>NC_061534.1:5837500-6155000 GCF_022379125.1 Scophthalmus maximus
GCAAGTTGTTTAATTCTGCCTCTTTATGTTCTTCACACACTGCCTTCATGACAGACGAAAGCCAGACGATGAAGACCAAGTATGCAACTGGACGTAGAGCTATAAACTATCACCACATGGGAAAGACATGTTGTCATGTATGTATTACTGAACACGCCAAGTCCCAAGGGCCAAGCAGTCAGGGGGTTTCTTGTTCAGGAGTCAATTAAAATAACTGCAAAATACTAGAGACCGTTGAGGACAAACTATCACAAAGAGACACGATGATCGATCCATGGCAACAAAATCCAGTCCTAAGAATCTGTGATGTCAAGTTCAGTCGCTTCTGAAGTCCTCAGTTTAAAATCCATCTGTGCGGCCAAAGGTCGAGCGCTCAGTCCGTTAAGATAAGACTAATGTTTTCTTTACTCAGTTCGGGAAATTGATCAGCATCTAATGCTGAAAAAAATGTTCACGTGTGCTTCGTCTAATCCTGGGAAGAATTCACAAGGCGAGACAATTGATTTTTTGTGGGACAACTGGGTTCTTGCATTAGTGAAAGTAACAGGATCCATCGAGGAAAAATAATGAGGGGAAATGAGCGTATAAATGAAACACATCTGTCAATGTGTTTACAGCGGCTATTTTTAGTAATTCTACAGATTTGAGCAGACGTTTGTTAACAAAAGGCGTCTGCAGAATGCCGTCACCTCATCATTTTATCCTATTAGACAAAGGTGTCAAAAATTGTGTCGTAGTTCGAGTATGGGTTATTGAGTTATGGCCCAAGAATGTGTTTTGTGAGGTCACAGTGACCTGTTATCTTTTGACCGCCAGTCAGTTCATCGTTCAGTCCAAGTGGACATTGTACCAGATGTCATGAAATTAACCAGATATCGCGTTCACGAGAATGGGACAGATGGATATGAACTTGAATTTTCCGGAACAAAAACGCGTCAGGAGATTGTCACACAGCAGACGTTGTCCTTCTCACATACAGCCCCTCCGGGGAAAATGTCCAGACTGCGGTGAACGTCTGAACGCAGTAAAAGATGTTGAATGATGCTGCGTTCGTATCAATGACGACAAGACAAAAGTGTCCAACACGTCTATCAAATCACTGGCAGTGATCAAGAGTCAAGAGCGGGGAAGGGCAATTAAACGAAGGTGATCTGCTTCATATCGAAGGGCTATCGAGCCTTGTTGGTGTCAAGTATGACAAAGCCGGAATATGCTGGCACATATGTGAGCACTCCTGTAGAAAAAAGAATAGGTCTTTGTAGGCTACAGACGCAGAGTTTATGTGTAAAGTGTTGGCAAAAGTTAAAAAGGAGGAAAGCCAAAGTAATATATAATAAGCTGTGTGTGTGTGTGTGTGTGTGTGTGTGTGTGTGTGTGTGTGTGTGTGTGTGCGTGTTGCCCACAGTCCAGCGTGGAGAATTGATCTCTCTGAGGCTCAGAAGCAGCCAGTGTGTGAATACCAATCAGAGGTAATTAATAGCAGCTAATGGACTCTCTCCTCACTCTGTGTTCTAGTCTATCCTCTGTCTCTATTTATTCCCCTGTGTTTCTCTCCCTTTTTTAAGAAAATTATGCAGCAATAATGCATACAGGGCTGAATAATCCTTCTTTTCCTTTCCCTCTTTTTTTTTTATAATTGTCCCCCAGCAATGGGCTTTCAGGAAGAGACATTTCAAACGTCCATATCTGATGTTCGGTTTACGGCAAGTAAATGATGCGATGTGCACTGAAGACAAACAACAAGATAATGTCCAGAGCCACCTACTATTGCTATGAGACTTTTGTTTAATTGTCAGCTAATAGAGACTCAACATCACACAACGCCTACCACCTCACATCACTTCAAACAAAGCAACAGAGATATGCAGCCTTTTTTTCCTTTCTTTTTTTTAAAGAAAGAATGCAACAAAATATGCAAAAAAAATGTTGACAAGCCACTTCTTCATTGGCTCAAATTTACTGCGACAAGATTAACAATCCATTTGCAATGACAAAATGTCAAGCAAAAATGCCCATTCAGCTTCTCAGACGAGAGGATTCGTTGAGTTTGTCAGTTTTATATGATTGATTGATTGATTCATATGATTCATTCTGTTAGTACTTTCAGTCTCAACAGAGCAGGTAACGTTTCACCTTTGTGTGATGAGTGTGCCGTTAAGTCCCGCACTTCTCCCGCTCGGAGGTTCAAGGGTCGAAGCCACACACCTGTCACTCACTCTGTCATCTAGTTTGAGGCTGAAATAACAGCGTCTGCAGCATAAAACTGCATCTTCTTATTTTTGTTAAAAACAGTCAATACTTTTATATATATATATATATATATATATATATATATATATATACACACACACACATATAGAAAAGTACTGACAGCATTTGTTACCTTTTTTTGAGACAAAAAGAGCAACTACACAGATAAAAATCAAGTTTAAAGAGCGAAAGTTGAATAGAGACAACCAGGTGAATAACCTCCAACAGAGAAAGCTTTTCGGAAAAACGGCTTGATTATTGGTCGATACAATTTTGGCTGTGCTGCTGATCAGCAGCCTTCACCTGACAAAAGCCACAATGGGAGTGAAGCACAATTTCTCCAGGTTGCTTAAGGTCTGTGATGCATCGAGTGTAAATCATTGACTGATATAACACTAGGAAATGTGTGATTGTCAGAGATTTAAAAGAGGTTGAGACATTTCAAGTGAGGAGAAACTGAAAAAGATAAATGACAAATGTCAGAGGGAAATAGATGTCTGACTGTTACAGAGCTTGCAATGGACGGGAGACAGCGGGGGGGACAAAGAGTACGAATGACGTGTCAAAGGAGAGGAGAGTGACACCGAGAGGCCGGCGCGAGGATGAGGGGTGAACCGAGTACGTGCTGTATCTGCGAGCTCGTTAAACAGCGGCGTAATTGATGGGTGGCGAGGGAAGGCAGTGGAGAGTGGAGACGAGACATGGTCGTCAAGGACGGACGCAACTTGACTAAAGAGTCCTAATCACTAGTTTTTCCGGCCAGAAGAAGATCAAACACCGAGGGAGGTGAAGGCGGATGTAAAGAAAAAATCCTTGTGGTAAAACCTTTTTGTTCCTTCAGTTAGCTGTTCTGGGGCACCTCACATCATTACTGCATGATTCTTCTCTCCATCACTTATCCGCAGTCTGCTGAAGGGATGCTCCTGGCTTTGGACAACGCTCACACATTGGTGCAGGAGCTTTTGAAAAGACCCGTGTTGGCTGTTGTGTTGGGACAACTGGGCTCCTGAGATTCAACTGGTTCGGTATGGGGGACAGGGAGAACATATGTCTCTTGAAGGTCCGCAAATGTATCCCCTATCATCTCCCCTATCGTGACATTTCCAGAAAATGTACAACTGAGGCCATCTCCAGAAGATTCACGGCGAGCGACTACCCAGGCGCCACCCCTTGCCTGAATATTCTGGAAAATGTCCTGTTGTTGTGAGCGTGTCTGACCTGCAGTGTCATTAATATGTGAACGGAAAACTCTGGAACATTTTCTGGAATTTCTGTCTAAACAACGGCTAATGTGACTGTTCAAATTTGGAGCTGTAACATAATATTTGCATTGTGCTGTTAATATAGATGGTCAAATTGCAAAATAAGTTTTTTATTAATTTATGACAACATACGTTTCTCGAGTCAATTTAGGAGTGTTTCATGCTGCAGCTACTACTTGGTCTGGTATTAACAGCAGCTTACGGTTGCTAATGTTATTAGTTTATTTAGATAGATGCTGCTGCGAAATCACATCATTCTTAGATATCATGATAACGCTTCCTTACTCTTCCCTTTGTTTTAGCATTCACTATCATCCTATTGTCATTATTTTGCTCAGCAGTAGTTGCTCATCACCTGTACATGAGCGCACTGTGCACAACCCATTTTAAAGGGTAAGCAAAAATGTATATTCTCATTTAGTTTGTGAGAGAGAGAGAGAGGGCAGTACCTCGAGGTGGTGATGAATATGACTTTGCTGGATCGCAAATGCACATTCGTGGAGCATTCCTTAGCCTTTGACGCAGGAATATAAATCAGGTCTAAACGAACCTAGCTCCCACATCTGATAAACGCTGTGCGCTGCCGCCCATCCAAATTTAGCCCCAGGAGCCACTGACCACTTAGAGATAGGCTAATCTCGTTGCAAATCTACCCATGCCCTCCTCTGAAACTTGATAAGGATCAATAGAATTAACTTGCATCTCTCTCCATCTACAAGGCACAATGCAAAGATATTGTATTTTGTTGGGGGTTTTTTAGGTTTGAAGAACTGATATATCTATCAGACTTAATTGCTTATTTGCTGTGCGACTGATAATCCTATACGTACCAATTCGGAGGGGAAGCCTGACTTCTATTCCAATGCAAAAAGCATAATCTGTCTGAAAACACACCCAACCAATGATGCTACATAAAGTACAGCATCCATCCGTACAAGCTTATTTATTGCACAGGCTTTTGTCATCAAAAACACCATGGGAGAATTACATTTGTGCATGTTTGCCCCATGGTGTGGTGTGATTAGTGGTGTATTGTGTTTGCAATAGAATGGAGCAACAATCCGCAGGATTTCACGGCAGTGTGTGTTCAGGGGTGTATCTGGGGAGACACGAAAGAAAGACAATCGACACCGCTCTTCCCTGTTCTTACATTAACGTTCACCATGATCGGGACAACAAACTACATGATGAACAACTTCACAAAACAACAAAAAACAAAAGGTATATTTGATCAGTGTGACTGTTGTTCGGAGCAAAGTCTGTCGTCGCCACGTCCCCGGCCAACAGGGGAACAGATTCATTTCTGGGAGCAGTTAGTCGGAGGTGGCAGAGCAGTAGAGCTAATTTATGGGTCAATATAAACTTCCATCACCACAGACTGAGGCTGAAAGCTGTGCTGGAATGCGGCAGAAATGGAGAAAAGAGCAGAACCTCTAAATCGTGCACACACAGAACATATTGGGGCAGGGAGGGAAAGAGGCTCATTCGGTGTGTCGCTGTGTAGCATGAAGCAAACACAAACCACCCGTAATTATACTTTGGGCTTACATTAACACTCTTGAAGGGGTTTGACAAATGCTCACATTCTATGTCACCTGTACAAAAACCGCACGTACGCGATAATAAAACACGTCTATGAGATCAGTGCATCACTGGAAATTGTCTGTAGAGCGGTAGAATCACTCCGTGGTGGCAGTCGGTGAACAGATAATGTGACAGGACGGTAGTTTAGATAATTAGTGCCGGCCATTAAAAGCATAATTCATGTTGCTAACAAGACGCCTGTAACTTCCTCCGATCTGGACCACCGAACACGGAACAAACACTGCGGGAGAGAGTGAGAGAGAGAGAGAGAGAGAGAAAGAGAGAGAGAGACAGACCGGTGATGGGGTGGAGAGTCGGGGAGCCGGTGTTATGGATAGTTTCCCTGTTAACTGCTAATTTTCACCTGAACGCATCAGTGGGCGAAAACAGTGTGAAACAGCTGATGCTGAAAGTGGGGAGAGAACATTTTGCTGTCGTTTACGTTTTATTGTTGCCCTTTACATTAATATAAAAAAACTAACATCTGCTCCCATTGGAACAATGTGAGACAATATACACACTTTGTCCTACCGCACCGTCCTCTCATCTGTGTTTATCGTTTTGTGACCTTCTAATGGGCTTTTTGCACATTTCAGTAGACGATCTAAAATGATTTAATTAATCACTTAATCAGTTAAACTATTAGCCGTCTTGAGTCATTACCCCCCCCCCCCCCCCCCCCCCCCCCACACACACACACACACGCACACGCGCACACGCGCACACACACACACACACACACACACACACACACAATCACATTTGATTAAGTGTGCGACACTTATAAACTCAGGGCAATTAAAAGTACTACGATGCTTAATCTTTTAGTTTTACTGCTCATAAATTGCGACAACCGCACTGTAAAACACGCAGCGAGGTCTGACACCGAGACAAGGTGAATGGGGGCTAAATGCAACACATGCGGCAGCGTTCAATAATCCTGGCACAGAGCGAACCCTCATTTCAATTCTGGCTGGCGACAACAATAATTTTTCACAGGGCGGTGAAAAAATTCCCCCCCTCGTGTTTTGACACTACACAGCTCCTTCGCCGTAGTATCTCCGGGTTTATCTCGTTCGCCGCCGCAGAGGCCAAACAAGGGGAACCGATGATGTAACACAGTGTAAACACAGAAGTGGTGCTGGGAAAAAAACTGATTTAGGGCCAGCGACCATACCCGGCGAAGGAGAGAGAAACAGTGAGAGAGGCAGGGAATACATAAATTTGGATTTATGGTTCTCTGTACTCACACACAACTACGAACTAAAACAACACCGATTCAGTTCAAAAGGAACCGATTCATTCGACCTCCCATCTGAAGAGCCAGCACACGCGCGCGCGCACACACACACACACACACACACACACACACACACACACACACACACACACACACACACACACACACACACACACACACACACACACACACACACACACACACACACACACACACACACACACACACACACACACACACACACACACACACACACGTGCAATATGGCACGAAGAAGTTCAATCAACTGTGTGAAATTGAAAAGTGCTGATCAGCAGAGAAAAACGAAAAAAAACATAAAACTGTACTGAACAAAAAAGAAAACATGTTTGTGTTTCAGCTGTCTAATTAATGTGTACCTGCACAAAAACAACATACTAAAACTAATTTATTTAAAGGACGTACTTTTAATTAGATCCTCAATTAAAGGCGAACACAAGGATTCCTGCCAACGCGCGGGTGTAATAAAGAATCCTGCTGCTTTTTAAGAGCTTGTAACAATAAAAGAACCAGTAAATTAGTTTCACTGCGAACTTTTAACGTCCCATGTTGGCCACTAGAGCTCTCGTACGAGTTTACGGTTGGTTTTTTCCACTTGTGTCCTTCAGCTGTTTTTCTTGTGGGGAAATGTTATAAAATATGTACCCAAGTATTTTGGTGGCAAAAGGGAGAAATCGATCGATCAAAGCTTTGAATGCAAGTCGATTTCAGAGACGGGAACCAGAACTGGCCTTAGAAATTGTGGGACAATTATGATGATGATGATAATGATTATGGTGGCGTGGTGGGTTGTGGGGTTTTGCTGTATTACAGTAAAAGCTGCTCAGTAAAAGGGTCTACTCTGTCGTTGCTTTGGTTGTTACTCTATTTGTAAGCACGACAGGAAGGAAAGGGGGGAAGCAAGGAGGGAAAATAAAGGCAAGAAAACCAGAATCCAACACAGAGAGCTTGTTTATTGAGAAGCTGATCAATGAGTTCTGCCTCGGCCAGAATTGGAGGCAAAGAAAAAGAAAAAAACAGAACAGAGATGAGAAGGGAGCAGAGACAGAAACAAACAGGTCCGGTCGAGAGCAGAACAAAGAAGATGTGATGTAGTGGCCGATGTGTGTGCAGGAAGACTGAATAACAAGCCTGGCGAGCACAGGGGGAGTAACATAAAAGGGTGATGGACGGACGGTGTCGGGGGAAAAAAGGTGACACTGCCTGCAGCCGCTGACAAAATAAGGGGAATGAATGTTGGTCTGAAAGTTGTGGACAAAAGATGCGAAGGCAGCTGTGGGAATGTGCTGCCTTGGAGGGAAAAGACAAGAGGATGTAAACAAACTCCGGCCGTCTGCAGCAGCGTGCAGTGCACACAAGGGTAAAACGCAAAGGAAACACAGGTACGCTGAAGTGTGTGTGCAGCCTTGTGGGCAGACAGATACGGAGGCAGAACACTGACCTGTGAGCACGGCCTTGGCGGAGGGTTCGGCCAGGTCCAGGGCGGACTTGCCGTCGGTGTTGCGGATGTTGGGGTCGGCTCCGTGCTGCAGCAACACTGTACAACAACAGGGCAGACACAGACAGTAGCTGAGCTCCTGAACTGACATGCAAACTCCCCGACACACACCTCCTCCCAGTCCTCCTCCTCCTGTGCCCCCTCCTGCTGCTGCTACCGAACCACATCCTGCTCCGTACACTGCTCGCCCTGGACCTTTTTGCCCAACTTGCTCCTCCGCTACCCCCGCTGTTTCTCCTCCTCCTAAGGATCTGTCTCGAGGCAGCCCTTCTGCCAGTCCTGCTTCACATTTCTCCTCTTCCCCTCCACCTCCTCCTCCGGCTGCTCCTCCTCTGTTGCTAGCGCTGCTCTCTTGGCCGCCCCTGGCTGCCCCTGCCCCGCGAGCCACGCTACTGATGTAAACAGACATGTCACAACAAGAGCGGCGAAACAGCTACGCTAGAACACACCGCCGGAGAAACAAGAGGAGGGGGGGGGGGGGGGGCTGTGGTTGAGCTGAGAAAAATAAATAGAAATGAGCGGGGAAGGGAGAGACGAAGAGGCAACGGCTATTCCAGGGAGCAGCAGCAGAAGAAGCGGCGGCGGCAGCAGCAGCAGCGGCGAGACGGGCAGGCGGTGCGAGTGGAGAGACGCTCGCCTCTCCGACTGACTGAGCGATGCAGCGCAGCGCAAGACGAGTGAGGAGAGGAGGGGAGGAGGTTGGGAGGGTGGGGTGAGAGTCAGAGGGAGATGGGAGAAGCAGAGGGTGGAAAGAGGGGAGGGGGGGCAAAACAAGAGACAGTGATGAGAGGGCGGAGAGGAGAGGAGAGGAGGGGAGACTCATGTGACTACCAAACAGGTATGAGCTGAACCACAAACTCCGCCAGTGCTCAGTTTTGCTTTCCTGTGAATGAGCTCTGTCGAGGGCACAACTGTCACTCCTCTGCTCCCTCGCATCGCGCCCTTTGACTCGCGTACACTCCCAACGACCCCTGCAGGGACGGAGGGAAGACGACAACAACCGGGCACGTGCGCACGTATGTGCACATGCGTGTGCCTGTGCCAGCACTGACGAACACGTTAATCACCCACTCAGCCCTCGGAAAAAATTAAAAATAAAAAAAGATTTAGCTCTGCGCCATCAATCCCTCGCACACAAATCGAGCAATTTCTCTCTCTCTTTTTCACGCTCACATGCATACATATATATGCATACATAATGATACACAAAAGTGAGAGATATGAGGTGTGCCTATTGAGAGAAACGTTACAGTCTGATGCACAACCACACAGAAACACAAACTCGTTTAATAAAGTAACCAAGTTTATCTTTCAGTTCAAAATCAGAATCAGAATCGTGTTTAAGTAGGTTTTCACATACATGGAATTGGCTTTAGCATTATGGTGCATAACAAAACAAATTAAAATACCAGTACTGTAAGTACAGGGAGAAGAGCAGCAAGGAAAATCTATACAATCAAATTAAATATGTACAAATAAAAGTTAAATTTGCGATCGTCACTTATAATTTTGTGATTTGAGGGGACTTGATAAAACATTTCAATATAATTTAAGTGTCTGGTTTCCTTTAACTTTAACTCAGTACTGTAAAATCTCTCTTTACAGTAGAAAGAAATGATGATTTGACATTTATCGTGAAAAATTACCAATATGGACTGACATGAACATTTTCCTCATGGTCGGATCACCCCGGGCCCTATTTGTCTGTAATACTGCCAGAGAGCCTCCTCTGAAAAAGCTCAATCTCTTTTCGGAGAGGATTAGTTTTCGGGACAATGTCAGATTTGCAACAGTTATCTCATGACGGCAATGTCTGTGAGCAAACAGCAGAATTAACTCTGCACTGTCCAGGTATTTGTTCAGCCTGTCCAAACACCTTTGAATGGAAATGTTCTTCTAGTTGGTTTTAAATTTTCATTTTGGCGTTTTTTTGCCTGAGTCAACATTTCGAGCTTGAGGCGCTGACATGGCTAAAAGTCAAACCTCCTCTTACATAATAAAGATAAGGAAACTACTTTTCATGTGCATCTGCCTCTGCTCGGTTTGCAACAACACTGTCCGAATTCTCATCTGTGGGAAAAACCTATAACTGTTTTTTAGATGTTATGGAGTGCTTCAACTATTATTTATACCTAATTCGTATATACAGGGGGGGAAAGCCATTTTCTGCAGGACACATCCTGCTTCCAGCTTCTCAAACGTAACAAGAGAAGACATGTTATTTTGAGTTTTGGGAAATTGTGATTTAGTAGAGAAGATCCATACACCAATTAACTGTATTGCTTATCCTTTGAAGGTCATACAGCAGATAAAGAATTCAAAATAGATAAACAATGGACCCTAATCAAAATAGACAAAATATGAATCCCCAAAAAAAGGATGAAAGAAAAAGAAACCTGGCTCCGTCTCATCAATGCTACTGATGTCAAATGCGAGAACAAATGCCAGACACGTGTGCAGTCTCGTGGGTTTATGGTCATAATTATAAGCAGTAAAATTGAACAGAGGAGAAGTGAGGTCACAGTTAAACTGTGCACTGCACCGCGATCTCTTTGGAGGCGATTGTTTTCAAACTCAGGGCCAAAAGAAAAAAAATGCCCGCCTTTTCGGATTTTCGAGATCTTCTTATCCCAAGTTTTTGTTGATGAGTTTTTTTCTCTCTGGACCTTGAGCTCGAAGAGATGCAGGTCAAGTAAGTAATGACGTCCCAAAAAAATTTAAACACGCGCTTCCGTGATGCGGAGCCCCAGTTACAGACCAATCAGAGCTGATCCGACTCTCGTTCAGCTGCCAAATCTCCAACCTGGCAGGACGACGCGCTACCAAACCTCTGTCCAATAAATGAGCCACTGGGGGGTCATGGGACTTTTGTTGACGTGCATCAAAATCCTCAGCCTCTGGACTCGTCAGGGAATTTTTGGTTTTTTTTAAAGCTTTTTGTACTGGGTTTGCACATCGCAGCAAATTCTCAGCATTTCATAACGTCAATTCCCTGGTTAAATCAAAATTAACCGCGCCTTTGATTCATGAAAAAAAGATATAAAAAAATGAAAAAAGAGAAAGAATTGAATACTTAAAATGTCAAACTCTAAATTGTGAATTGATGGACTGTGTATGAAAATAGACGTAGTGAAGACAAAGCTGAAGTGCCTACAGCCTGTATTCTATTGAATGACCAGCAGAGGGCGACTCCACAGGTTGAAAAAAGAAGTCAGTTTCTATAGAAGTCTATGAGAAAATGACTCTACTTCTCAATAGATTTATAACCTCAGTAAACATTTTCCTGAGGAGTTGATGTTCTCGATCTATAGTTTCAAGTATTCTCCAATACAGCGTGATGTTCTTTTGGGAAAATATTGTCTCATTTCAGAGTAAAATAGACAATAAAGCATGGGATGCATTAGGGCATGGATACCATGTGATTGACAGCTTTTACTATCCAATGGGTGCAGGTCGCAGGTATAGGTGGACAAGCTCTCAGTCGGGCCCCACCCCCAGTTAAAAAAAACAAGATGGCGCTGGCAAAAACGCTAAACTTCATGGCGGCAGTTCACACACCAATGGTTGACATTCGCGGTGGGTTGCCACTTGATTTGCAAACAGTATTTATGTTTCTTTGCACGTCATATTTGTGCAACATAATCATGGACTATTCATCCGTCTGCCATATGTTTGTTTTCCCACTTTTCCTTCATCCCAGGCATCTGTTGGCTGCAGATCAGTACAGTAGACTATGAAAAAGAAACTTGCAGACACGTAAAAATTTGCCCAACGTGATCTATAAACGTGGACTGCCTTGTGTTTTGTCCGTTTAAAGCAGAGAAATGCAGTATCCCCCCTGCTGCAGTCGGGGATGCTCACATCCAGGACTTCAAGAAAATGATAAGTGTGGAAATGTCTACTGCAGTTTCCCATTTGTGCCAGAGGGCAGCGAATAAAGGATGGGAGCAGCGCAGGTGTCAGCTTTTCAAATTATCCCACAAATTGGATATGTGACCTGAAAATATTTATCTTTTGAACTCGGTAGAATGCGACGCATTTATCATCTTCTTCTTGCTACAGAAAATATGATTAAACTGTATTTTCTGGAAGTGGAAGTGCTCAGACATGACAGCACCTCAGTCGTGCTCACTTCACTGGGGCCAATCAGAGCCTGTGTCCTTTACCGTTACACTGCTGCAGAAGCTCCAGCAAACTACACGTGGCCTCAAAACAATTAGTGGAGTGTTTGGGGAAAATCCCCTGGCAGCAGACACATCCTCTTGCATGACCTGCTCCTCCCAAATCTTGATCATTGTAACTCCAAGACAATGGGCTTCGGGCAGGAACATTTTCATACTCATCCTGAATCTCACTTTTTTTTTTCTGGGAGGTTTGTTCGTATACCAATGTTCAAAGTCAGATTCACCGAACTCAATTTACTGCACATTACTTAGTCATTATTATTTTTGTTTCAGCCTGATGAACGCGGCTTAATAAACCGTCCCACTCCATTAGTGTGCTTCAGCTTTACTCATGAAAATTTGTACAAAGAACTTAAACACAGGAGCTCCATGGAAACATGACAAGATGAGTATTAGTTTTAGTGTCAGTGGTGGAATCAGAGAACATGAAACAATATTAATACAACAATATGTCCTCAAATTATAATGTGACAGAAATGTATATGTTTTACTTTACTTTACTTTACAAGTTTGATGCTAAAAAAACATCTTTCTAAGGCAAAGCAGTGGGTGATTTTGATGGGAGGCGTTCAAGGGCACATTACATTCACAGAGCTTCCGAGAAGAATATGAAAAGGTCTAAGTTGCCATGGTAACATGCCAACAAAATACTAAAGATCAAAACAAATTTTAAAAGTTGTCAAACCTCTAAATTAGTTTTACAAATTCTCTTCGATCAATTTCATGTGCAACTCAAGATCAAATATTTTTTTGATAATGTGGTAACGACACACTGGTACGGAGATAAAAAACAAACAGACAACTGAGGGATGTCAGGATGTTCAATCTGACACTGATGAATCTCTGAACCTGAGTTGATCACCGCACAGTATGCCGTCATTTTATTCTGAATTAAAAGGAACCAGTTTGTAGGGTTAAGGACCATTTAAATATAATACTTAGAATTACGTGAGAGCAATTGGAACTACAGACGTGTGCCAACAACAAAAAATGAGTTATGTTACCTCAATTGCTGTGTCAATCGAAATTATTGAAAGAATCAGTCTCTGCCACGAGCCTTGACAACAAGATGAAATTTGTAGCAAAGTGATCGTCGGAAATAAAAATGACTGACGCAACTTGTCCTCCCTGTTGCTCTCATCACTCGCGGACCATCATTGCGGCCTTTTGTTCGATTTTTTTCATTGTTACTCACACTGAGCGATGCTTTTCCATTACGATCGTAAAGATTACAACACAACTTGACTGCTCTTGACGCTTTTCACGCCAAGGTGCATCTTGTCTACTTCGGGGATCAGTAACACGGCCCCCCTCAGTTCTTCAGCTTGTGTTTTTTTTTTTTACAGATTAACTGCTACCGCTGATGCTCTATCTTGAACTGAGCCCGTGGTGCTGTCTCACTTTTTAAATTAAACCTTCGTCGGTGGCTTTTCATATATTGCGGGAGAAAGAAATCGATGCTCCTCTGTGGCCCCGTGTGGGCTTCAGAGTGAGCACTAACACCGTGACTGCAATTTATAGGTTATTTGCAGCTTTGTGCCTAATGGTAAATAACAGCATAGTGGGTGGTTTATTACCGTTTCTAAATATGTCTGTGTTATTATACAGAACTCTGGGTTGCGACTTTTGAAGGATGGGGTGGGCAGCCAGAGGCCTTTTAATACAGAGGTGCACACAAATACAAACTCTACTTCAAAAACCAAATACAGACTTTATTATTTAAAGCCAAAGCACTAAAACCACAAGTGATAAAAACAAATTTAAGCAACGTCAAGAAGGAACTGATGACTGCTATTGCACCCACAGACACAAAGTTTACTGTTCTCATCACGATTCAGACCAATTCAGTCTTAATGGGAAAATACACTAAGAAAAGAAAAGGCGAGACCTCCAATTACCACAAACAAATAAAGTATAGTCTGACATCTTTCAAACCATGTGCAAGATAAAAGTCGTTCAAACATATTTACTTGGCCCACAATATTTTGTTGTGCGTGTTTTTGTGCACTTACCTATACAGACGTCTATCTTGCCTTTAATGGCAGCTTCGTGCAGCGGCGTGTAGTTCCAGTTGTCTCGAGCATTGGGGTCGGCCCCCTGACACAGCAGCAAGGACACCACCTGAGAGCAACATGCACTTTAGACTTTATTCAGGAAAAATCATCAAACCTCTACCAAGTTCAGATAACTCTCATTTGTACCTTTTAGACGCCATTGCTGACATTTTGGCCTGAAGTTGAGAGTTCATTACTGTAGATCAAGGAATAAAAACTTTCTTATTTGACAAAAACAATTTCTAATTTGAAAAAATATGCTTGTCATTCCATTAAGGCTCATTTACGCTCAACGTTAGACAAGGACGGAGCCTTCTGTCCGCACTGCGTTCATTTAGTCCGTCTTCTGAGAGCTTTCCGATAGGACGAAATGGAGTGCAGTACCACCGGAAATCGTGGGGGGGCAGTGTAGCCAATAGCTCAAGCGAGGGGACTAGAGGACACGAGGAAGAAATTTGAACGATGGCGGGACTTTTTTAGGTTGAGACTTTGCAAGTTGGTAAGAAACTACAAACATCGCCACCGCTGCTGTTTACATCGCGGCTGCTTTTGCCTCTTTCTTGAGATCATGAACTTCGTCCACAGTCGCCACGTTTGTTGTTGTCAGAAACTCCCGACTCTGCGCTGCCCTCTAGTGGAATGTTTTTTGCTTAACAACCGTGCCAACGTAAAGGACTCAAGGAAGTTTGTGGGCAGTGACAGTTAAAACTTTTGAAACGGTCGAATCTCTTTGCAGCATAAATTAGCCTTTATACTCCAATATGGACATAACAAATGCAGCTATATATATATTTTGGTCACCTGAAGTAAACTGCTAACTCATGAACAAGATGCCCACATACTCCTTTACTTCAGCCAACAAATCATTCCTAACTTGAAGAGCTTAAGCGTCTGATTTTCAGCAGAGACTGTCTGCAGTAAAAAAAAAATGGCTCATACGCCAAACAAGTATTTAAATCAGGAAAAACAAAGCCAGACGAACGACCGCTTTGGGAAGGTCAGCTGTGTCGTTGCTGAGTGACTGGTATCAGTTTGGACTTGGTGTTTTTTTACTCTCATCACAACACTAATCGGCCCTCTGATCATACGGCGACGGCATTAGCACAGCACTTCTCTGACGACGTTGCAAAGTGCTCTCGAACAAAGCCTCTGAAAGCCTCTAAAGCATCTGAAACTGTAAACACTGCACTGATCACTGTGGTTAATGGTCAGAGGACGCAAAAAAAGAAGAAGAAAAAAAAGCTTCGGCACATCTGTCATGGATAATCCAGAACATCATCGTAAACGGGCAGAATTTCAAATAAGCAATGAAAATGAAAGTTCAGGGTTGTTTTTTTCTGAAGGATGACTGTGCACATTGTAGTTTGAAGTTGGCCTCCTGACAAAGCGCAGAGCAGATAACAGATGACCGGACAAGGCAACCAGAGCAGATTTATATTGTTTACACTGTATAATCTTTTTGCTTTCTCTGTCTGGCTTTGCCTGAATCACTAACAGCAACGCAGTTATGACATATGACAGAATCAGAGTTCCCGTGTCTCACCTCAGAGTGACCAAAGGAGCAGGCGTTGTGAAGCGGGATCAGACCCCCGTCGTCCCTGGCGTGCACGTTAGCGCCCGTCTGAAGTAAATGGTCGACCACGTCTCTCCGGCCAAAACCTGAGACATGAGCAAGAGATGAGCAGAACAGTCAAAAAGCCGGAGTGATAAAATAACATTCAAAATAAGCAATTTATTAATACTGTCTATTATTACGGATTCTTATGCTTTTTGTCTTGTTTGACTTCTGCGGTGCTTGTAGTTTCGTTATTTAATTCCTCGTTCATGATGAGAATCAATACTTAATTCTAATTCTGTGTTTTATTATTTGTGTTTGTTTGTTTTTTGTTAAGCATGTGCTGTGCATGTGACGCTCGTTCCGTCTTCACTAGAATCTTTTTCAAGCTGCTGAGGATTAGGAAGGCCAGAGATGTGAAACAGATGGGCCCATTTTTCTTCTTTTCTTTTTTACTTTTTTGTCTATTGAAAGAAATATAAAAAAGTCAAGTCTAAAACCGAGAAGGTGAAGTGCACTTTTCATAACCACGACCATTTTCCTTCTTTGATTTAAGTCTTCTCTACATTACAGAGATGAATAACCTCTATTTTGGCAGGAGCACATGCATATACTAAACCAATAAAATGTGTAAATATGACATTTTTTACGTGACATTAGTAGATGTTTTGTTGCAAGCATGTCTGCAAACTTTCTAAAATGATTTCAGCAGTTTTAATTGGCTGTAAACGAAAAACTTGAATGACAATGCTTCATCCGGTGCAGACAAAAGACCTCACTGAGTATATGGATCTTCTTTTTCCCTGAAATTATCTGAAGACGAGTGCATATTGAAAAGCCAGTTCGCTCAGAGGGGGCCCCTTGCAGCTACCGGATAGTTACATTTATGAATATGATGTTGCACAATTTCAAGGTAATTTGGAACCAACCTAAACAAATGCAAAAACGTAAATCAAAACTTTTCGTATGAAAAAAAAATAGTAGGTCCAACAGGGGAACTGTAATCATACATATATCAAATGTTTTTGAAATTTTTCTGGCAAGACGTGTTTCCTACTTTGTCTGTCAGTGTCACCTTGAAAAACTATTGTCATAAAACACAGTTTGTGCCCAGGGTTTATTAACTTCTTTCAGGTCTCCTCCAGCCCCTGAACGCATCCCTCCAACTGGACAAACAGTCTGAAAACGGCACTTTTGCTTATTCAATTTTGAATTTTCCATGTTTTAATCGTTGTTGTTGTTTGTTGTTACCTGCGGCGAAATGCAGGGGTGTCGACTTGCGTCCTGCCATGTCTTTGGCGTTCACATTCACCACATCCACAAGTTTCTTCACCCTCGAAACGTCCCCGGTGCGACAGGCTTCGAACAGCTCCCTAAACGCACCGTTTGCACCGCCGCCGCCACCAGGGCTGCCGCTGCCGCTGCTGCTGCTGCCCGGGTTACCGCTGCCCGACTCGGGCGTAGAGGCAGGGCTGGTGCCGCTACCCTCGGTGGTGGTCGGGGAGCTAACGCTGCTGCTGCTACTGCTGCTGGTGGTGCTGCTGCTGCTCCTGGTGGCGGTGGTGGTGAGGGCCAGAGATGGAGAGTTGGCGGTGGTGGGAGAGGCCGGGCTTTCCTCGCCGTCCGCCGCGTACTCCATCGCGCCTACGCGCGGAGGAAGCGGGGCGGCATCGTCGGCGAGTGCCGGCGGGGAGCCGGGAGGGGTGCCGGGGCGAGAGGAGCCGCGGGGCGGGGAGGACAGCAGGGAGCTCGGCTGCTGCTGCTGAGAGGAGCGACGAGGCGTCGCCATTTTCACAACACAACAGTCCCCACTAGCAACAACAACACACCGCCGACGACTTCCTGTCAGGGAACCCGAACTTCCGGTCAGGTTAACAGGGATCCCACCAAACATCTTCACTATCACTGCAGGCTTTATGGGGCATTTCAGACTAAATATCTCAAATCAAGCAATATTTTTAACACAAATGTATAGTTTACGTTTTTTTTTATTAAATAAGAGTGGGCTACACCTTCCAAAAAAAATGTCAAAATGTTTATCCTTAGGGAACCCGAACTTCTGCAATGTTGTGTGCCTGTTTTTTTCACATAATCGAAAAAACTATAATCGTGTGTAGGATATATGGCCTTGATGATACTTGGTGCGTGCTGCCATCTAGTGGAGAAGATTGGTAATGAGGAAAGTTAAACACTGGTCCCTCTGCAGGCAAACTCTGTCCCACAACTGATGCAACCAACACATATGACAAAGAACATCTTCTATATTGTAAAGATGAATAATTACAGGATGTATTTTCGTTCGTGTTTATATGCAACAATATACTGTCCAACAGGTATAGGACATGCAAACTCTACAATAGAGTGCAGACTTCATGTCGCACTTCACTAGTATGTGTTATAATCATATATCTAAAATAAAATAAAATGCATATCCAAATAAATCATCCTTGACTACGTTTTACAATGCTTAATGGCTAATTCCACTGCTTTCAATGGCTGTCTAATAATGTACGTATAAACGAATAATATATTTTTTTTTCAATTGATAAACTAGATGAGATTTTTATGCAAGGTGTGTTTGAGTGACTGATAGATGACTCAGTCTGGGAATGTTAGTTACCACACTGGTTTTTGTCTCTTCCTTTGCTCCACTGAAGCTGCATCCTGTTGCCTAAATTGGTGTTTTCCTGTCTTCAGTAGGAAACCCAAGCCGCAAACATCTATTTAGAAATCTAAGACTGCAGACAGTATTATTTCTCCCTTAAATTGGTTTAAAGATTATGAATGTCTTGAAAAAAAATCATGGGAGAGCTTGGAAAACTATTACAGTTAAAGCACTGAACAGTGCTTTTCCAGAGATTATGTTCAAAAAGGGCAGGAAAGATTTGTTTTAACTGCCGACTGCTGCTTTAAAAGTCAAAATCTCGGCTTGAAGGCCAAACTCATTGGTCAGTGGAAGTCAAGTCAACCTACCAAAGGCACATTGTGTTAGGACACTAACAGTGTCATTCATTTAACCTGAAAGTACAACTGGGCCATGGAAGTAATTGTAATAGTGTCGTGATTGGCGTGGTCGTGGTATCTGCACCAATAGGGCGATTAAACGTAAAAACATACAATTAATATGCAATACTGACCCCGTGTCGTTTACATGTCCATGCACATCTGCCACAACCGGTTCAGCTGATCACATGTGACACGTGAACAACTTTCCTATTCGCTCGGGGAGGAGATTTTTTAAAAAAGGCTGTGGTGTCAGCGGATGAGTATGCCTGGTCGGTTGGTTGACATACCTCTCATACCTCTTCCAGCGGTTCTTTGTGTGGCAAAGTTTAAACTAGGCCCGAAGAACAATTCTCTTAACCACAACAACAAAAACAAAAAAAAGGTCTGAGAATTGGTTCTATGCCCATAACTTCTACATGGACAAAATGTGCAATAACAGCCACCATGGTAACTTATAGCTGATCCTGAGGGCGCATGGCTACAAACGTGTAGTTGCAGTTGCCGGTGCACTGAACACATCTTGCATGAAAGTCAATGTCTCATCCTTCCTCTCTGGAATGAGCAGTTCATCTCAGTCGAAGGTGTGTTTCTATAGATGTGGTGACTCCCCACGTATAGCAATAAATCACAAAACTTGCCACGTCGGTGTCAAAAAATCGAGTTGAATGGTGGACGGGCGTTGGCGCTGGGAAGCAGAGAAGTGGCGAGTTTAGGAAATAAACCCATCATCATCTGCTCTAATGGGGTTGATGAAGGTGATGCTATAGTGTGAGTTTCACTCAGGGTCGGTGTGTGGGCTTGATGAGAGCTGTTGGTTTCAACATCACTAATGAGCAGCGTCACCATCAAGAGACGAGACTTTGATAATGTTTGTGAATAATCTTTCACGGGTCGGTCCGACTGACCTGAGAGGAAACCTCAGAGAGAGAGCAGCGGTAGCCGGAAAGAGATATAAAGATAGAAATGTGTGTGCCGGGAACAAGTCAAAGAGAATGCAAAGAGGCAGGCCGGTATTTGAGCTGTTGTCAAATGTCCTGCAGAACTACATTCTTATCAAAAATGGTTCCCACAGAGTCAAAGAAGTTTCAAATCTCTGACTTGATAGAAACAAAGTTCTCCAAAATTGGAAAGTATAGCCTAATATAAGTCTATACAATCATAGATTTAATAATGTCCCACAAGCCTTCATGCCATTCACCATAGTTGCTGTGTTCTCACAAAAAACTAAACTGTCTTTCATTTTTTTCCTCAACAAAAGCTGAAAATGTGGAGAAACCGCTGCAGCCTCTTTGAGCAAACACACGTTTCATTTCTGTGGACTCATTTACACAACCTTTTTTTAAAATCCTAGAATCCGTATATGATTTAAAAAGTTAACAAAACAAAAACAACAAATAAATATGGAACTTCATGTCTATAAACCTAAGCAGGGATGATGATTTTAAGGGAGGATTTCCTGTTTTTTTTATTGTTCCTTATCACGTATCACACATTTGCATGATAGAAACCCCGGTCGAAACTCTGCTCTCTCCCCCTCTCTTCATCACTGAAGAGGAAACAGCTCTGAAAGTCGCACCTGTCCCGTCCCATGTGAGGCGCACAGGTAGGAGGCCAAAGCCACGCCCACTCGCAGGTTTCAGTCGGACTTGTTTTTAAGAGCAGCTGTTGGTGCCGCTGTCAAAACCCTGTCACCCTCGTTTGAGTTACTACACTCGCTTTGGGATTTAGATCACTCAACAACAGCAGCAGCAGCAGCAGCAGCAGCAACCATGCCGAGGCGATCCGCGGAGGAGTGGATCCGCTTATCCTTGCGCACGCCGGGCATCCTGATCTTCGGGATGGTCCTGTCCCCCTGCGGCTGGATCCTGGACCTGACGGCCACCGTGGCCCCCAACTGGAGGACCCTCAACAACATCCCCAACACGCCGTCCACCGAGTACATCGAGCAGGGCATCTGGGACATCTGCAGGACCACCACGTCCTCCGAGCGGAAGGAGTGCAACCTGCAGGACACCACGTACTTCAACCACGAGATCATCGAGATCGCCCAGGGCCTGATGGTCGCCTCGCTCATCGTGACCCTGATCGGGCTGGCCGTGGCCATCCCGGGGGTCCGCTGCTGGAGAGACCGTCCCAACTGGCTGCTGGCCGGCCTGGGCGGCCTGCTCATCTTCCTCTCGGGCGTCATGACCATCATACCCATCGCCTGGTACACGCACATCCTCAACGACATCGCGTCGGTGTCGCCCACCATAGACGTGCGCGTCGGCTACTGCATCATCCTGGGCTACATCGGCGGGATATTCGAAATCCTGGCCGGCTTCGTCATGTTCATCGGCATCTGCCGCTGCTGCGGCGGGAAGAACCGAGGCGAGCGGCGCGTGGACGAGGTCATGGGCCCGCGCTTTGCGCAGAAACCGCCGCCGAGGCCCATCGACGTGCCGAGGCTGGACCGGCCCAGGAGCATCGCCAGCAGCGTCCCGTACTCCAGGGACTCCATGGACGACGACGTGTCCTTCCCCAGGGCCAAGAGCCCCGCGGTCCCGTCCGCCAACACCTCCTACGGCGGCAGACCCTATGATGCCGACCTCTGAGGACCACATCTGGACACGAGCGAGGGGAGGAAAAAAAATAATGGAATGATGGACATGTCTACTGACACAAGCAACTGAGGGTGGAAGAAGTCATGGTAATAGCACAATGACTGTATGGGCAGTCACCAGCCTATATCTAATCTAATCATCTACTATCCAGTAGTATTGCAATAACAAATACCTTGAAGTACTTTGAAGTCACCATAAATGAATATTTTAGTGGTATCAAGAGATCAAATACTTATAATAATGAAATAGCTGTAAACTACAGGCGAAGCAGAATTGATGTATTGCAGTGTTTCGGCAGTGTGTATGGGTCGGTAACACGGGAAGGCGTCAAATCTATAAGAAATAATCAAATGTTGAATGTTTTAAGTGAGGGGTCACGGGGTCGTGGCAATGGGATGGCGCTCATTATGGGCCTTATGATGTTTTAATATCATCAAAAATCATCATCAGAGGCGCGAGCCTCAGGCCGTGCAGCATAAGGCCCGTCGTCGTGAAAGATGTGACGACTACTGCAGGGGGACGAGAAAACGTGAGGGATTTCTGTTTACTAAACCCTAGCCGACCTGTGGAAGCAGACGTTTGTCTGTTTACACTGTGCAAATGATGCTGAACTCCATTTGTAAATAGTCATTTTTCTCTAAGGGAAAGTTATCTTCTTTATCCTCCCGCGTTCATTGGCTAATGCATCTTCTATTTTTTTTTTTTCTTTATGTAAATACTGTTTTCTTATGCACTTTACAATCGTGGCCAATTTGTGGAGAAGCATCGTGAACTGATCAATGTTGTTCCCCGTGGCTCTGTGATCACAGGGAGCTGTTCATTAAATGTTTTTTCGGAATGACACACGTCAGAGTCTCTCTTTCCTTGAAATTAATTCTTGTTGTTTTGCTTGTTTGAGAGGAGACAAAACAAGGTGAAAAGTAAACTTTTGCACTTAAGTGCATGTGAAGAGAATTGTTTATACTCTTTGAACAAAAGATTGGATAACGATCAAAAAGCAAAATTAAAGGTTTGGCAACATTGGGGTGAATCAAGCGTTTTTAATGCAACCACAGCATATGCATAGGAACCAAGAAAGATTAAAATGCTACTGCATGAATATAAAAGGTTCATATTTCAGAGATGCCAGGTAACTGCTCTACCACACCTGTATGGGAAAAAAAGGGGAGAAGTCATTATAAGCCCTATTCAAACACACATAAAGGCAGACTACACTCTGCAGTAATATTTTTCTTTCTTCGCCAGCGGCCAGCCTGCTCAGTTTGAACCTCACGGGTATACAGACAATGCGGCCTGACCGGTTTGAGAGGCCGGTTTCTTTGAGCGACTCGTCTGACGGCATTGCTTCTTCCTTGTGTTTAAACTGGCTGTACATCCGAAAATAAGGCGACGCTGCGGTGAACAATGCCTCCTCAACCCGGCAGCGTCTTTTGTAGTTTAAACCGGACTCATGCAGGAAAATCATAAAGCAGTTCTCCCTGCAGGTACACGTGTCAAACATGCCTGCAGCCAGTTAAAGTTGGGCTACGTGGAGAGAAAGACACTTTTCACTTTTTTTTAATAACTAAGGTTTGCAGTTTTTTTGTTATTCTTTCTGAGGCTCAAGCTCTGGAGCAAAACGATACAGATTATGTACAGTTCCCAAAGTCAAAGCAGCCAATTACATTACACCGATAGAAGACATTGCAAATACTCACTCTTGGTCTTATTCTACACTGTGTAGTGAATATGAACACAGGGTTGATAATGGCAGTACTGCACGTCTACATTTATTCCACTGTCCATAAAATCTATAAAACGCACTGACTCGTAGTACGCTGGTTGCACATGCCGCAGGTGTGGTGAGAATACATGTTGCGTTCAGGGCGTGACAAACTATAAATAACTTTTACTACGTATAGTCTCCTCCTCCCACGTTGGCTTCAAAACATCCTTGTCAGAAAATAAACATTCACACTAGTGGCACATGAACTGTACAACACTTTTGAAATTAGACCAATTTACTCTCACATAAGAATTGCAGCATTGTCAGACCTGTATAGTGCATTGTGTCAAAACATTAAAAAAAAAAAGTGCTGTCACTTCTGGGAGACAAAATTACCAACTATTAGATTTTTATTTTTTTTTAAACACCAGAAAAAGTTATTTTTTAGCTTGTCAAACATAAATGGGAGTGGTTTAAAAATCATCAGTGTAATCAGGACAGAAATATGAAGTATATCAACTGGTACACTGCAAATGGATGCAGTGGTCCAGATCCGCATTACATATCCTGACGATTAGTCCCATGTACGGGTCAAGCAAAGAAAGGGTGATTGACGGCTAGTGCCGTTAAAAATCGGTGCATGGTTGCAGGTGTAGGTGGACGCGCAGTGGGCGAGCTCTCAGTCAGACCCGCCCCTTGGTCAAAATGCTAAACTCAAACCTACAAAATGGCTTTTTTAACAAACCACGTAGCCACCTTAAACGCAGACTGATTTTTAAATGTCAGTAGCCGCAGTTTGTAACACTGGCTATATATGCTAAAAATCTTCGGCCTCTGAGCCCAAGCTGAAACACCCTTGATGACGTCACCATGGTTACTTAGTGAGACTGTGAAAAGTCCACAGCAACAGAAACATTTGTGTTTAGAGACTGAACATTGCTCCGCGCGGTTATTAAACAAGACGCATTGTGCAGTCGAGTTTCCCTTTAATAATCTATCGTGCCAAAATACCACCAGCCTTTCCCCCATGATTTCAATGTGCTCCTCCTGCAAAACAAACATGCAAAGTCTGCTCATTAATAGGAAAACAGGTGTCGTCATGGCGTCACCTTCAGGGCAGACCCTTCCTGTTCTTTGTTCAAACAGATACAGATCGCCTCATCATATAAAAACAAAATGCTCCTCACCGGTCACGCCTGATTTGAGATTTCTGACTTGCTCCCTGTTAACTTAACACTACAGCCACAAAGTCTGAACAGGCAGCGCCTCATGTTTTGGTGTGCACGCACGACACACACAAACAGACTGACAGTCGTCATCAGTTGTTTTCACCGTTAATACACACTGACAGCAGAATACAGCAGAACTCTGTGACACTGTAACTGTAAAACAAACCAGTCATAAATTGACAAATGGGAAATCAATTCTCAATTTAAGTCTTTTTCATCTAATAATTCTTGATATTAACAAAACTTTCTTCACCTCTCCTGCAGTAATCTCACCTGATTCCCCCCCCCCCCCCCCCCCCGACGTGCAGACCAAAGGAAAACAAACTTGACAATGTCAGTAACAGACTTTATTTATGCAGGTTATGTGGCATTTATACAGTTTTGTTATTCATAAATCCCTGGCTTGTTGAGGATATTGCACATTTCATTTGAAAGCTGGAGACCATACACATTTAATGCAGTCGTATATATATTTAAAACCCGTTAGTAAAATTGCCCAAACTGACTAGAAGCAACATTGTCTTCTGCCTATGTGATTAAAAACGTTCACATTTCAATAAACCATAAGAATTGGCGTCCTTGAAAACTGCAGGGATGTGGATGAAGAAATACATTCTTATTTCTCAGACTTACTGTAGCTTGCACCACATTTGTTATATATAGAGAAGTAAAAAAAAACAACAACCCTACCATGATAAATAATCAGCATCAGTAGACAAAGTAACAAAAGGCCACTAAAAATAACAATACAGGCTATTTATAAAGAATAATGGAGCCAAAGGAAAGAATCCAGCTCACGTCGATCTGTCATAGGTGTTTTAAAATGAAGCAGAACAGGATCTGAGGAGGTGTGTGTGTGTGTGCCTAAGGTTTCGGTCGGTCGACGGAACATTCTCGGTGGTTGAAATAAAAAATAGTTAGTGTGTTTCCTCTTGGTCAGTGTGTTTTACAAGCATCTTTCTATCTCTCTCTCAGGATGAGTGATGGTTCTACCTACCAGTCATTGTTTCCATTTTTTCAGGCAAAATTAATCTCACATCACTGACGCAAACGAAATGATGAAAGTCGGTCAGAGAACGGTGTGTTGTCTTCGCTCTTTTGTCATTGTGACTCATCACTTTAGAAAAAGGACGACCAAGCTTGTGGTTATCAATAGTTAACATTTTAAAAAAAAACAATAATTCAGTCAGTGGTGTACAAAACAAAACAGGACGGACGACTGAGAGGAAATCTAGAGACAACTCTCTGATATGGATCTTCACTCTCGAAACGTCACCAGTTATTTGTCCTTCAGGATTTTAAATTACATTTTGAAGAAATTAAAGTTTACACTTATGTCAAAATATATAGCAAATATATACAAACATATGAAAACATAGTTGCACCAGTACTTGAAGTTGTGCCACTACCAACCCATTAAAACACAGTTCAACAGCATGTAGTCTACAGTCAGCGTGGTCAGGGCGTCGCCACCTAGTGGACCGTCACAGTCAAAACTTCAGTTAATCAGTTCAGTCAGTCGTAGTGACAAGTCCGGCCTCGTGGCAGAAGAGAAAACCTGATTCCATTTTTCCAAGATTCCTTTCCTAAACAAACTGGACTGTGAAGCTCAGTGCAGAGGAGAACTTACGGAAGCTCCGCGGTGTCACTGGCCACAAGGTCATGGTGGATCTGGATGAGAATGAGAGAGTTATTGTTTTTTAGCTAGTGATAAAATAGTGACTTTAAAAATTCCATTGCTCAATTCAATTCCATTCACATTTAGACGCTCACAGATTTTATGTGAAAAGCAATCTGTGACTTAAAGGTGGAGCCTGTGGAATTTTTGACCTCCTGTGGCGCTATGGCGCAATGTTGGGAGTGCAAAACTGTGTTTTGCAAGTTTTTTTTTATGAGATACTTAATGCAAATATATATTTTGTTTGAGTACTGCACTTCAGGGAGTTTGATGTTTTGATTTATTAAATGTTTTGGTCAAAAAAAATAAATATATATATATATATATATACAGTATATATATATTTAAATTGAATTATGGCAATTTTGCCCACTTGCCCACTATACAAAAGTATACAGATAATTTATATTCAAAATGGGTTTCTTGATAAGTCACATTCCAAAATATGTATGATAAATAATAAACAATAAATAATTACAGCTAGTTCCTTACCTCAGATAGAACAGAGATTCACTCCCATTACACAACGATGTCGTAGCCAAACTTTTTTGCCGCATTCTTCCTGTCGGGAAGAGGGACAGGGAAACACACTTTGAGTGCGAGCACAGAGAAACCACTGTTAATAATCGCGTAGCCAATTCCAGCATTCTATTAAAAAACAGACCCTGCCCAATAGACAGTTCATCCTGTGAAAGGCCTCTACTGAACTCTACAGGAGGTTTTGTGCATCATTTCTAATTCAGTGGAGAAACTTTTATCACTGAGGAGGGACGACGTGGGCGTCTGTCTCTTCGAATTTCAAGCCGATGGCGTTTCTGACGCTCATTTCTTTGTGTGTTCAGCCAAGTTGATCACGTTCATTTTAAACTCCTCCCACCTCCCGTTTGCCAGGTTCCCAGACATCGAGTCTCTAAAGGAACAGGTCAATTATGGGTTGTCGTTTGTAAAGAGGTGCAATTAACAACAACATTTCATCACATTCAAAGTGGTGCGACTTCCTTAAAGCCACTTTTTATTTGAACCAGATTTACCACAATAAAATTTGCATCGAGGCCCAGAGAGCTCGACGCACTGCAACTTACGTCTGTTCGGTTGTGTTGAGAATTTGTTTTGTCCAGTTGCGTGTGTTTTCTTAAGTTGCAGTGCGTTGAGCTCCTAAGGCTGCCCAAACATAGTCATATTTACAAAATAAAAGAGTTACATCTAAATGTTAAAGCTAAATGCGGTGAGAATAAGTATTTTAATTAATATGCAAATTTACATTGCCAGTCAGCAGAAGTAACAAAATAAAAGTTCTTAAAAGTCAAATCTATCCATGTTATTCTGCAGGGTCCAGTCCAGACTAAAAGATGTTAGAAGTTTGAATGTATTTTCAGACAAAATGACTGTTTAGATCGATAATATGTGGTCATTGTTTTCAAATAAAACCTTTTTAGAAATCTTTATCTATATCTATCACCTATTGAATGAGACCTGTCTCACTCAGCAGCTCAGCTTCAGAACATTTCTAAAAAGGCATTATTATTATCATTACTATACATACAAACAGACTATAGATTATGAATCCAAGTAGTTACAGTATCGTCTGAGAAAATAAATAAATATCAGTCCTAGGACCAAACTTGGACCTGAGGGCCATGGATAGATTGAACTTTAATTGTGGTACTTCTGTTGACCAGCAGTGTGAAATTGCATAGTAGCTGAATGCATGCTTGTAGTTAATATTTAACATTATATTAAATATTTCTATTGTAAGAAAAAAGAAAATATATGCCCCTATTTTTTTTTTTTTAAACATTATTTAAAGACAACAGATGCATTTTGCTGGTACCTGCGTTTCTTCTTCTGAAACTGCCGGACCTTGGCGCAGACGAAAGCCAGGAGCACCACGCCGACGATGACGGCCAGCACGCTCAGGGTCAGCGGCAGACTCAGCGCCCCGTTGACCGTGTCCTCGCAGGACTCGCCCTGGTAGCCCAGGTGGCAGTCGCACACCAGGTTGGCCCCGCCGCCCGGGGGTGGCGCGCAGGTGCCTCGGCCGCTGCACTGGGTCTCGCCGCAGGTCGGCAGGCTGAGGTCGAGGCCCCGGGGGGCCGGGAGAGCGGTGGCCATCGCGGGGCGGAAGCAATGGCCTGTTAAAGGGAATGGAATGAGAACAGGGGGGAGGAAAGGGATGAATGGTTGAGACACGAGACACACCCTGAAACACAATAGGTCAACGTGACAAAGAGAGGACAGAACCAACACTGAGAGCTCTGGCTCTGTGCTGCGGGACTCCAGACCTGCTTCGACTGATTTTAAAAAGGTGGAGTTCTTTTCTTTTTCTTTTTTACCACAGACTAGTGTTTCGTTGAGTCATGCCCACCCTTTCTCTCCCATGCCAACGTTGAGTTTCAGGTTTCAGGATGTTATTGGCCGCAGGATGTGATTATGTCGTGCGTCAGGACGCGCGGTGATGAAATGTGAGAAAGACGAGCAGCTTATGCAGGAAGAAGAAGAAAACCGGCGATGATAGCAGGGCTTTCAGATTAAGGTTTAGGATCCAGATGTCGACGAGAAGAGTCGACGTTTCCCATTTTATCGACATGAGATTACACGTGGGAAATCCCTGCTTCATATTCACAGCCGCAAAAAACGGTCACATCTTTTTTTACACTGCAAGAAGACAAGAAAACAAGAAAGAGGAGAACGGAGCTGAAGTAGACGTCGATGGATCAGTTTCACAAAGAAATTCCACTGCGAGCTGCTTGACCTGTGGGGACCCGCCCCGCCCTCAAGGATATTTTACTTTTAAATCACTGCATACAAATGACCCCGCCC
This sequence comes from Scophthalmus maximus, assembly GCF_022379125.1. Taxonomy (NCBI): domain Eukaryota; kingdom Metazoa; phylum Chordata; class Actinopteri; order Pleuronectiformes; family Scophthalmidae; genus Scophthalmus; species Scophthalmus maximus. The sequence goes on from NC_061534.1 coordinate 5,866,208, forward strand.
CCCCCCCCCCCCCCCGCAAAAGAAGAAAGGAAACATGCAGCCTGCAGACACAAGATAGTTTATGGAACAACATTTTGTCTCGAGACAAAATAGGATTTATTCATTTTGGTTTTTCTTCCCCCGTGAGAAACACAGGTGAGTAATCCTCCCATCATCTCCAGATGACGTTTGACTCACGAGGGGTTTTTGTTTTTTTTAGAAAAACTATTTGCCATCAGCTCCTATTAATCAAACATAAACCACCTGGTCGACTGACAAAATAAACGCAGGCCGAAGTTCACAGGTAATTCAACTGAACCCAAAGCACTGAACCTCACAAGGAGCTCATTTAACACTGAAGAGAACATTGACTAACTCGAGTGGAAAGAGTCAAACTCGCCACATGAAACCCTGACTCTCGGTCCTTTAAAGTCACCCGGAGACGGAGTTAACTGCTGAACAAAGTGTGGAACAGCCACTGCAGAAGATGTTTTTTCAAGAGTCAAAACTTTCCAAAGCATCTCGTCAGCCGGGTTTCCCACCGACACAGCAGCAGCACAGGCAGGGCAAGTCAAGTTTAGGAGCAAAGTGACATTTAAAAAAAACAAACCCCAATCTACTCACGAGAACAGAGGAAGTACAGCCCTTGGCGTCCCGGATTTGAGCTTTTTGGTTGTGGGGTAGTCCGGCTTGTGTGTGCTGCTCCTGGGTCCTCAAAAAAGAGAAAGCAATTCGAAGTTCCTCTTCCACTGAGGGGAATCTGTCACAAAGGGAAGGCGGGATGAGGAAGAAAGCCGAAACCTCTGAGTGCCCTGTCCGCTCTTCTCCATTAACACACGTAAAAATCACCTCCACCCCTTCCTCCTCCCCCCTACTTTATCTTCCACCTGGGCTTAGTCAAACACACACTGCAGCTCACCTTGGTGAAGCAACTAAACATTTCACCAAGTGCTTCTGTTAATCTCTGACTCATGAGGCCCGATAGCTCTGGCATCCCTGGGAATGACAAACTCAAATCAGAAATTGAATGTGTGAAAAAATGTTGACCATATGAAAACACACCTGGGGAACTCTCCTGGGAATTAGAGGGAGGGAGGGACACACACACACACACACACACACACACACACACACACACACACACACACACACACACACACACACACACACACACACACACACACACACACACACACACACACACACACACACACACACACCTCGGGACTGTTATACTGAAGAACAGAGGGGAAGGCGAGTCAGAACAAGACGCGGCTCACAGGAGTCACATGCCTGTGTAGCATGCAGCAGTTCCTAGGTACTGCTGGGTAATTATAGGGAAACGGTCTCCACTGAATTTTGTCACCTCAAGGAAAAAAGCAAAAGACATTTCCAGTTTCAGCGGTTCACTGCTCCGCGACTGTGTTGCCAAGGAGAGACGGGAGAAAAGTGCAGGTCATAACAGCAGGTTGTCGTCGTGAAATATATATATTTTGCCTGCTCTGGAGACTCCTGGGACTGTTAGAGCAGCAGGAACATGTTCGACCGCGTACTGGAAGCCATGTGTTTCCGAGTATGGAACCAGTTTCCCGACACTGGGGTTTGCTGCATTTGCATTAAAGAAATAAGAGACGTGTTTTTATCTGCTTTCCATTATTGCAGTTAAAGTGGAGTATTTAGCTTAAACCCAGTGACACTTGTAATAATAGAACAGGGTGAGATGACGCTACACCAGTTATCAAGAACATTTAAAGGGCATGATTGAAGTCCCTTTGCCAATATGATACAAGGCTGAGGACAGTTTGTCTGAAGTCGGTCAGACACATTCGTCCGTTGGGGACCTTTAAGTTTTTTTTTCTAAGGATTTTCACCTTGAATAGTCTGCATTTCAAATACTGAAATGAAACAGACTTAAATATTTCCAGGATGGAAATTGTTGGTTGTTCATTTGTAGACTACAGAAAAAATAATAAAACGTACAGTAAAATTCCTGTGCTTGGCCGACCGCACCTCCCTTTGCGTTGCAGACACGTTGTAGCGCTCCCAGACGGGGGCGTTCAAAAAGGGCGTTCATGCTCCATGTTTGTTTTCCGTCTCTGGTATTAGGTGGAGTCAAAAAACGTCAGCCGTGACTTCTGTCAGCCGTGTCTCTTCTGGAACAATGCACACAGTCCCCGCCCCCGCACGTTTCTGGAAAAAGTTGAAAAAGCATTTGGCCCTGAAGGTATGGACTCACCGTGTTGCGAATGAGTACAGTTTGCACATGTTCAATAAAAAGATTGACATTTTTCCCCAATGGGTTTCTTGCTGCAAAGCCCATCATGTAATACCATTACAAATAGAGCAGTAAAAAAAGAGTGCATGTCTCCTTATTATCAGTGGCTGAAAGAAAAAGGTGGAAGTTAATGAACAAAGAGGCCTTTTAGAGCGAAATATGTCTCTATAGAAAGAATTGGAGGAAACGGGAACCGAAACGCCACGAGGAAGCATTGGGTTGAAACGGGTATCGGTTTACAACAGTGCCACAGAGTGACATAGAGAGCTGCGACAGCTTTCTTTTTTTGGCAGTTGAAGCGAACATGGGAATTATTATATTAATATATTATTGCAAGGCTACCAAGCACGCAAACGTATTAAAACAGTCACGTTTGGTTGGCGCACAGTATTTCTCTGTTTTTGAGAGGAACCATCAACCTACAGGTGAAGACATGAGGCTCTTTCCTTGTCACAGACACACGAGGGATGTCCATCACGAAAGCACTTAAGCAGTGTCACCACAGTAGAATTAGGAAGGTAAACAACACAATAATACCAGGTTTAAGGGATTCAAATAACAGCAGACAAAGCAAACGTGCACGGATTAGACTTGGCGAAAAATCTGTCTGCTCCAAGTCTGCGATTTGACGACTCCTTATTTTTGTTGCGAATCTCGAGTTATCGTCAGCTCCAACATGCTGGGTTGTTATATGCACCTGTAATAAGCTGAATTAGATTCGGTCTCAAAATGACCTATTAGCGTCAGGAAGATTTTCCTCAACATGTCCGTGCGGCATCTTTAGCAGGGAACCTTCAGATGTGAATCTCTTTCAAAACGGAGCCCGAGTTGTTGGTTCATTTTAAAGTTAGGTTTATTATAAGAAAACATGCATCAGGGTGTTGAAATCCAGGACCTAAGAAATTCCTCATCGGATAAGACTTGTGATGTCCGATCAAACGTGACGCAACGGTTCCCAGGAAGCAGGCGTTTACTGGAAGCACAGTGTCGTCATGCCCGTGAATGCAGAAGTCTTTATTTATTCTGGAGTGACTTTAACAACAGCGGGGGGTTCTTGGCGTCTACTGGGGACTCCAGCTCCTGGGGGTGGAGAAAAGATCAGAAATGTATTCATCAAAAACTTAAGACAGAACAGAAACAATAAGACATTTAGCCAAATAATTAAGAAACATTTGTGGAATGTACCAAACTTAAAATTGGAACCTTTAAAATTTACTCAGGAAAAAAAAAGGGTTAGAAACCTTCACTTGGGTACAAAGACAAACATACTCTTAATACATACATTTGTATAAATATAAATTACATTGCATCCTGAAAACCCCTCAAAATGTATTAATTCAATAATAAATTCAAGTAATTCCACAATAAAGACGAGACCTAATTAGATTATTTGAGTAACTTTTAATTGGCCTAAAAGTTTCTCAAAGAAGGAGGTCAGAGTTATGAATTTGTCAAACTTGATCTTCCAGGATCAACAAGCAAGAAGTTTATTACTGTAATAAATAAGCCACATCCATAGGTCATACTCAAACTAATTCAAGACCATCATTTCTGCTCATTTATGTCGACGTATTAACCTCAGAGTCAGAATCGTAGTGTTCACACGGCAGGCCCATGTTGGCCATCAGAGTTTCTTTCTCCGTGGATCTTCTTCTGATGGAGGCCCACGCTCTCCTGTCCAAACCAAGGTTCACGAGTCAAATATACATTTCATTCACAGGCCACCAGGTTTTGTTGAACAGAACAAAACAAAAATCAGCGTTAGTTAGTTACAGCCGCTTGTACCTTTTAGCAAAGATAAGAGTGGCCGCCATCAAGGCAGCGACGAGGCAGAAGACGCCGAGGACGACGCCCACGTGACTCTGTCCACTTTCCGCCTCTTGGCAAAACTCTCCGCTGTATCCGGCCGCACACTGGCAGCGAGTGACTTTGCCGTCTGTGAGGCAGCTGCCGTGACCGTTGCAGTGCTGGAGGTCGCAGGAGTCTGTGACCTCAACACTGTTTTTCTCATTTTGGTCGTTTGAACGAGGAGATGACGAGCGAGGGAGAAGATCGTCACTGTCCTTGGGCCCAACATCGTTCTTGTCGTGGTTCGGACCTGGAGAGAAAGACAATGTTTTGTGATCATGCATCGAGATACGTCACAGATCATTCAAAATCATTGGCTAAAATACAGTAGCTCAACTCGTGGTTGTTTTTTGGATTTGGAGTCAGGGGTCAAAACTCACAGTCCTGTTCGTCGGACTGGTCGGCACAGTCCGCGTGTCCGTCGCAGAACATGCTGCTGCGGACGCACTTGGTTCCGTCGCCGCAGGAACGTTCTCCGTCGGGGCAGTCGGGCAGGGGGGCGCAGGAAGTGGCGCCGGTGCTGTAGAAGCCCTGCCCGCATTTACAGGTCCGACCTCCGGGATAGGGCAGGCACAGGTGGACACAATCGCCGTTGTCGTTGGAGCAGCTGTTTGTACCTGGAGGAGGAAAAATGCAAATTGTTTTAGCGTCAAAAAACCTTTAGAAATATGTCGGTCAGACGGAGAAGGGAACGCAAGTTTGGGTGGCTAGATTTCTTTTCCCCACATTCTATAACATGGCAAGTTAGAGCGTTGGCCCTTAGCGCAGGCGTGTGCTCTCCAGGCGCCATTCTACTTAGCTCATGTGGTTGCTAATCTTCCCTGGATTTATAGATTCACACAAAGAACAAAGTTCTATTTGCAGGTTAATGGGTTCCCTGGTTGTATCACACAATGATGTGGGGAAAAGGAACAGCACACACCAGATCCTCCATTAGATCCACGTTATCAATGAGTCTTTAAATCAAGGCCTCCTGGCTGTGTATAACGATAACCTGCCTTGGCACAGTGAGGACACTTCCAGTCCGGGGGCCGTGGCGACGCCCAGATTGGGTGGAACAGAGGTGAGACACAATTTGTCATTGGGTAATTGTGCATTGTGAAAGGGAGCAACAGGCTTCAGAGTGTGCGCGCAAATGAACACCGACGTGTTGTGCAAAGACTTAATATCCACGTCTGTAGACTTGGACGTATTCATGTAGCGTCTATTTGCCTGCTGCTCTCACATATTAGAACATTTTAGAAAATAACTATTACAATTGTGATTCAAACTTGGGAGGTGTGTTGCTCCAACTATCAAGAACTTGATTTCTGTATAAACAAAACCCATTTTTACATTATACATCTCAAACCACAAGGTCTCAGAGTTTTAGTGTTCAAGGCAGACTCACAGGATTTTGTCTGTCTGCTCATGCACATGTCCATATAAAATTTTTCTGTGTTTGTAAAATCTGATTAACAAAATCTGATTGATGATTTAAGTTATTAGGCATCTTAAAAAGATATTTAAAAAAGTCCTTATACTGTAAATTATTGGAACTTGTAATTGCTGGTGTAGACATTAGAAGGAAAAATAATGTTTAGTTTCAAAACAATCCCTGCATTCATGTGCCTGAATATAGTTTATTGATGTTATTGATCAACTTAAAACAGACTTTTCTGTCACAGGTCAAAACAATCAAGAGAGAACAGCGAGTGTGTGTTGGAGCTCCATTCATCATCAGTGTTGCCCACTGCAGCATACACACACACAAACAGGCTTGTGATCGCACATCTCCCTGCAGCTATCGCATCACTCTGGCCTCCATTCAACTATTCAACTCACAGCGAGTCTATTCATTCCGCCCGCGGGTGTCCGATAACGCACTTCATCTACTTTCTCAAGTAAGAAACAGAAAGTTGCAGTGTGAATTGATACGTGCAGAGACTGTGTGATTCCTTGTGATGATGATGAAGAGGATTACTAACAAACCGGTTTGACGCGTTTCTGCTGATGTAGAAATTCGGATGAACAGTGTGAGCATTACAAACCTGGGAAGTAAAGAAGATTTCAGTGTCGACGAGCGACTTTCAAAATGTCCCCAGACCAAACAGTTGGTCACAAATGTCTGCATCATGGTTACAAGGAAGTTAGAAGGGAAATGTTTAACTATCTGCTTCAAGATGCCAAGTGATACATGCATGTTGTTTACCGTCGTACACAGTTACTGTACTTACGGGACTCTCCGCGTGAGATAATATTGTTCCTGCTACTGCACACTGAATATTAGCACAAGTAAGACCAACAAAACTGGATGTTAACATGTTTTTGGACTCAAATGAAATATTTCCAAACTCATTTTTGGTTCTAGGAATTCCATGTTACCAGTCATCGTCCCTCTCATCATATTAAACACCTTTGGCATCGTCTTGCCTGATATATCAGTTTGGACAAGTAAGCATGTAAAACTTGTGCAGTCACGTCCCAAAAAAAGTATTTTGGTCAATGGAATGTGTCCCATCGCATGTTTGGTAACTCAAACCGTATAATGTTTATTGTGAAATCTCCCACAAACTGCCGCTGTGAGCATTTCAAGAAACAAAGATATTATCGCTCTAGTCCTTGTGATAGTCTCCATTTTTATTAAACTTCAGTTTTGAAATTAGTTTTTTTATTAACAGGTTCCGCTGGATTTAGCCCAAAGCTAATCCAACGATCTTTGCTGAACACCAAATGAGCCAGTGCCTAAAATCTACAGACAGATCTCTTCCTTTTGTTCAGGAGTTGGAAGGTTTTTGTCCTTTGCACTTTTTAAATTTTGTTCTATTATGCTTTATTATTATTTTTTTACCATCCTGTCAGTTTTACACGACTCTGCATGACTCCCTGTTGCAAAGTGAAGCCCCATTACTGACCAAGGCCTCTCAGGCCATTACCTCAATTATTCCAAGTGCTCATGTCTCGTATCGTATGAAGCAGTTTATAGGCTGGTACCACACATGGTAGATACGTACCAGACTGGCTGCTGTTGCTGTAGGCTTTGACTTCCACCAAACTGGTCTTTGTCTCAAACCACAGTTGCTTCGGCTGAAGTCCGTCACTGAACCACAGTTTTGCAACATCTGCACATGGTTGAAAAATGAAAGAGAACCAAAGATGTTAATCACCCTTCTCCCTTTAATATTACATTGTCTACATGCAGAGGCTACTGGGGTCCATTAGTCAAAAGATGAAAAAAGAAAGAGGACAGGTCTGATTGAGGAAAGACAAAGTGCCGGTGATTAGAAGTGGCAGTGTTTTAAAGATGTTCAACAGAGCAGATTGCTGATAACTACGTGACTGAATAATTCATTGCTACATTAGTCTGTGATGCCATCTGCTGCCTGAAGGGGGGGAAAGACAAATGAGGCGGAGGTGAGAAATTCCACAAGCAGGACTGAACGGGTTATTACAGTGACGGAGTAAAAATACACCAAGCACCATCACATTGTAGGACAGGGGCCTAAAAGAAAAGGAACCTGACCTTTGTCCTGGGTTACCCAGAGGAGGAAGTTCTCAGTATGCGTGAAGGAGATGAGGAAACCTGGACCAGTTTTGTACTGTTTATAACCGGATCCATCCACTCCAATAGAGCTGATCACTCCCTCGCCTGAGAAAGGACAATTCAGACAGTTAGACACTCATCAAGTCCATGAGATTTAAAAAGAAAAACTCCATACCAGTGTCTGCCCAGTATATCATGGCTCCTTTATTAGAAAAGACCAGCGAGGTGGGGACGACGGACTTCCGCCACAGCACTGCTCTCGTACGACCGTCCATCCAGGCACAGTTCACCTCCGTCTGGCTGGCTTCACCCGCCCCGGCTATCGCCGTGTAGCAAAGTCGTCCCGAGGGGGGATGCAGCGCGATGGACGTGGTGCCCTGAAAGGACAAACATGGATTATAGGAGCCAGACAAAATGCGAGACTTAATTGTTGATGTGAAGGTATTTTGGTATTTTGCAAAAATCCTTCCAAATCAAATTTTTCCACTTTACATTGTGGTAAATTTTTGGCCCGTCCACAGGAGAAGTGGGCAGGAAAACACAAGTGGGGCTCAGCAGGAGATCGTCTGCCTCACCCTCAGCGATCCCTGCAGCAGGGAGGTGGTGTAGCCATCATGGCGGGAGGTCACGTGGAGGTCGGGCCTGTCGGTGCTGCTCCAGTAGAAGCTGGAGGTCACCCAGTCAACTGCCAGAGCTGTGACTGTGTCATCCTGACAGGAGAGAGAATTTTAGTTGCCAGAATTTTAATTTCATCAGGAAAATTTGCATTTAAAAAAAAAAATTGTAAAAAATAAAACGTACCTTCAGCTTTAGGACTTGTCCAGCAGGTGTCAGCCCCTGCCTCGACCTGGGGCCGCTCAGTTTCAGCACGTCCACAGATCCCTGCGCTGCATCGGCCACATACATAGAAAGCTCGTGGATGGACACGTCTAGTCCCACGGCCTCAGTTACTCCGGGGAGGGCTAAAACTCGACTGTTTGGCATTGTTTTAAGCGCAACGCCGTCTTGATGCATGGAGTGCAAGTAAATCTAGGGGACGGGCAAGAGTGACGTAAGAGAACAGCGCTGGAGAATAAAAGTAAGGAAGCAAACATCTCGTCGCCACAATGAGACAATTCACCTGGTAGACTGTCGTGCGAGACAAAAGCAGGATGAAAGTCGACTCCGCGGGCAGAGAGCAGGTGATCCTGTCCTTGGAAAGCAGCAGCCCCTTGGGGCATCGACAAACTGCCATAAGGCCCCTCACCACCGGAGCGCCGGGTGAGCCCGGGGCTCCAGACCTGCCCCTCACCGCGGGGGCCAGCAGGCAGAGGTGGGAGCAGCGCAGATGATCACAGGGGCTGGATACGGCCGGCTGGGAGAGGGCGTGCATCAGCTGTGGAGAGAGGAAACATGCAGGTTCATAACTAGAACAAATGAGTTGTGAGTGTATGTGCAAGCAACTAAAAGCTACGTGGGAGTGATTAAGAAATCATCAGAAGCCAAATACTCACTTTCAGTCCAAATGGTTGTCCTGGTCTCTTCAGCAGAACCTTCTGATCTTTTCCGGAGTTCTTGTCAGCCGAGCGGATCGTTCGTCTCTTCGTGTCGGACCAGAAGACTCGGTCGTTGAAGACCGCCACAGAGAAAGGGCTTGGAGTTTCGGCTAACTGGAGGATCTGGTGAGGGAAGGGGGGGGGGGCAAACGCCATCACTATTAAATAACAATGCTGGGAGAAAAGCAGCAATCACATCTGAAATATGAGGGGATCATGATTCTCTCTTTACCTTGACGTTGTCTCCGTCCAGAGAGGCCGAGCCAATGCAGCGCAGCTTCTCGTCGGCCCAGTACACCCGGTTGTCCAGGAGGTCAACGGCCAAACCGACGGGCCAGCTCAACCCTCGCTTCACCACCACCTTCCTCTTTGAACCGTCCATGCCAGACCGCTCAATCAGAGGGGTTCTGCCAATCCCAGACCACAGCATCAGGCTGAAAAGGGTTTATGCGATTATGAAATATCTAGGGCAATAAAGACATTTTTAATAGAATTTTATATTTAGATAACCAGACTTGGCACCATACCCTCTGTGGGGCAGCAGGACCAATGAGCTTGGCTGCTCCAGATCTTCACCCAGCACCACGGTGTAGTTCTGCGAACTCACCGTCGCGTTGCTGAGCTTCACGGCCAGAATTTGGCCAACGAGTCCGTCCACCCAGTACAGGTTCTTACCGACCCAGTCCACCGCGATAAAATCAGACTTCACTCCTGTAAACAGATTTCATTTCGATATTATAAACTCAGGTCATGGGCCAAAGGACTTTACTTTGAGTAGTTTATTCCCTACGCTTACAGCCAGCCTCCAGGACCCTGGAACTAGCTCATCTTAATCAAATGCCGTCTTTTTAAATACTATCAAACTACATTTGACACGGCCGCACCTTTGACGAGTGTCCCTTTTTTATTCGAGTCCTTCATGTCGGCCCAGCGGATGCTCTGATAGTCGGGGCTCAGCCAGTAAACTCTTTGTTGTGTCCAGTGGTAATCCAGAGAGAAGACCGGCCGATTGGCCGAGGAGAGGAGACGCAAGTTGCCGTTGTGGACTCCCAGGAGCAACAGCTCCGACTGCACCGACGCCAGGAGCAGAGGCTCGTCTAGAGATGGAGAGAGAATGACGACGGGGCATCAAAACCCAAGAGCAGAGTCACTGCAAGGTTATTTTTGCCCTCAAATAAATGAATGAACACCCTGCTTGTAAATCCCACAATATTTTCCGATTTTGTTTGCAAGATTTTCTGCGCAGGGGGCATTTCTTCCATAAAGGCAAAGATATTAAACTTTCCTTCTACTCTGTTCACGGAGCCTTCGGTACCTTTCGTCTTGCAGCTCTTGTCGGGCTCCTGGTAGAAGCCAGGGTGGCAGTGACAGACGTAGGACCCACGGTTGTTGAGGCAGGTGTGTTTGCAGACGGCGTAGGGCGTCGCGGTGCACTCGTCAATGTCCGCACAGGACGCCGCACTGGACTGAAGTCTGAACCCTGCCGCACAGTAACACCTCTGCAAAAGTAAAAAAAAAAAAAAGAGGGGGGGGGCAATTCTCGGCAGTGTCCACCACCTTGGACAGAAGAACAAACCAGATACACATTTGTCGTAAAACCGACCGGTCCACTCGGGGTGCTGACACACTGGTGCTCACACCGAGGAGCCGACGGGCTGGAGCAGTTGCGTTGAGCACATCCCGCGCCCTCGTCGGAACGGTCGGCGCAGTTGGTGAAGCGGTTGCACACCAGGCCGGGGTCCACACACTCACCGCTGCCACACTGGTACAGGTGGGAGGGGCATTTTCTCTGGCTGCCTGTGAAAGCAGAGGCGTATAACAAAAGAGCTTTGGCACTCAGTGGTGGCTGACAAGAGGAGAGTCGGACTTCAACAGAGCAGCGACTTTCTGGGAATAAAAACATGCTCACATTTGTCTTCATCTGCGCCGTTGTGACAGTCGTTTTTCCCATCGCACCTCCAGGACTGAGGGATGCACTGACTGCTGTCTCCGCACTGCCACTGGTATTCCATGCACTTCGCAGGCGGTGTCACACAGTTCTGGATACGAATGAGGCGACCGAGTCATACAGAGCATACAATTTCTTTCATTCTCTCTTTTCACAAGCAACGATAACGTTTGCATCATCCTTACCTTCTCGTCTGACCCGTCTTTGCAGTCGTCTTCGCCGTCGCAGAGCCACTCTTTCTGCAGGCACTCGTGGCTGTGCGGGCATCGGAGCCGAGTCGCGCAGCGAGGCGGCCTTTTGCAGTCCATCTCATCAGAGTGATCACTGCAGTCGGCGTAGCCGTCACATCTCAGGGCCTCGGACACACACTGGCCGCTGGTGCAGCGGTACTGGTTGATCGCACACGCCACCAGACCTGGAAAGACAGGAGACGGAAATGTGGTAACGACCTGAGGATTTCTGTGCGTCTTGATCCAAGTTGATGTAAAAAAAAATTTTAAAAAAAAATGAGCGTTCAATGTCACGCACCACACTTTTCCTCATCTGACCCGTCAGCGCAGTCTCGCTCGCCATCGCACAGGAAGGTCTCTGGTATGCAGCGAGTGTTGTTATCGCAGCGCCGTTGGCAGCCCTCACTCCACTGCGAGCAGTCCCTCTCGTCCGATTGGTCCTGACAGTTGTACTCCCCGTCACACACCTGCTCCGGTGGGATGCATCTATTCCCGTGAGAACACTGGAACTCGCCTGCAGAAGAGAAGAAAAGATAATCTCAAATATTGTCGACAAAAAACTGCAATTGTTCAAATTCCTCTCTCAAACTCAAATTCACTCAAGAACAAACCTGCTTTGCATTGAGCAGCACATCCGTCTTCGTCAGATCCATCCTGGCAGTCCTTCTCTCCGTCGCACACGTGGCTGTACATGACACAGTTCAGGCCGTCTCTGCACGGCTTGAAACCTTTGCGGCACTTCAGAGGTGCTGATCTGGCGTTGAGCGCGTTGATGGAGGCTTGGCAGACAGAGAAAGTGATGAATTGAACAGCTTGTGAAGACAATTAGATCATGATAGGACACATTTTCTAACTTAGAAAAAGTTGCTGTGTTGCCTGGTGGTTGCTATGACGGCTGTTAGGATGTTGATAGGCTAGTTGATGTAGGTTGTTACTAGGAGGCTGCAATAACTACAACTGCAACGGCAGATAATTAAAATGATATTGATATTTATCTGCTTTTAGAAATAATTGTTAAATGGATTTTTCTTGTTTTCTTACAGGAATCAATCGGATCTTCTGATCGACACTGCATCTCATCGGAGCCGTCGGGACATTGGGCGCGTCCATCGCACACCTCCATCTTGGAAACACACTTTCGCCGGTCGCTGCACATGAAGTCACCTGGTGTGCAGGATGAAGATTGTGTCACAGTTGTCTGAAGCCATTATTATATTGCTGGGTAGAGTGCAGCCACTTCTGCAATTGCTGGACTCGGGCTTACCTTGCCTCTCACACTGAAGCACACAGTCACTTTCATCAAATCCATCAGGGCAGTCTCGGTGTGCGTCACACAGCTGATTTTGAGAGATGCACAGCGATGAGCCTGGGCAGAGGACTGAAGGAGCCTTGCAGGCTGACGTGGAAGTGCGGACAGGAGGCCCAGCTGCTGTTACAGCAACAACAGTAGTAGGATCTGAAGAGAAGAGAATTTAGCGTTAAAGCCAACATGTGTCATCCATTAACTTCTAGGGGTAACGCAACCACATTAGTCCAATCAATAAATCCATGAGGACTTACCGCAGCCGACCTCATCCGTGCCATCAAGACAGTCTCTCTCTCCATCGCACAGGAATTTCTTTGGGATGCAGCGCTTGCCGTCGGCACAGCGATACTCGCAGCTCTTGGTTTTTTGCCAGCAGTCAAGCTCATCGGACTGGTCCCGACACTGCGACGTCCCATCGCACACCTGAGCCCGGGGGATGCACATCTTGCCGTGGGCGCACTGAAACTCGTCTGGGTCGGAGGACAGTTTAAAGTACGAGTGAGTGAATGAAATCGATTGAGGCTAATCCTCAGGTACTCAGTTACAGCAAGACGTGTTTCTAAAGTCCTTGCTTCACTTTCATTTCCTTTATGATTTTAGTGTTTAGGGATTGAACTGCGGGCTTGGTTGAATCAAGTTTGCCTCAACTATGGTTCAATGTGCTCTGTAAGATTCAATTAAAAGTTTTCAGTGTTTAAAGTGTTCCGACCTTGTCTGCAGGTTTCTTGGCATCCCTGTTCATCAGATCCGTCCGCACAATCATCCTCTCCGTCACATACGTGGCTGTACAGAACACACCCTGTGCCGTCGTTACAAGGCCTCGCGCCCACGCGGCACCTCACGGCGTTAGCCCGAGACGCAGGGGTGGACACAGTCAGACAGTTGACCTCGTCTGAGCCGTCGTGGCATTGAGCGCGACCGTCGCAGACCAGACTCTTCGAGACGCAGCTCCTACGGTCCTTACAGAGAAACTCCGCTGAGGATGGAGAAGCGGTGAACAAATCAAACGTACCACAAAAGCATCGGTCGAACAAGATGGTCAATCAATCCAAAGCCTGCTGACTTACAAGTGTACTGGCATCTGGTCACACAGTTCTCATCAGATCCGTCGGGACAGTCCCTCTTTCCGTCACACCGCTGTGTCGGGTCGATGCAGACAGACGACTGCGGACACAGAACCGAGGGACTGGTGCAGGCCGGCTTGTTGGGAGGTGGAGTGGAGATCTTTGCAGCATCTGGAAATGGATCAGTCGATTGAACAACAATACATCACTGCCTTATTATTACATGGGATTCTCCGTCAAAAGCCACTGGCGTCATTGGCACTCCTCAGTTTTCATTCTAGTTTTCTTTAGTCTTGAAGTCAAAATTGACTGAAAATGACTGATGTAATGATGATATTTTGAATAAATTTAAAAATATATCAATGTCACTGCAATTTTTCATGCAAATGAATAATGCAACTTACATGGAAAAAAATGGCATTTTGGGTTTAAATGCAATATATTGTATAACGTTTTTTGATTATAGCAAGATATCTGACTCAGGACTACACTTCTTTCACTTTTACTCAACAAACACACCACATCCTTCCTCGTCTGATCCATCCCGACAGTCTCTCTCTCCGTCACAGACGTGACTGAAGAGGACACATTCGGTCCCGTCTCGACAAAGTCTGGAGCCCAAGCGACACTTCAGGACGTTTGCCAGAGCTGCAGGAGCAACTGCAGGAGCAACTACGGCCGGACAGTCGACTTCATCTGAGCCATCGAAGCAATGGGAGCGACCGTCGCAGACCAGACTCTTGGAGACGCAGCTCCGACGGTCTTTGCAGCGGAAGTCGGCTGTGGAGGGCAAACGAATATTCAATATTCACACTAATACTTGTTGATAGTTTATGTTTGTTGGAAAATCTACTTCAACAATCAAGCTCAAAGACCATCACCTGACTACTTACTCTTATAGGGGCATTTCTTCACACATTGTTCGTCAGATCCATCGGGGCAGTCTCTTTTTCCATCACACATCTGTGTTGGTTTGATGCATGATGAAGAACCCGCACACAGAACTGAGGGACTGGTGCAGGTTGGTTTGGGGGGAGGCTCAGGAAACGGTTCCACAGGAGCAGGAGATTTATTCAAGCGATTTTCTGCAGGAACGGCAGAGACAGTTTCTGCAGCATCTAGAAGTGTTAGAGTTAGCTGGAGGAGCTTAGAGATTCTTTTTAAGATAAATATTTCAAATTGTGATGTAAGAAAAAGCAAACTGAGCTTTTCTACAAAGCACCTTTGCATAAAAAAAACTCACCACATCCTTCTTCGTCTGATCCATCCCGACAGTCTCTCTCTCCGTCACAGACGTGACTGAAGAGGACACATTCGGTCCCGTCTCGGCAAAGTCTGGAGCCCATGCGACACTTCCGGACGTTTGCCCGAGCTGCAGGAGCAACTGCAGAAGCAACTACGGCCGGACAGTCGACTTCATCTGAGCCATCGAGGCAATGGGAGCGACCGTCACAGACCAGACTCTTGGAGACGCAGCTCCGACGGTCTTTGCAGCGAAAATCGTCTGCAAGAAAATCGTTAGAAATAAATAAGGCTTCCCAAGACTCCGGACAACTTCTCAAAACGCAGGAAAAATCAAATTGTGCATTATTAAGTCCTAAAACAAATATTGAAACCCCAAAGATAGATGAAATTTGGACGTACTTCTTGTGGGACATCTTTTCACGCAGTTAATTTCGTCAAATCCATCGGGACAGTCGTTGCGGCCGTCACAAAACTGGCTCGGAGAAATGCAGAGGTGAACAGAAGGACAGAGCACCGACGGGCTGCTGCAGGCGGGCAGCGTCGGAGCCGGAGGCGTGGTTGATGGAGGGATGTCAGGACTAGTTGGAGTGGCATCTTGAAGATAAGAATCACATGGTTGAAACTATTATTAGCTAAATATTACAGCAATAACATCGACTAAAAATGCATGAGGGGAAACCCACCACATCCCAGTTCATCTGATCCGTCTTTACAGTCCTTCTCTCCATCACACACGTGGCTGAATAAAACGCACTCTGTGCCGTCGCTACACGGCTTTGAGCCGATGCGACACCTCAGCACTTTGGTCGGAGCTGCGGGAGGAGCCACGGTCGGACAGTCGACTTCGTCGGAGCCGTCGCGACAGTGAGAGAAGCCGTCGCAAATGAGATTCCTGCCGATACAACTGCTACGGTCCTTGCACTTGAAATCCTCTGAGGACAACAGTGAAGGCAGAAAAGGAAAGGTCATTAGAGAAACCAGGAAACTCGAGTTACGAGCAAGTCAGTGGGGACGTACTGTCAGACCTGACGTTTATTATAAATATGTACGGTATTGTCATATTGAGACTTTACCATTCGATGGACATGCGGTAACACAGAATTCCTCGTCATCTCCCTCAGGGCAGTTCTGTTTACCGTCACACAGCTGGGCTTGTGAAAGGCAGACCGGTGAGTTTCTGCACAGCACAGATGGTTCACTGCAGACTGCGGAACTGGGCACTGTGGACAGATAAAATAATGAAGATTAAAAATGTCTTAAAATGAAGACATATTGTAGTAAATATAACTGTCCCCTCGCAAATTGTTGTCAGCCAATAGGGATTCCTTTTGAAATAGAGACGTTTTTAGATGAACTTAGTCTGACCTGTGCCAACGTCCCCAAGTGCAGCGGTCACTTGGACCACACGACCCCTCACTGCGATGTCTTGGAGGGGGCTCCCTCCACGCCGGTCCCACAGAGTCATGACGTCATCAGAGAGGGCCAACAGGAAGGGCTCGGAGGCGGCTTCAACAGAGCCTGACACTTTCCACCTTCTTCCAGCTTGGTGCTTCTTCACTTGCAGCAAACTCATTGTCGTGAGGCCTGTTAAAAAAAAAAAAATGGTGCAAGAGGCTCAATATCTTTTTCGAAGATTTTGTACGTTTTGGAAATGCAACCGTGTAATATCATTGTTTTTTAAATAAATATGTCAAAACCACACAGCTCCAGGAGTGACTTAAAGTCTAAAAGACTTTAAAATCCCTCTGATCTACGAAAGTAACCAACCTGCCCTCTTTGAGTTCCAGAGCAGACTGTTGGCCCGGAGGTCGAAGGCCACGCTCCCCGTGACTTCTCCCGCTAACTGCAGCAGCTCTTTGGCTTTGCCTCCCTTCGCGCTCATGCTGAGGATTCGGTTTTCCTCCAGCCAGATGAGCCCACCTCTCAGCCAGTCCAGATAGAATTCTCGAATCTCCTTCGTGGTGTGGTAGAGCTGCTGCGGGTATCGACCGTCGACCGTGGTGGTGCCGATGCTGTGTCGGTCACACGCCACCCAGTACAGACTCCCGCTCCTCGTGTCCACTTTTAGAAGACAAACTTGAAGAAAACAGAAAGGCTACTACATGCATCCACTTCATGTTGATCGACTAATTGATTCATCCTTTGAGCATGAATATAATGCAGCTTTCACCATTTATGTCACCGAAAGCACAAACCTGGCAAAGGTGTTGGCACCAGCTCCGTCTTGACCTGGGTCAGACTGGTGCGTTGGACGTGGCCAGTGTGGTTGGCCCAGTACAGCCAGTCGCGCAGCCAGTCCAGGTCGAATGACAGGATGCCGTCCTCGGTGGTGAACAGCAGAGTATCGGTGGACTGTTTTTCTTTAAACTCCAGCAGGTTGACGTTAGTAACGGTAGCGTATACAAATCTTGGATCTGTGGCACAAGAACAGGTTTTTAAGGACTCCCTCCCTCATCCTTACAAAGTTATCACAGGGCTGCATATAACAGTTTATCTATAAGTCATCCATAAGTACGGATAATGTTTTATAACCAAAGCTTATACCTCTATCCTAAGCTATAATTTTAGACTCAAAATGGCTCCAGTTTCCTGAAATGAAGGCTTAGGGTTACCAGAAACTACAAATAATGCATATAATAATCATGAATTAAAAATGATAATAATAATAATAAACCTACATTCACATGTCCCATCGGGTAGCAGGACTTTGAAGTCTGGACAAGTGCAGGTGAATCCCACAGAGTTTCCTTTCGTTAGCTGGCAGAGTTGGCAGAGAGTCTTGACACATGCAGAAGAACCTGATCGATGACAAGACGACATGTTTTCTTTTTTTTTTATGTGATTAAGGTTAAGGCTCACACCAAATGTTTTTAATTACTATGAAAGATCCAACTTATGGCAACTTTAAAAGCAGTTTATCATGTTATTAGGGCCCGAGCAGGGAATTATTTCTCTTCATTTTCACCCAAATAATTTTTTTAGGGGCCAAACATGCTAAAAAATTATTATGACCACACCCCTTTAAAAGTGCTTGCAGCTTTGGTTTTACCATGACACTTTACACAAAACTACACAAGGACCAAGTCAAGACACTCGGAAAACTGTTTTTTGTTGTACAATGACCATATCTGTGAATTAAAAAGCACCATAACACCAAAGGAAATCAACACATCGTTTAATCTATAGAATTACCTTGAGGCTGCTGGAGCTCATGGAAAACAGTTAACAGAGGTGAATCAGATTTCCAAAGGAACTTCTGCTGGTTCGGTCGGTTCTGTGGAACCTGCCACAGTCCTCTGTCGTCGACCCAGTAGAACACGCTTTCAAAAACAGCCAGGCTGAGAGCGGCTCTCCTGCTGAACAGTCCCGGGAACGAGTGGCGGCCCGTCCCGTCCACCTTCACCGTCTCTATAGACTGAATAAAGTTTCCAAATAAACTTTCCAAAATTCATTCATTCATTCATTTCCACATCATGCACCCATACGATCTTGGCGTTGCTTTCATCGACTCACCTTCTTGGAGTCACTGACCCAGTACAGCCTCCGGGCGGCCACGTCGGCAGTGAGGCCGTGGGCAGACTGAGCATTGAGGACCGTCAGAGAGCTCCTTTCTGTTCCATCCATCCACGACTTCTCTATCGTCACCCGGTCGCCTGGGCCGGCATTGATCCAGAACATCGAGCTAGGGGACAGAGGCCAGTCAATTTAAATAGGCGTCATCGTCTCTTTGACGGCTCGACCTTCATTTGCAGGGTCTGTGACATCAAACATTTCAATATAACGGTATAAGTTATAAGAAGGAAATCATTCTATTTTTGAGGGGGTAGAGGAAATTAACATTCACTGAGGGCACAATTGAGCTTCAAGAAAACACCACCGCCTCTACAAAATAATCTTAGACTAGTTGAGATGAAAAGTTAATGGCACCTCTCCACAGGTAGAAGCACCAGATCTGATGGGCTGACGTTTTTGCGCAGCAGAGTTGTGTAACTGTTCCTCTCAGCTGCCTGCATGTAGATGGCCTCTGTCTTCTGATTGGTCCAGTAGATGTTTCCATTCAGCCAATCACAAGCCAGACTCTTGATTCCAGGCTCTCCTGTGGGGGAACATTTATGTTCAGAAATCTTGCTTTTTTTCAGTTTCGGTTTCCGAGATTGAAAGTCGACCAAAATGGATTCCACTGTGGAAAGCTACACTGAACAAGGCATCATGGTTTAAAACCGTGTGAATGTGAGAACAATCCTTTCACTTCCACATTGTGATTTACACTAATAGACAATTCATTTTTTAAGACAAAATGAAATATTGCCAAATTAAGCGATCAAAAAAATCGTATTTCCCCATTTTAAAAAGTCATAGCAAAGGTTTTGACACAAGTTACAAAGAAATTCAACATTGCATGATGACAACATACTGTATCCCTAAAAATCCTCTTTCATTCTCCAGTCACTTCATACGTGATATACAAGATTGGTCACAGTCATAGCTGACCAGTGTAGGTTGTCCAGCTTTGACGTCCATCACTTTTGTAAATGCTGCCACGGCTGTCGGCCCAGAAGAAACGGCCTCGGACGGCGTCGAAGGCCAAGGCCACCGGGTCGAACGCCAGAGTCTGGACAACTTCAAACTGTTGAGACTTCACGTTCAACAGTCCGACAGATCTCCTCTGCACCGTCAGCAGCCTGGTAACATTACCTGGACACATTTATACATTCAGAAAGTCAGTGGGAATTATTGGAGCAAGTTTTTACTTTACACTTTAGTTATTGACATGAGGAATTAGAAATTGCTTAGAAAATAAACTGGACGACTAATTTAATATTTGCCACTTATTATGCTTTTATCCCCAACATGTCAGGTGACCGTTTCCATTTTGATATTGCCTCTTCAGCTGCTAATGTGACAAGTCCCATCTTTGATCTTACAGATCTTTATTTTCTTGCCTTTGTCATTAGCTCAGCCACATTAGCAGCCTATTAGCCTGTCACTTATCTTTTGTCCAATTGTGACGTTTGTTCTCGGGTTTGATCTTTTCAGAGGGTGAAACTAAAAATCCAAAGGGAGATTCACATTGTACAATCAAGCTTTTGACTGGCTCTAACACTCTACACCTGCTTCTGATCTCGTACCAGCATGTTGTCCAGTGTGTCAAAACTAAGAATACTCTGTTTTCCCTGGACGATTATTTTTTCCCCATAGGTTCATTACCTGTTGCCAGACATGAGGAGTTTCCATTCAGTCGGAAGCCTTCTCTGCAATGGCAATAGTAGGATCCGATGGTGTTAGTGCAGAGATGCATACAGGGAGGAAACGGTGTGGCGCATTCATCCACATCTGGGGAGGGAGAGAGGGTTTTAAGCTTCGAGAAAATCAAAAACAAACATCCGGAAGGTTGGAAACATAAATATACATCTTCAAAACGGACACTGGGGGAGGCTAATCATGAAAACTCAACACGCTTTTGAATTTTCTTTCATTTTGAGGGCTGCAGGATGATACTGCTGAGGTCAGAGCCGTTCCAGACTGCTATATTTTGTTTTTACTCCGTTTTTGGTACCATCTGTTGCCTGTGTTTTAATAAACTAACCCCTACTATTAAAATCTAAAGTGAAATATGTATCATGTCCATGCCCCACACACCTTCACAGATGGCTCCATTGGCTGAGAGCTTGTATCCAGCGGGACAGGCACATAGAGCGCCCCAGGGCTCGTCCACACACACGTGGCTACAGCCGCCGTTGTTCATGGAGCAAATACGACCTGCGATATGAAGCATGAACCAGCTCAGCTTTACAGAAATCCATTCACAAGACGCATCAAGATCGATAAACATCAGCTGCAGCAAAGTTGTCAGGTAGTTTGTTGCAGTTGTAATTCATGTAAATCGGTGGCAAACACCTACCGCAGGTTATGGGCTCATCGCTACCATCCGAGCAGTGAACCTTCCCGTCGCACATCTCCTCAGGAGACAGACACGTCCCGTCAGGACACCGAACGCTGCCTTCAACACACACACCTGTAACAGGACAGTCAGCACGTTACTGCTGGTACTGTGTGTGTGTGTGTGTGTGTGTGTGTGTGTGTGTGTGTGTGTGTGTGTGTGTGTGTGTGTGTGTGTGTGTGTGTGTGTGTGTGTGTGTGTGTGTTGCATTACATCTGACTCACATACTGTCAAAACACACAGACACTCATCATATTTTAGTCAGTGTTAATAATAAGGCATGAGTGTGAATATTTAGTAAACTATATTGCAATATTAAGTTATATTTTATTTCTCATTACAACTATAAAATATACAGGTAAATAAATGTGTAAAAAACTATTTTTGAATTATAAACACAATCAAAGAGGTAAAACAAAAAAATAATGTATTTTTATGCTCTTTTATAATTTATAAAAATAATTGATTGAATTGAAATTGGCTTCCATCAAATTATAATATTTTCTACTTTACCCCCAGTGGCGTGTAGCCGTGTAGATGGATTAAAAAGAAAAATAATCTTAATATCATTTTTAATTTGCTCAGGATGAGTGTGTGTGATTTAGTGCCATCTAGTGGTGAGGTTGCAGGCGGCAGCCAATTGCCCCGACCCTCAACGATTCCTTTCCAAGTGTGCCGAAGAACAGTGGCATGCAGGTAATTCAACAAAGTGAAAGGATACCATTGTGTGGTTTGTCCCCTCTTGCTTACTGTAGAAGAAATATAGCGGTGCAACATGGGAAGAAGATCTGTGGTAGATTATCTGCTCCCCATGTAGATATACATGTCTCATTCGCAGGTAACGAAAACAAGGGGTTCTTAGTTTAGGTGATTAAACACTACTGAAAACATAATTATGATTATAGTCCCCTGTGGTCCAGCACTCAACCTGCTCATCCTTCTCACCACAGTCCTTTTCGTCAGAGTCGTCCACGCAGTCGGTCAGCCCGTTGCATCGCTGCTCTTTGGGGATACACACGTGGTTCAGACAAGTCCAGTCCGAGCCCAAACAGCCGTTGGCGGCTGTGCAGTTCTCCTCATCGGAGCCGGTGGGACACTGGTATTGTCCGTCACAGCGGGCCGACGCATCGACACAGCCGACAGAGTCCACACAGGCAAACTGACCGGGCGGACATTGGGGGGAGCCTGGGGCTGCTGGAGGAAGGAAAACAAGACGCCATGAGAGGGAAATTCTCATAAAGGGAAGGGTTAATTATTTCAACAGAAACACATTCAAAAGGTTTAAATTTCATGATTCCATTAAAGTTGGATTTGGATTATGGACTTGTGCCCACCGGCGGCGGCGCAGTCCATTTCATCGGATCCATCCAGGCAGTCTCCGTCTCCGTCACATCTCCACACATGGGGGATGCAGTTTCCATCATCACACTGCCACTGGCCGTGACGGCATCCCAATACTTGGCCTTGAGACATACACAGAAGAGGAGGAGGACAGAATAAAAAAACATCAAATAGAAAATGTGTCAGGCCCGTCACTCGTCTTGTCAAGAGTCACTGACTGGATGAATCGTTTAATTTGCCTCAAATGACACAACAGTATAAATTCTTCAAACAAACTGAATGGTCACTGACATGGTACCTCCTGCAAGGTTGGTGGGGGTAGACAACTAAGTGAATGTCTTTGTAATATTGTGATTTAGGAAAGAAAAAAAAGGAAATACAACAGAACAGAAAACAATGTAGAGTTGAAGCTAAAGAAAGTCAAACATTTCGAACCAGTGTTAGAAAAAGCCCTTGTATGGACAAACAAATGTCAAAGAAACGTTTGTCTTGGGTTAAGCCATAGTCCAATGACAGCCTCTTACCCACTTTTGAATAAACTTTATTGAAATTCTAGCACAAACAAATGGAAACGTTTGCAGGAGCTCAATTATATGTCCTCAAAGTGCCACTTACTGTAAGTGAAACTACGCCGCTGCTAAACTCATAAGTAAAGGACGCGGTCACATTTGTTTTTCTACATGGAAGGATTGATTAATTCCAGTTTAACTCCAATAAATCCTGTAGGCCATAACCTCCACCTGGATGTCATGTAAACCCAGTGTCCCAGGATTCCCGCCATTTTGTCTCTTACATGTTTACATCTAAACAAACGTTCCCAATCCGCGTTGCCGCGTTTTACGCACGCACACACCCGCACACCTTTGGGGACCCAAGTCACGGCAAATGACTTGGAGAACGCTTGTTACCTGCGGAAATCCTCAGCTCTGCCAGCAAAACCAACCAGACGAAGCGGAGGACGTCCATGACCGTGTGTGTGTGTGTGTGTGTGTCGGTGTGTGTGTCTGAGGGCCCCGCGCGGCTCGTCGGGACAAACCGTGTCACCTGAGAGGAAGCGCTTTAATCAGCTCCCGCAGGTGCGCGTGAAAAATCACAAACATGACAAATAAAAATGACGTAAATTATTATTCGCAGTCTTTCATTTACTGTGGTTTTAAAACCGTTTTATATGTTCTTCTTTTATGTAATACAATGTTATTTCGATGTTTTTTTTTAATTGATATTTATGTTTGGTTCGGTTTGTGCGCATTTTGGACAGTTTTTGCACTTTTACGCACGTGAAGTGAAGTTGTTGATAATTCATGTTTATTTATTTGCTATTCATTGAATCTGTACAAAAACAAACTGCAATGATTAGTGTGTGTGTGTGTGTGTGTGTGTGTGTGTGGCTCTGACTTAAACTACTGTACATTATTATTAGTTTGGTTCTGCCCACGTGACATAACGTTTTATTTTAGTCATTGACTATAAAGCTGGAACATATTGTAGGGTGTTGTTGTTGTTGTTTTTAGATTAAACGTCCCCCCTCGTTCCAATCACCAAGAACAGTTTGAAACTAAAGTTTGTTTGATGCAAAGAGAATGAAGAAGACCAATTAAAAAACAAATGGAACATCCTCTTTATTGTTTCTCTTTATTCTTTTCACACATCGTTCACATCAGGAAAAAAAAGAGGAGATGAAAGCCTTGTAGTTGGCCCTCAGCTCTTTTCTTCTTTCTTCTGAGGTCAAGTGTTCAGTTTGTTGCAGCGATCTTCGATTCCCCCCTTTAATGTGTATGATGACAATCATCAGTGCAGGTTATTACACTCGAGTGTGTGAAATCTTTTCATGTCCACAACTGTTCAGTCTTACAGTCAAGCCACACAGCCCGTCCAAAGATTGTCAGGAAAAATACGAATGTTTAAAATTGTGTGCAACGCACCTTTTTAGTCTTTTGTAGGCTATATAGTTATTTTATTGTCATTGTATATGTATTTTTTTGCTATATTCTACCCTTTCGTAACAAGTGAATTCCCCTCGTGTGGATCAATAAAGTCTTATCTTATCTTATCTTACATCATATAAAGCTTGTGACAGAGTTTATCCAAACAGAATACGCAGTACACCGTATTTCTTATCTTTATTTCTTGTTGATATTTTTTTTATCTATATCGAAAATGTTATATCATCCCCTGTTCACTTCATTTAAAAAAAAGGATTTTACTACTGTTGCTGCTACAATTGTATACAACTTTAACAAATGCAGTTATGCAAAAATAAATCGATTATATCAACGTTGTCTTTGTTTAATATTCATGATTATTCGACTTATTGATTCGCATTTAATTGATTTGCCCTCAGTTCTTCCTTGTCTTGGTCTTGTCCAGTTCACTGAATATGCTACCATATGAAATACAGTTTATTATAATAACTAGTATTATTTATATCAGATTAGCACTGAGATCAATAGACTTCTCGTGTCGGTGTAAGGTTGCTGTAAATTCCTTGTTTACTTTCCTGAAAAGGTACCGAGAGGAAATAACAAACAGGCTGATTCAAATATGGATTTGAAAATATTCATAAGTCGCATTCGATTCGCCTTGTGGTCACACATTGACCTTAACGTGGCCTCGGCGTGACCTATATTTCTGTAACAGGTCACGAAAGTGCACTTCTGATTAACTCCCGAGCTCCTTGGCCATTAATCACCGCGCGGTTTGCGCAGCTCGTAATCTCCTTATCCGATATTATTGTCTTATCAAAGGGATCTTTAATATACAAAGGGAGTAACCCTCAGAGTTCCACACCTTCCCCACTACAAAGAGCCAAATTGGTTTCGATACACACAACGACCTTGTCACATTAAAAAGTCTTTGAGCGACCCCCGTGGATCACACACACTCACACACACTCACACACACACACACACACACACGCCCAACGACCGTCCATCCCGCGGCCTGACAGCTCTGTTCAAAGGGACGTCGGGAGGGAGGCGTGTGAGTATAAGAACCAGATCTCAGGATCCCATCTGGAGCAGTTGGTCTTCACCTCTGGACTAGAGCACACACACACACTCACACACACACACACCACTTGGGAATTATGAAGGGACTAGCTGTGGATTTCTCTTGTGCGCTTCTGCTCCTCCTGGTGGATTTGGTTCTGGGGAGCGCGCCGGACGCACGTCTCCTCCGTGGGATGGGCTCCAGACGCACGGTGCTGCGCCGGCAGCAGAGCACCACCGGCCGGCTGCCCCTCTACATGATGCAGCTCTACCGGAACATGCTGACCGAGGACCGGCGGGCCGGCGCTGTGGCTGACATCGTGAGTCTCGCCGGGCCGCAGGAGGACAACCCCGGTCTGCACGACTCCGACTCTGTGGTCAGCCTCGTCGCCAAACGTGAGTAGTCAACTTTAGAATTAAATAGTGTATTT
Source organism: Scophthalmus maximus (assembly GCF_022379125.1). Taxonomy (NCBI): domain Eukaryota; kingdom Metazoa; phylum Chordata; class Actinopteri; order Pleuronectiformes; family Scophthalmidae; genus Scophthalmus; species Scophthalmus maximus. The sequence goes on from NC_061534.1 coordinate 5,891,861, forward strand.
TGGCATTGTGACATTGTGTGTATTTCCCCGTGATGGCATGCAGTTTTAAACTGATTTTGTACTTTGAAATATGATAATGATAATGCTATGCAAAAATATACAGTATAGCCCTTTAAATGGACGCCTTGAAGGCCTGTAGCAACATGTCCTTTAGGTTTTCTATTGATACATACCTGTGCATTGGTTTATAATAATTTAATCATTTGTCTTCTGAAACTCTGCTTGATGAATGTATGCAAACACCAACTATAGGAATAAAAGCTGTGATTTTTTGGGGGGGTCATCACACATTTACAGATACATAAAACAATTGGTGTTTGCAAGCTCAAAGACAAATGTCAAATGTCAGGGCCTCCTCTTATGAACGTCATCAATAATGCTAACCAATTTTCTTCACTTTCAGGCTGCCATCAGAATGGCAAGAGGTGGTCCGTCACCTTTGACCTGTCCACCATGTCCACGAGCGACGACGTGCAGCTGGCCGAGCTCCGCATCCGCCTGCCCGCCTTCGCCGAGTCTTCCCGGGCCTCGGTGGACGTCTACCACTCGCACGGGGAGCGGTGCTCCGGCAAACGCTGCGCGGAGAGCAGGCTGTTCCTGGGCCGCCTGGGAGCTCATCCCAGCTCAATGGTCTCCCCCTCCTCCTGGAAGGTGTTCAACATGACGCAGACTCTCCGCCGCTGGCTGCGGCAGGACCGCTCCGCTCAGAGGATGGAGGAGGAGGAGGAGGAGGAGGAGGAGGAGGAGGAGGCTGAGGCGCTGGGAGAGCAGGAGGGAGACGAACACCCTACAGCCGACCGGGTCATGATGGTGGTCTTCTCCAGGCATATCACCAACAGCCAGAGAACGCCGACGCTCATCCGCACGGCGGAGCACTCCAAGTACGTCAGCCTGGACAAGGAGCGAGCGGCGGCGAGCTCCAGCTCCGGGATGAGGAGGGACAGGGCCAAGAGGCACCACCACCACGCCCGGCAACAGAGGCGGAGCCTGCCCAGAGCCGCTCATGTCGACAAGCCAGAGGAGGAGAAGAAGGGGCCTCTCTGCAGGAAGGTGGACATGTGGGTGGACTTTGAGAAGATCGGCTGGAGCGAGTGGATTGTTTATCCAAAGCGGTACAACGCCTACCGCTGCGAGGGGAGCTGCCCCACACCAGTCGACGAGACCTTCACCCCAACCAACCACGCATTCATGCAGGTAAGACAAGCTCCCTATAAACACCTATCAATACCACGCTTATTCTCTTTTTTATGGGACAGATTTGTTCTAAAACCGCAATTTCAATTCTCTCTTTTTCCTTTATTATCCAGAGCCTCCTGAAGCTCCACCACCCGGGCAAGGTGCCGTGTGTGTCGTGCGTGCCGACGCGCCTGGCGCCACTCTCCATGCTGTACTACGAGAACGGACAGATGGTCATGAGGCATCACGAGAACATGGTGGTGGAGGAGTGCGGCTGCCACTGAGCATAAGACTCGCAGACCTTTACAAACAGAACTGAGCCGCTCAGAGGCACAAAGTGGACGAACCGATTGTCCACAGGCACTTTACAGAGGCGTCCCAGGTTGACTCTGGGACAGAGGCTACTGCTGGGACGCAGGACATGAAGGAATTGAACTGTGCATCCTGGACACTGCTCCCTAAAATTAAGTAAATGAAGTGACTGAAGTTGTGCGATGGATTGCAAGTAGATCAGCTAAAATTCAAGGTTATTATAGGCTGATCATGATACTGAGCGACATAACGGCACAATCAGTCACCGACCGAAGCACTGCAGAGGATTCACGAACTCAGCCACATGTACACAAGATGAATTATGTATAAAGCAGTTTTTTTTTTGAAGGACTGAAATTTTGAATGCCACAGAAATGACAGAATGTCAGAATGGTGTAAGCGCTTTAACGTTATTATGAAGATGTTTGGGTCACATTGATCCATGTGTGTGTTTGCTATGTACAGTAATACAATAAATTATTTCTATCTTGAAAAAAGAAAGAGTTCAGTGTCTTTTTTAATAAATGAAGCTGTTAAACTGAGGACGTTTCCAAGAATCTACAACCGAGTCCAGTTGCTCCTGATTCAAACTGCCCTTCTTAAGCATCGCTTAAGCGATATAATGGTTCGTCCAATCACCTGAGGTATTTTTTTTGTATAGCTGACCGTTTCCTTGGTGATTCCATGTAACGAACCAGCACCAAATTACTGCATATCTAATTAATTAACCGTTACTGTGCATGTACAGGTGATAATTTCAGTTTTTTATTTGTTTAACATTAAACATTTTACAATCAAATTTGTTGAATCACTTGAAACATTAAAGGTTTAATTTTAACAAAACGTTGACTTGCGTGTGACTCGGATACGTCACAGGTCAATACTTAATACTTTGATGTTTCATTTAGTGTTGTTTTATAAAGAGCACCACATTTTTTTTACACATATTTAGTGTTACAAAAAAAAAACTGTATTGTTTTCAGAACCATTCTGAAAGAAGATTACAAAGCTACTCATTTCAACTCATTTCTCCCAGTAAACAAAAACAATGAATATGTAAAGAGCTGTTAAATCCTCGAGGCTGACTGTCTTTAAATGTCCATTTCGAACTGGGCGTCTTCTCCTGGAAAAGTAACAGACAGTTGCAGTTGAGGAGAAGGACGAACACAATTACAGAAAACACATACATCACATCAACAGACGTGCTCTGACCTGCGCTGTCCTCTGTGTGCAGGCCTTGGTCGGCGTTATTTTGGGGCGTCTGTTCGGGTCGGGCCGTGTCCGTGGAGTTGTTGAGTTTGAGCGGCCTGGTGACGCCCGGGATGTCGGGCAGGTTGGGGGGCGTGCGCGCCAGAGGAGACGTCCGACACTGCAGGAGGAACTTCCGGTCGTAGATGATTCTGGTGCCTGCAGGTGGCGGCAGCAACGTTAAAGTTAGCTCCAAACGGATTGACAACATTGTGGCTTGTTCAGCTTAAAGAATACAGTGCAGTGCAATTGTGTGATCTAGTGACTGCGATGAACAGATAATAATAAAAACGTAAAATGTACTAAATTAAAGTAGGACAACATAAAAATGTATCCGCTAAAGGATCAAATAAAATAACAGTTACAATTCAACACAGTTAACTAGTTGATAGGCCAGATAAAGCATTTATCATATCTCTTTTGATTCATTGTATAAAGGTATTTATATAAATATATCATATTTTATTCCAGTTTTCACCTTTTTTCCCCCCCTGTAAATTCCATATATTTTATTATTTCCTCCAGTCTTAATTCGTGTGTGTTACCTAATTCGGCATCTTCACACAAAATGTCATTGTATTTGAACAGTGAAAATAAAGATTTCTCTCTCTCTCTCTCGCCGGGTAAAGTAAAGTAACTCTTAGGGCCAATTGAAAACAATGAATTAACAATATAAAATATAATTTAGACTTAACGCCTGCACAGTATTCAGCAGACCTTCTCCTACACCGGGTCATCAGGCTTGTATCTCTGTCCTGGTGGTTTCTGCTCATGTACCTTTACATACTACATACATGCCCACACATGTTCGTCACCACTGGCCTAGTTTTTTTTTTCTTCTTCTTTTGACGTTGGTATCAGACAGCGACGTCAACACAGCTTCAGTGACCCTTATTCAGTTTTTTTTAGTTGTTTGTGTCCCACCTGGTAAAGTTACAGAACACAGTATCAGTGGTGATAGACACGTGCACTTCAGTGTGAACTTTCTCACACAAACTACTGAGGAGAAAACATTTTCCTTCTTTACTTTTGTCGCCACACTCGGGACTTTCCCACGGCCTCTGGCGCGAGGACGTTTCTCAGCGTAGCGCCCAATGAATGAACGTGTTGACGGGAACAAATGACGTGATGAGGGAATAAAACAGACTTTTTCATTCAATAGATAGTGGCCGTCATTAATTCATATCAACAATTGTGTAAATTAGAGCTCGACCGATTTATAATTGGTTCGGTCGATGAAAATCAGCTGATGTGAGCCTTTCAAAGACACGTCAACATTGCTGTTTATGTATCCAGATATATAAAAAAATACCCCAACGTATATTTTTACAGAACAAACAATGCAGAAAACGCTTTGGCTGTTGGAAATAAGTGTAATTTCGTAGTTTGTCCAGAACTCATTTATGTTCACATTTGACATAAACAGTAAATTTATTATATACTCAATCCTTTTTAAATCTATAGTTATTTACAGTGAAGTTTATTGTTTAACTGTAAAATATCAAGCCTCGATTACATTTTGTTGTCTTAACGACATCTTAGGAATCATCGCCAATATATATCGGTATCTGGAACTATTTTACTGCCCAATATCGGCATTGGCCGCCAAAAATCCATATCGGTGGAGCTCTCATATGAATTCATTTTTGGGGGTTATTTTGTTTTATTTAAAACTAAAACAGCGGTTGGTTTGATGAGTCTGGTCATTTTTTAAGAAACTATAATAAACATGATATGTACTTCCAAATATCTGGTTCCCTTTTCCACTTGAATCGACACCACCCAGCGTCGCTCCCACGTCCAGTAAACATGTTGCCGCAGCTCAACAACAGCATGCTGTAATAAGAAGACTATTAATAGGATATGAGCAAGTACAGCCGCTCGATTTGACTTTACAGTCGTCGAATGTGTAATAATATAAAGCTTTACAGGACACTGACACTCAGAAGTCTGCTGTTTCATGAATGACTGATACTAAAAAACAGTCATTGTTTATTCACGTTTTGTTCTGTGCTGCATCACCTGCAGGAGCAGGAGCGTCCAGTCACTGAGGCGGGACGACAGACGTACATGGAGTTATGTTAAAATTAAAAATGAACATTGTGTCCGACTCCTCCGATGTTGTAAACGAAGAAGCACATCTGCATAAAGTCACTGTGGAGAAGATGAAGTTAATTAATGCAGTTTCCCACAGGCCTTTACATATAAGATAAGATATGATAAGATATTCCTTTATTCATCCCGCAATGGGCAAATTTGGTCGTTACAGCAGCACAGTGGACAGAATAAAGCAGAAATAGCAGAATATAATTTAAAGCAATTTTAAAAAAATGCAAGCAATATATATTTGTACAAAATATAAGAAAATATAAAAATACATACAGAGCAATAGGAATATTTGGAGAATAAATATTGCAGAGTTGGTTATTGCACTTCTGTACCTGTGAATCATTCTTAACAGAGAGACAGTGCTTCAGATTGTACAAAAAGAAAAACCACATGCACTGTACGTAAACAGTCACTTCATGTTTGAGCCTGAAGCAGTGGAATCAGCAGGCTGCAGTGGTGTCGATGAAACACCGACACTATCAAACATTAACAGGAAAAAACACTGGACAACTGTGAATGAGTTCTACAGTCTGTCTCGTTAAAGTGTCACCACCTTTAATTAAAACCCCTGCTTTTTTTTTTTTTCTTCTTCTTTTTTTAAAGCTGCTACTAAAAGAAAGTTTGTAAAAAAAAAAAACTTCAATGTGTAAACACACCTGGTGAGTAATGGGATGGAACATCAATGAAATATGAGTCTGATCATAAGGACGACACTGCCACTGCCTGTCTCCAGATCAACGTGTTGCTTTTGGACATTTCTAGTTTCCTTTAAATCTGCATCTTTCAATTCCTGATGAGATTTATATTTTGCAAAAATACATATACATATACATACATACATATATATATCTACACATACATATATATACACACATATATATATACATACATATATACATATACATACATATATACATACATACATATATACACATATACACACACACATATATATATATATATATACACACATATACATACATATATATACATATACATACGTACATATATATATATATACACACACACACACACACACACACACACACACACACACACACAAATACATATATATATATACACAAACACACACACACACACACACATATACATATATATATATATATATATATATATATATATATATATATATATATATTTTAATGACCCAGTGCTCGAGCATTACCTCCGGGCGTGGTGCTGAACAGGGTCCCCCCGGGGGTCGTGGAGTAGTCCAGGGGCATGTGAGCGGCGTCGTGGATGGCGACCCGCCGGACGGCCGGGATCTCCCGGCTCTTGGTGGTGTGTCCTGCCGCCGACATGTCTGTCGACACCGGGCGCACTGGCGTGTCGGTGTGGCGGAGAGCTGCTGGTTGTGTGTCGCCCACTCGACGGGCGAGGGAGGACGCAATGAAGCTGCAGCCGCGGACGCGCAGGGTCACAAGTCACCCGCCGGAGGCTCCACGTGGTCCCCTGCAGCCAAAACAACTTCCTACAAAACAACACGTGGAGCGGCGAGCTGTGATTGGCCGAAAGCGGGGGGCGTCACAGACGCTGGGAGTTGTAGTTTTTCTTCCTGATCTGAAGACTAAGTGTTTTTCTTAGATGCATTTAACATTTCCACCCAGTTGGACTACACAGATTTCTCATAGACAAACTTTAGTGATGTGATTTCAAACCAATAGGCTTAAAAATTACAAAGAAATTAAATTTATTGATTATAAATATATAAATCTGGTTTGTTTTTGTTTGTATTTACAAAGCACTTTCTCGTGTATGACATCACATTAGAGTTGGGGGTCTGCTCATTTGAAATCTATGTTATCCAAATGGATGGACATTTTATATGTAAATGAAATGCATACATTTTGAATATTGTGACAAAATATTTAGAATTATTATTATTATTATGAAGATGATGGGTACATTTTCAATACTTATATTCTTACTATTTTTAGTAGTCTGTCAGCTGAACATGCAAGAATTTTTTTTCTGTCTCAAGTGAATCATATATTTCATCATAAACTAAACATTGGAGTATATATATGCATCATTAAGAAAAGAATCATGCATCAAAAAAGCTTTATGGAAACCAACAACTGCTTACAGCTAGAGCTGAAATAATTGGTTGATGATCAGAAAAAAAACTTGAGTATTTAATGATTTCTTTGTCTAAAATGTGAAAGAAAATATTTCTTTATATTTCTGATTCGTGCTTAGACAAAATAAAACATCTGAGAACATTAAAAAAACACTAATTTGAGAAGACAGCCATTTTTTTTGTCACATCTTTGTTTTATTAATTCTTGTAAATGGTTTGAGCTGGTGTACAGGGTAAGATGATCTATACATATCTTCATACGTCAGAAGGACTCTGATCGAAAGGCTTGTATACATATTCACGATTGTTTCTCCTCTCTCTCTCCGGGACAATACAAAAGAAAAGAAAACAAGTGGTCATAGCTACGAAGCCTCTACATTCCCCATGGCAATGGGCATTGGCCTAGTCTAGATAATGCTGAAAGAACATCCATAACAACTCTATGAGGGGTGCATAGCATTCTAATGAAATATATTTTGTTCATATATTTATACATATATTTTCATACAAACGTCATCTTTTTTTTCTGTGCATGTGTGCGCGGTTGCATTCCTTAGGATAGAGTAATAATGATATTGCGTTTACATCGTCATGTATCCATTCTAAAGGAGTATAGGTGATTCTCTATTCTTCGCGACGTTTAAAATTTTACAATACTCTTTTTTAAAATACATCGGTTGTAGGTTACACGTCCTCTCGAGTCATGTGCCTGGTAAAAATCCTCTCTCTTCTCCCCCCCACCCCCGATCAAACGAGGAGTAAATCCAAGCACAATCACACACACACACACACACACACACACACACACACACACACACACACACACACACACACACACACACACACACACACACACACACACACTAACATGCCATCCATAAAACAGCAACATGGTGGAGGTTAAATTTATCATAGTGCACAGACTCACCGACTAGTGTAATTCACGCCGCAAATCCAAAGTTCTATTTGTAAAAGTCGAAACAGATTATACATAATTTCTCTTAAAATCAGATCGACGTCTGGTCTTTATAATTTGCAAGATGAGCAGGCGGATTAATGACTCGCAGTCAAAGTTATAATCCTCAAGGTGTAATATTCAGGCCTCGAGTCCAAACTCATCCAGACCCAGCCACATTTACTCGTGTGTCACAATTGAAATATATTTGGTCTGAAATCAGTTTGAAAGCCTTCTTCAGGCACTTTTGTTTTTAATGGCAGCCACCACCTTGATCACTGCTTTTTCAGTGAAAGCAAACCGGACGGAGGCTTGTGAGATTCATTTTTGGAAGACTAAAGAAGGCGGCGACATACTGATTGAATATCGTCCTGCACATTGCATCACGTCTCCAGTCCTTTGCGTGTGTGCGTGAGGCACACTTCACGATGACAACTCCGCGAGCAAATATTTCAAATGTTGTTGTTGGAGAAAAATGCCATTGAAAATATTTTAAAAAATGGGGTTTAACCATTCTAAAGGATTATGACTTTTCAAGATTATCAAATAATGATGAAGAGAATAAGGGAGAGTATAAAGAAAAGAAAAAAAAAGGGTAACTCAATTGAACTTTGTTTCGTCTGGAAGACCGCAGCGGACTTGTACTACATTAATTACGTGTTCTTCCTTTTTAACTTGCTGTGATTCTTTGTAGTGGGAGAAATGATTCACTGATACCGTTTTGGTTCTTATTTTTTTTTTTTGTTCATCACTGGTGAAAATGAATTTGGATGAACACTGTTGTTCCGGAGGCTTCTCCACACAAACGTTGCATTTACAGGCCACAGAGATGTGGCTGCTCACCACTCTCTCAATACTCTGTGTCTCTCTCAATACTCTGTGTACATTTTGGTATTTGAATCAAATAAGTCTCTCACACACACACACACACACACACACACACACACACACACTCTTCCAACCATCCCTCCTCATACATACCCCCCCTCGCACATCCCTGTCCCGCCCAAATCTCCCTTTGTGTCCCACACACTCGTCTCTGAGAGGACGACTCAGAACAAAAAAAAACAACAACATCTTGATTCTGACCGAGCAGAACTGAAAACCTGAGTGGAAAAAACACGTGATATGTAATAATACATGTGCTCTCATGGGCATGGAAAAAACATGTGCATTCACGGAACGTGTGACTGACGCGTTCATTCGCCCACTCGCTCGGTGTCTCACTCGCTCGGGCTACAGTAGCGTTTACAGTACTTGTGGGATTACACATTGTGTTTTGGATTTCTGTCCAGAAAACTTCTGCTACTGTGTCGTGACCCATATTCGTAGCGCTGCCACCGGGTTGCTGCATAAAGTGAGTGTCGCAGGGATGGAGAGGATAGTTTACATTGATGCCGGTGGACATTTTTTTTCTCTTAAATGTGTGAATCACTTAAATGACAAAATGGAGTTTGTCCTGGTTTATACATTGTTGCTACGTTAGGTGCTGACAAAACAAAACACTCCTGCTCAGGCCTCCACATTTCCACACTGCAAACAGCCGAGTCATCTGATCTTGCGTCAGTGCAGCGCCGCTGTCCAGTGACAAACTGCAACGGTCTTTGTCCAGGCGGGATCTTCTGTCTTCACTGACGACTCCACAGTCGTTTCAATCTTTCAGGATCGAATCTGTAGATGTGCACAGACACCGGCTTCCATCTTCTTCTGTGTTCTCGTCCGTTCAGTATTATTGCTGTGGCGTTAAACTATCCCGACACTCCGACCAGGCGATAATTATCTAATCATATAATGTGTGGTTCTTATAATGTTTGTACATTTGCATGTGTGCTTCTGTTTGTTTGTATATGTATGTATATATATGTTTTTGTGTCTTCACAGTTCACGAGTCTGGGGTCAGTGTTAGTTAGTAAGACGATCACAGTGCTTCCCTTGTCTGCGCTTTGATGCACAGTTCCTTTCGCGATCACACGTTGCAGCATGATGCTGTTGCACATCACTTGCTGGGAGTCCTTCAGAGCACCTCCACGTCATTCACGCAAGTTTCACACGAACACACGCGACAGTGAGGTGCTGCTACAGCCGTTGCGGAGAAAATGAGGAGCAAGCGAAAAGCTTTAAAACATGAGATGGAGGAGGAGCCGTGGGTGCTGATGGGAGACGCCTGTGATTTCACTGCATATCGATTGAGGCTACTGATAAAAGACGGTGGGGTCAAAAATGAGGTGCGCTACTGGAAGAGATGGCGGAAGGTGGAAGAAGGTCGGAAAAAGGTCACGGGAGGGAGGAGGAAAGAGTGGATCTTTGCGTGTTGTGGAGCTGCTGTACAGTACAATCAAAGAAAGCATTCCCGTCGTCTGGAAACCCACGTTTCAAGGGAGGACGAAGGAGATTGAGGTTCCGTACCGAAGTCAAGCGATGCTCAAAACTGAGGTCGGACACGTCCCCAAAAGAAACGACTAGCAAGGAAGCGAGCCTCGTCCACGAAAAGGGGGAAAAGACATCAGACAAGGGGTCACTCACAAGCAGGGGGAGGGGAGGGGAGGGAGGGAGGGACGGAGGGGGCGCACAGCGGCTCTCTCGTTCCAGCACTGAGCGCGCCGTGACATCATAAAGGGGCAATAAGCCAATCGTGGGGCCGGGGGGCTCAGCGCCAAAGTCAGAAGCAAGAAGCACATGCGGCTAGAGAAGAATACACGCACACACACATACGCACACGTACACACACCGACACATGTCCACGTAGCATAGAGTGCATATATCACATTGAGAGTAACAGGGGGAGGGGGAGGGGTCCGGTGGGAGAAGCGTCGGTCGGTCGGCTCAGTAGAGGCTTTAGCTGTTTTACAGAACCATCCATGGGGGGACTTTTTTTTTTTCTTTTTTTTGTGTGTGGCTGTGTTTGAGTTATTTCGCTCAACCCGCTGACACAAACCGCTCCGGTCGGGGGGGAATTAGGTCCTTACAATGGCCCCCGTGACCCGTGCGTGGGGCCGGCCCTGTACCTTGTTACCCCCTCCAGTTCGTAGATAATGACAGTTCAAAAGGTCAAAGGGCATGCACCAGCAGTCATCATGCGATTACAGTTTGACAGGAAGCACTTTTTTGTTGCTTTTTTTTTCTCCTTTCTTAAGTTATTTCACTTGACATTTATGTTTGTTTTGTAGAAAAAAAACAGGGAAAAGAATATTCATGCCTTAAGTCTAGTTTTTTTTTCTTTACAAATCTTATAAAACTACAAGTTGAACGCCTCGTTTTTTTTCTTCCTCTCTCCTCTTCTTTTTCTTTTCTCTCGGGATTCTGCAATGGTCACACGTCGAGGATGATTCTTGCGTTTGTCGTTTTTGTAGTTTGCAACTTCTTCCATCTCGTGCCTTCGCTCATTTCCACCTGCGCTCTGGTTGTCTTTTAGTGGAGGATGTTTTGGCAGTGGCTTTCCTGTCCTGGAAAAACAGAGGCGCCATTGAAACACCCCCAAAAATCACCGGCTGAATCCAAAAAGTTTTTTCTTTTAATCAAAGTGTACTGAATACCAAATCTAGGGCTTTTTTTTTTATTCCAAACGTAAAATTGAACAGAACCCCACTAGAGTCCAACTACGTTGCCATAGCGGCGTCTTTCCAAGCACTGGGCTGCACAAGTGCTTGTTGTTGTTGTGTCCCGTACCTGGAGGACCGGGTGGTAATGTGTATTTTCAGTGTCTAACTCTCCGCAGACTGGTGCGCTGCACTGACTGAGCACCCTGTCTCACATCCACCGCCCCCACCTGGAGCAAGGAGGGCGGGAGGAGGGAAGGGAACAACACTCGGACCAGTTAACTGCTGAAGCCTCCGCACGTGACCAGAGCAGGAAACTAACGTTTTCTGACCACCAGCTGACGGCTGTCACTGTTTGACATCGAGTGATTTATCAGACGCTTAGCTTGTAAGAGATTTTTGTTTTTTACAAAACATTTCATTTTCAAATGATCTTAAGTGGAAATAGACAACTTTTCGTCATCATGGTGTTTAAACTGATGACAGAGAGTCATAATATCTGCTGGCAGGTTGGTGGCTGTTGTTAATTTCCCGCCCTTTGCACCAGGCTAAGTGCTCTTTGCTCGAGTTCACAGTGTTACAGTTGCGTGTGAATACATTTCGTACAAATGATAAAAAGAACACAATCGACGACTCACCTTCCTCGTGAGCGTCTTTCCGTGTTCATTTGCAAACTGCGGCTCGGCGGCATAGACCTCTTTCTCCTCTCTCTGTAGGCGACACAACACAATTTAGAATCAAAACATTCATATTTGGCACCACAATAAAAAGTTTGCAATCGGAATGTAAAACAAAACAACAAGTTGTCCGTCATGGCGTCTGTTTCCCATGTGTTGCACCACACAACGCATTACTCCATTTTTTGTAACTTCATCAAAATGTGTCATTTTGATGACTGTTGTTACGTGAGGCTAAAACTGATGATGGTCGTGAGCAAAAAAAATCAAATTGAATGACTGTCGTCCCATTTGATAATTCAAAAAGGATAAAGGGGATGGACAAAAAATGTTCCCTCTCCGGGCACAGGAAGCGGCGGGTGCTCGGCGTGGCTGGCAACCTGACCTGGACCCGCCTCTGCTCCTGTTCCCAAGTATGTTGGCCCGCCTCCCGGTGAGAGAAGGCCAGCCCTGTGTCAAAGGGCTGCGGGCCCTGCAGGGGGCGCCCGCGCAGCACATGAGAGTAACCCGTGTCACACACCGGAGTCAGCAGAGCCTCCTGGGCCACGCGGAGGCCCTGCACGCCGCCGTCCCGTCCCGACGACGACACGGAGCCCACCCAGCCCTGCAGGGAGTCCTTGTCTGGCAAATAGGGTTGGAACGCTCCGCCTCCCACCACCCTGGAAAAAGACACATGCAAATAAAGCAAAAGAAGAAAAGGAAGGAAAAAAACCCAAAAACATACAATATAGTAGATATATTGATGTAGTGAAGTTGGGTTAGAGCCAACGACATACCGGTTGTCTCCGTTGTGCTCGGAGGCCCGACTCAGTACCGACATCTCACACCGCTGTGCATACACCTGCTGGCCTGCAACAACAGAAATCCCTTCCACTGAACCCAGCCCTTCACCTCCTCCTTTTGCCCCTCCTCCTCCTCCTCCTCCTGCCGCCATGGCCTCCCCTCTCCTTCCATCCGACCTCTGACCTCCCAGCTGGCCGTTCAGGTTGACCTTGGGAACGGCGCCACTGGCCCTCACCCTGTCCCTCTCCGCCAGTGCACTCGCTGGCTCCTGTGGCACCTCCTCCTCCTCAACCTCCCCTTCCTCATCCTCCTCCTCCTCCTCCTCCCCCAGCTCCATGATGGAGCCGCTCGCCCCACTGGCTCCGCTGCTTGGGCGACCCAAGCTGTAGGGTAAGGAGAGCGTGGCGCCCTCCGAGTCGTCGGCGCGACTGCTGCCCTCTAGCGACGAGTCCTCCACCGTGACCAGCGAGGGGCTGACCCCTGCTGGCCACACTTGAACGTCTGACATCTCCATCAACGTGTCCTCCTCTGTGGTGGCGATGGGGGCACACTCGAGGCTGGACACTTCTTGCCAGTAGGGCTCCATGCCCAGCGGAGAGGGCAGGCTGTACATCATGGAGGCCGGGGACAGAAGCTCCTCCTGCACCAGCCCGTAACCTGGAGGGAAGACAGGGGCGAGACAAGAGAAAGACTAACACCACGCAGGCACAGCCAGGGAGATGTCGGGGAGGAGGTGGTGGTGGTGGTGGGTCAACTGTTTCTCCAACTTATACAATAGCAAAGGGGAAGTAAGCGAAACAGTGGGGCTCTGCCCTGTCCCAATACACTGCACCAGGAAATAGAATAGGGCTGGTTTTTCATCAAGCACCTACACATTTTGATCACTAATTTAGGAGTAAGACACCCTTCCACTCATTAAAGTCAGTGAAACAAGAAGGACACACTGATTCCAATAAATGCTAGTCAATATATTTTAATCAGAACACAATATTGTTCTTGTAAGCAACCCCCCCAAAAGGGATTTCATTGCAAAATCAGTTTCCTTTATCTTTCTACGGTTACTTCGTCAAATTGATGTAAAAAACAATATTTCCCTTCCGTCTTTGGGTTCAATGCAAAGGAGGCACATTGGGGTATTACCTCTGCCAAGGAGGTTATATTTTCACCGCTGTCTGTTTGTTTTTCAGCAGAATTAGGCAAAAACCATACTGATTTCCACAACACTGAGTGGAAGGATGGCACATGGGGCCGAGAAAGAACCCATTACATTTTGGCGCAGATCCGAGCAAAGGGCCGGATCCAGGAATTGTATCACTTTGTGAGATTGGAATTTTGTTTCAGATCCTGGCAAAATGAAAAAATTGCCATATTTAAGAGACCGATATCGACGAGTGTTTGCAATTTGCGTGGCTTGATTGAATTAAAGGGGACTTGTTGGGCCTTGGCGGAGGTATGCGCTCCGCTCAGTGACATTGGGACACAGCGATAAGAGTGAGGTGAGGGTTAGAGGGGCTTGGTGTGTCATCCACTTAGGTGAATGGTGTCGGGCTCTAGTTTGCCTCTATGTCAGAAAGTGAATGTACAGAACGTACATTGTTTCTTGATTAGAGAAAAAAACAAACACCAGGTGAGTCTCGAGTTATGTGCCGATTGTGGGGTTGGCACGATATAGATTGAACAGGTCTTTGCCACCTTTGAAAAATATTTCCAATCAGATTTTCCAGATTTCAGTGTCCTGATCAAAGATACAGTTTCAATCCCATTTCTATTCCCCCTTTTACCACTTTATGCCATTTCAAATTTGAAAGGCTATACTGTATATTTGTAACCAATCTGCGCTGTGTGCTGAACTACAAATTTAGATGGGAGAATTTTCTTTTCCCCAGCCTCTGGGATACAAATACCAAAGCTTTTTAATAAAAATGTCTCTACGATCGTTCCAACCCTTGTCAGACATTTCCGCGTGGGAATCAGCAGCGTGTTGCAGATTCTGTGGAGGAAAATGCGAGTTACTGTTGCTCTCACATTCTCCTGCAGCTGCACATCAGAGTCATGCTTTCATTCGTCTGCTTCCAGAGCATCCGATCCAAGGTCACTTACACACACGCACACATACACTTCCACATACAAACACAGACTTGTCAGACAAACTATTGTGTTTATTTTAATATGAGATCATTTCTTTTCAATGGAAGTTGGTCTCAATTTTTAATCTGAACTGATGTCATTTAAAAAGAAACATCTGATCAATCACCAAGTTGCAATGTGTTACTTCATATTACGCTGCTAAGGAGGAATAGTTGTTGATCAATAAATTACAATGATAATATAATGAAGTAAATGAATGAATTATAATGTGCGTTATAGAAAATAATTTGTCTATTTAGTGCAAATTAACACGTTTTATCTGGCAATGCATAAACACATGACAATCGTTTTAGAAATTATTCAATGTCAAAATACACAAGGACACGCACAAACACACTGCAAAATACACATACACACATTATTTATAGTCATATTTTTGGATTATACTTCATAGTATAATTTTTTTCATAGTATAGCATACTTTTTCAATTAAACTTTAAAGTTTTTTTTCCATGGCTGTTCTCACTTTTAATATGCATAATTATTTTAAGGAGTGGCTTTTTGATCTGAGTTTAATATTAAAAACATGTTTATTTTATCATGTCTATTGAAATGTTGGAACATGTCATCTTTGGTGATATTTGAAGACATGTAAACTGGTTGATCGTTTGGAGATTTTCTTTTTTAATTAATACTGTCATGTTTTTAGTAAATTGTCACATCAATGAGTTCAGATGAATGAGGTTCAGTGATATTGAACAGTAGAAGAGTACTTCACCCAAATTCAAGTTTAAATTTGTTCATAAAGTTACCTGAAGCAAAACACAAAAGAAAGTAACAAGACAATGTTAATGATCAATCCGGAAGTTTGCACAGTATCTCAGAGAGGTTGACACATGACACCATCTCATATTTTTTGTAAACACACACTGCCACATGTGGTCTGTTTGTTTTTATATCCCTTTTAGCACTAACAACCAAGATAATACAAATATTACCAAACATAAATTCTCACAGCATCTCAAACCGAAACTTATTTTAATGGGATCTATAACAGCTCTGGACTGTAAATAAGATTAGTGGGTGAAATACTATTTTACTGTGTCAGTAATTGTCTCCGAGTTAACGGACCATACTGTGGGTAGAAGTGTCTGTGGGTAGGGGTGCGTGTGTGAGAGAGCGAGAGAGAGTGTGTGTGTGTGTGTGTGGGTGTGTGTGTGTGTTTTTCTGGGATGGTACAGGGCCGGGATGATGGCAGGAGCGTCAGAATGAGGTGAACAGGGAGGAATGAGTCAGCATTAGGATGAGAGTTAGAATGAGTCAGATGAATCTGGGTTAGCCTTTCCCTTCACTCCTGCTATTTAAACACAAACATACACGCACACGCACAAACACACAAACAAACACACGTACACACACACACAAGTGTCAATGGCACAAATATACTACACAGATTGTCATGGCAAAAGAAAAAAACAAAAAAAACAACGCACATCACCCTACTCACTTTACACACACACATATGCACATGTATACACACAACCACACAGTACTGCACGCACTCATATTAAAATACAAATGAGGACACACACATTTGGTACAGATATAATCAAACACATCCAAAACGGACACACACACCTCACAGCATTATCCCCGCTGGCAAATAACGTTCCGACAATGTTGACAATGAGTTCGTCAGCAGACTTGAGCAAAACAACAATTTTGAAAATCACTAAGTTTATGAATGTAGATCGGTTGCAAAGTGAAGAGTGCAAAGCACAAATTACTCATTAATTTCATCTAAGTGCTTGCCTGGTCATTTATTTGACGTAATAATCCACATTTACGTGTTTTGCCCACGAATGAAAATGTCCCAGCAACATTGTACGTTGAACGTTATGTGCTACGCAGCTGATTATGTGTTACAGCGGCGCAGCATTAAAAAACCGCAAAACAAAAAAACACACCATTTATTTTACAAGAAAAAGAAAACATCTGTTTGTTAATATTGCATTTAAAACAAGACTGAAATACACCCATTGAACAGAGAAAACAATTTACACTGTGAAGAAAACGTTGAATACATTGAAAGCATGCCATGCACATAAAGATGTCATAATCAAAAACAGCAAACTTTATTTTGTTCCAAGACACGGCACACTCGCACATCGCTTTCACTGTACAGACAAAAATCATCTTGAGTATTTCTGAGAAAAGAAAATCTTTTTTAAATCTTATTATCTTGCAAGGCATTTCAAAATCAACGCAAAAATATTCACACACTGAAATTCCTTGCAAACTGAGCAAAATTTAAATTTGTCCTCGGCTTTCTTTCAAATACTAACAATAACAATTTACTGCAGCCCAGGTTTAAAACACACCCACGCACAAACTCTCTCATACACACCCACACACACACACACACACACACACACAGATACTGTAACAACGAAGCATGCAGCATGCACGTGCACAAACTGTAGTAGACACACAGAGCTGGACTGAGAGAGGAGGAGAGGGTCCACGCTCGACTGAACGAGGGAGGAGCGCGGGAAAAATAAGATGACAAGAGAGGAGGAGGCCCAGAGGTCAACATGAGGTCATATGAGGTCAGAGGTCGGACAGGAAGAGCTGTGAGGAGGAAGAAGGGGAGGGGAGGAAGAGGAGGAGGAGGAGGAGGAGCAGGGCGGCTGGGCAGCAGATATGACATGTCATAGGTTCAGAGAAAGACTGAGAGGAGGACGGAGAGAGAGAGAGACTGTCCCGAGGAAAAGGCAAAATTTCAAGGTCGACCAGGACATTGCGTAACAATGTCTGCTGTCAATCAAGAGTAATCTCACAAGTGAAATTCTGTCTTGCTCTCGGGAGAAAGAAAGAGAAAGAAGGAACGAGGGAGGAATAGAAACAAGATATGAAGGCCCAGAGCTATCATCTATCATCTGAGTACTAGTGTAACTTTTGACTAGTGTATCCATCCCAGGGACACACACACACACACACACACACACGCGCGCGCGTGTGCACACCTACACCCACGTAGGTATGCACACGCGCGTGTAGGTGTGCACACCTACATACACGCACACATACACCCACATGTCATCTAAACAATCCCAAACATCCATGAAAAAAATGAGGGATTACAGATGTGTTAAGTGTCGTTAATCAGGATCAGAATCAGAAATACTTTATTGATCCCCAGGGCAAAATAGGTAAATTACATAAGTAAATAAGGCATTTTTTGGCATTAATGAGTTATCCTCTTTGCTCATATTAAGTAAGAAGGATAAGAACCGTCATGTTCAGGGCTCAAATATGAGGTGTGGAAAAACTGTAAACTGAAAGAAAAATGACTTGTGCCCCCAGTGCATCATCAGGCGGTGTATCATCATCATCATTATTGTCATCGACAAATGCAGCAAACCACCATGCAGCCAGAGTTTCCCCTTTCCACTTACCCCTTCTGAAAAACGGGGGTCTAATAACTCGAGGCTTGTGCACTAGGCGCGACGGCCTTGTGTCCGTGATCTCTTGCGGGGCAACAGAGACAAGGTACAACGGCTGTTACCCGGACTGTTTCCCAGAAGGCAAGTGGTGAGGTCAATGAGCACAAGAAAAGTTTGTCTCGTTATCTTTACTCTTGCTACTTGATTCACGGTAATGGCCGATACATCTGATTGAGTAAACATTTCAGTAAGTGACGGTTGATTTACTTAAATGATTAATCAGACAGATTTCTTCTTTCCTTATGTCACCGAGCGTAAAATACTTAACCATAGCAGTTTTCAGACGTGAACCCAGGAACATTTCTGGAAAATTGGGTGCGGACATTTGCCAGAGTTTGCCGTTCGCATATGAAGAACACAGGAGGAGATTGTCCGAGTCAGGCGCGTTCACACCAGCAGGAAAATTTGCGGAACATCCAGGCGAGGGTCGGAAGGTCTTCGCCTGAATGTTCTGAAGACCTTCCTGCTGTTTTTCATCACGCGGGCTCACTCAAGACATTTTCTGGGAAAGTTCAGAAAATGTCCAAAGCAACGTTCACGTTCTGGCGTACGGCGCCCTCCAGAGAAGTTCGGGAAGATGTCCGGACTCCAGTTCATGTCTGAGAGCAGCTTTAAACGTCACTGTAGCAACTGAGCCTGTAAATAACTGTGAATAAAATCCTTCAGATTCTGCTCGAGCACAAAATTCCGATAAAACTTTGCATTTCTGATCGTTCAAGGGACAATTATCAAACAACACGCTTGACATTATCCCCCAAAAGTTATTACCAATCATCTAACTACCAATGATCTAAATAAAGTGGGCCAATTCGCTGCTGATGTACTCTTTTGAACATTGCGTGTCTTAGGTGTGTGTGACGTGTTTGTGCGTCTTACCATTGAGGACGCTGGGGGACAGGAGGGTCGAGTCGCGGTCGCCGAGTCGACAGGCCCCCTCCTCCAAAGAACAGGGGGCCGGCGCCGGAGCCTGACTCTCCAGGGACGTCACGATGTCTGCACGGTCGATGTTCTTCAGGGCGGTGTACAGGCTCTCCACTGGAGGGGGGAGACACATCAAGAGACAGAGGGGGCGGAGACAGACGGAGAGGAAAGATGGAAGAAGAGTTTGTGCATGAGGTCACAAAGAAAGAACCGGAAGATGGGAAGTCATTTCTATGAGAGGTACAGTCGCGCTGGACTTACTCTTGGCCCTTTTGCCTTCTCGGCCGGCCCACAGGTTGAGCAGGGCGGAGCTCTGGTCCAGCAGGGAGTTGGGATTCTCCACACGGATCCTGTTGATGTCGTCCACGCCAAACTGAAGCTCCCGCGCCAACTCTGCCGAGAGCACAGACGAGCGGATAAATACATAGGAAAAGAGGAAAGACAGATAGGGCGGCGGTAGTATTGTGGTAGGGTTCGAAGGGACTCACCTGCCCAACTCAAACCCAGCTGTTCAGATATGATGTTGATTTTGATCTCGGTCCTCTCCATGGCATTCACCGTGGCTAACGAGAGGAGAAAAACAACCAGGGAGTGTTAGAACTCCTAAAACTGCCAGAAAAAGTACATTTACTGAACTGCGGCGACTGCAACTCTTTATTGGGACGGGCCCAGCTGATCTAAGTGTCTATAGCAAAATGAAAGTAGCCATGAGAGTTCTTAGACTAAGAAGGTAGATCATATCAACTAAGGACCCTCCACTTATGTGTAGCTGACAGTAACTCAAATACTACAGACAGGTGATACAAAAATATTTCGGATTTCCGTTTCCTAAACTATTTCGCGAGTTGCTATTGAAATAGTTAACAGCGATACTTACCTTGACGACAGCACTGCTCTGTTGGAGGAAACAAGCAGCACCCACAACATTGTCTTTGTCCATATCAACCTCAGAGTTAACACGACCGCATTGGACAGGGGACGGTTCATTCAAGGTGCTAGTCCCGCCAGTAGCATTCAGTAACCGTTACAGAGGGACTGAGGTGCAATGTAGCAGCGCTGTGTATTTGATAGACAGAAAAGGCCTTTCCACTTCAATCCCACCCACCATCCGCACCATTTTGAAATTAACCAGAGCGGCCATCTTGCCTTTGTTCATT
The DNA here is from genome assembly GCF_022379125.1 of Scophthalmus maximus. Taxonomy (NCBI): domain Eukaryota; kingdom Metazoa; phylum Chordata; class Actinopteri; order Pleuronectiformes; family Scophthalmidae; genus Scophthalmus; species Scophthalmus maximus. The sequence goes on from NC_061534.1 coordinate 5,912,430, forward strand.
TACCACAGGCCAGTACAAGGGCTCCTCTGTCTAGCTCCACTGCGAGGTCCTGCCCATGTCCAGTGCTAAGCTACAGTGCTAAAGCTAAAAAAGTGTCTGCTGCCATGCCATCAGAAATCGCAGTGGAGACACCAGCGCCATGCAAAAACCAATCACAGGAGTCATTCATCGGTTGTCATAGCTACCAGGACACTGGTGGAAAAGAGGAGGCGAATTTGCCATGTGCCCTGGAGCCATTTTGGGTCATGTTTGGGGGATTGCCGCATGTCGATTTGCTCTAACTGCACTGCAAGGATCTCTGGCTCATACTGAGGAGCAGGGCATTGCATCCAAGGCTCAGTCTGTGTGCCATGCGTTACACGCGAGACAGATAGGGGGGAGATATAGAGAGGGTAGAGAAGGGAGCAGGGGGTTGTGGGTAAGAGGGGCAGTGCAACATTCAGTGCCCGTCTCCAGTGCGTTTGTACCAGGAGAGGGCTGAGGGGTCAGGCAGCGGACGACTCACCCACACCAGGCTCGTTCAGAGCACTGTAGCGCTCCCTCAGGGCGAGGGGGGTCAAAGTTCTCCTGCGCTCTTCACTCCCAACGACCTTCAAAAAAAAGATAATGACAACAACAAAATCACATTATACTAGGATTATCAACAAATCAATCAGATCAACCCTAAGTCTAATGATCAAAAATAGCCAATTGTTCACACAAAATTTGTGTAAATTGATTGAATCCGACTTCAACAATCACCAGATTTTTTCCTGAATTTAAAAACGTACTCTTGCTTATTGTACTGCACTTTTTTTGGGAGCGAGTCCTTACCTTGACACAAGGCGGCATGGTAATGTTCAGGTTGCACAGCACGTGCTGCGCGTCCTCGTACTTGGTGCACTTCCGGAGAAATGACAAGAAGCCGGCGGCCTCCTTGTTGCTATCTCTGACCTGGTATCGAGAAAAGGCAGACGGAGAGAGGAGGAGTAGGAAGAAATAGAGGAGAAGAAGAAGGAGACATAGAAGGAGAATGTGGAGAGAGACGATATGGGGACGAAGGAGAAAGAGATGGGTGAGCAAAAGGAGAAGGAGCACGGAGAGATGGAGCAAAGAGGAAATGAGAGAAGTGACAGGTTAAGAGACAGAACGCATGAGGAAGGAAGAGAATGAAACAGAGCGAGAGCGAGAGAGGAGGGGATGAAAAAAGGACAGATCAGAGAAGGTATTAGATCCCTCCACAGTGTCGTGAGCATGTGGCGCAGTAACATGGGACGAGAAGCAGGGGGGAAAAAGGGATGGAAGCAGTCCACAGGCAGGCGAGAGGGAGAGATTTACCTGCACATTTTACCTGGACGTCTGTCAGACCAGACAGTTACAGAGTGACCGTGAGAGAAAGAAAGAGAGACAGTGAGACAGACACGTACGGACAGGCAAGGCCGCAAAGATAGGAAGGCAGGCAGAAAGAAAGTGAGGGAGTCACAGGACATGCGAACAGTTACCCGATGTGAGTCGACAGGTAGATAGACAAGTTGTTTGTTGCTTGGCAACACCGCATAATGAAGGATAGATTATATTTATCTAAGTACTCATCTAGCTGATTCTAGAAAGTAGCATGTGTCACGCTGACGAGACACGGACAGAGTGACAGACAAATAAATGGAAGTACCAAAGGAAATGAATGAACAAAGAAATTCGGAAATCACATCAACATATTTACGAGACATACATGAAGAGGCACGTACATATAGACGCACAGATACAGTGCAAGAGAAGGACTTCACAGATGCAGAGAGAGAAAAGACGATGAAGACACGGCTGCCGATTTTGACCAGAGAAGGAAACATTTCATAACAGAAAGGGACATTACAAAAAACATTACATGACAAATGAAGCACAATTAGTATCAGGTCATTTGTTTTTTTAAATGAGAACAGGTTGTGTGGGTGATCAGCAGGTTGGGCGCTCAGGACCGGACACACTGAACCCGACGACTGGACGAACACGACCACAAGTACTGTATGAATAGTGAGCGATAGCAAAGCAGGCGTGTGCAGAGTGAGATGGAGACAGACCTTGACAGAGACGGGGAGTCTGTTGTCTCTGAAGGCCTGGAAGCTGAAGCTGCGCGGCTGCTGCGTGGCCTTCCGGACGGGCACGAGGTTCCCGGAGCACTCCAGGTGCAGCGGCATGCCCTCCATCAGCTGTGGGCAGGGTCGCATTAATGTTACGGGTGACAGGATAAATCAGAACACCACAAGAGAAGCGCGTGAGAAATATATTTGACCCTTGGGATACAGCCAGAGTGTGCATCAATAATCAATTATCATCTTTGAAAAACCAGAAAACCAAATCACTCGCGGGATCACGTTCTCCACAACGGGGAGTTTTTTGAAAGTCAGAAATGACAGCAACTTCCAAAAATATACATAACCAATTAATTGTCCTGTTTTTAGAAAATAATATTTCAATGGTTGTTCCAATAAAATTTAACAGAGCAGACATTTTAGCAGCCACAATTAAAAGTCAGTCGCTCGGAAACTCTGCTTAAAAGTAGGCAGATAAAAACACTTGGAACTGGCAGCGTTTTGTTCTTTATTCCGGCACTGACCTCAATGTCTCGGCTGCGGGCCACTTCGGTGAAGTTTTCGTGCAGCTCCAGCGTCTTGTCCATCTTGTCGTCGGTCATGCAGTAGCAGCGCAAGCGTCCCTCGCGCGCCTCGTTCATCTTGGCGAAAATGACAAACTTGGCCATGTACGGCACGGACATTAGCTCCCGGTACAGCAGGTTGGCAAAGGTCACGGCCTCTGCGGTGCGCGGACAGTCTGCCAGCCAGAATCTGCATTACGGAGGGGGAGAGAGAAAAGAGGAAGGAATTTGGCAGATAAGAAACTAGAGGCTAAAAACAGAAGAAAAAGCCGACACGTGAGGAATTTGTCTCGGTTGCTGTTGAGGTGCTCACCTTGCGGAGACATTGGTGGTAAAGTTGGCACAGTTATGTGCGTACATCAGCTTCGTGGTTCCAGTGATGTCTTCCCACTGAGCTGGTGCTGTTCCACCTGAGGGCACAACGACCTCACAGTGTCATTCATGACTGACGCCTTAATATACAATTTTACAGCACATTTCATGCACAAAAGAGTCGTTATACTACAAAGACACTGGGCAAACTTTAAAAGTGGACCCGTACCAATGACGCTACAGAGGAGGCGCAAGCTGGTGGTGTCGCCCTCCCCAGCATCCCGAACACTCTCCCTCCAGGATGGCGGCAGTGGGATGCGCAGTCCGATTGGACGGTGGAATTTGCGTCGGCGTGGTTCGATGGTGACCACTGGGCTGAAGGTCGCCTGGTTGCCGAGCTGTTGGGTCAGCAGTTCGTCGGGGATTGGCTGCGCCTGAAGAGGGAGTGGTGAGGGGGAAGAGGAGGTATGAGCGGGAAGATGCAGGATAAAAGGATGCAGAGTTGAACAGAAGGTCGAAGTTTAAACACGCGAGGGCTACAAACACGGCATAATAGCTGAAGGAAACACAAACAGCATACGCGCGAGTGTCCCCCCGGAAAAATGAATTGTGGAACCCATAATCCGTCATAATCTCTGACGTCATTAAAAAACAAAGTCAAGCGGAGGCGATGTGTGAAAGGAGGTCGTCAGCACGAGTGTGCGCCAAGTCTCCATATGTGTGTCTGCGGAGGCCTGGATGAGTGACAGCCGACCACACGTTCGCCAAAAAGCTCCCGTTGTGGCAGGACAGACATCACCGGCACAGCAGGTCGGGTCACAGAGAGGATTTTATCAGATGTATTATATCGTCACATTTAGTATTTCCAAGCACCATAAAACCAAAATTTTCTCTGTTCACTTTTTACTTTAAGCGACTGACTCCTACATGAACGGAAGTCAGAATGGTTTTTAACATGTGAGTTTTTTGCATTTATGTTTTTTGTGTCTTTGCCTTTGGGTGGAGCTCAGTGGGTGGAGTGGGTGGAGCTCAGTTGGACCAAGGTGATGTCACATACTTGTGCAACAATCACATTTAAGCAACATTTGAATTAACAAACATATGGATGTTGTTGCCAAATCTGACACAGAGTAGCAGTTTTCCTGCATTAAACAAGATTTTTAATTGGAGGCTATTACGCATACCACGATTCATAAACTTCCTTCACAGATCAAGACTCATAACAATAAGAGAACATATCATCCGTCTGCAGTCAGCAGAACAGCGTGTTCATCAAGTCTCACATATTCTGGCTCATTTGTCAAACAGAACAACAACATGAAATCGATCAAATCTCAACTAGAAACAAAAACAAAGAGCTCCAGGTAAATGAGTTGGCATAGACGACCGAGTCACAGACTGGAAGTCAGCTGTTCTATAATCCAAACATCTGTGCTCGGTAATTCATAAAAAAGCACCAGATTGTCTCTGTTGCATAAGCAAAATAACAAACACCCGAGCGATTAGAGAAAGGTGTGGATCTGGATGTGGTTCCAAATCTGCTGCTCCATCTCCTCTCTGTTGTCTTAATTTGTCTCTCCATCGTTCCTGCGTTCTCACGTCCTTACTCCTCCGACTCCATCATTTGTAATTTCAACATCCTCTGCTCACCTGCAGTCCCAGTCGCACTCTCTTGGTGACGGCCGTCTCGGGGAAGATGGCCTCCACGTGGGGCACCAGCTTGGTGGTCAGCCGGCCGCCCTCCGGGCCGATCAGGTCGCTCTCCTGCTGGATGCGGGAGACCACGGCAAAGTAGAGGGGGAAGTCGGTGGAGATGATCCGACGGATTCTCTTCTTCTCCAGCTCATCGTGACTCTCAAGGTCTGGTAAGGTTTGCGAAGAGGGAGGGACAGAAAGAGGGAACATTAAGGAGAAGGAGGGTAAAAGTGAGCCAACAGCATCTTACGATGACACGTATCCAGTTGAGAGAACATGGTGTCAATGGTTCCACAGCTTTCCGATAAAAATTTTTAAAAAGCATCTTGCATCGTGCAGCAAGACTAAAGACCGACTTATCTGCAACCCGTGCAAGGTCTCACAGAGAGCGGCATTCCATTATCATCACACTGACCTTCGTCCATGCCGTTCAGAATAGTTTCCAACACTTCGTCGCCATAGCGATTGCGATGCTCCTTCCAGACCGAGCCGTTTTCGCTGCGGAGGACCACAAGCTCCCGGTCGCCTCGGCCCAGCGAGGCAAAGTGCGGGATTTCCACGATCACAGGCCTGTGGAGGAAAACGAGAACCGGCATAAAAATAAAAAAATCTAGACTGGAGTCCGATTTCAGATTTTGTACTGCAGAATTATTATTTTGAAATCAGAAAATAAATAGGGTTGTGATGAAAAAAATAGATGTTGTTGCCTTTTTTCAAATAATAATGAAAATGATATCCCTTTGTTTGTTCTATTATTGAAGAATTACACCATCATTTAGTCTCTCCATGATATGTGCAGATGATTCAATGTCCACTAGATGGCACAATAATATGACAAAAAAATACAACATCGGCTTTACATGACTCTTAATAATCTTAAAAAAAAAATTTGTACAAAGTATTTGAATAAAGCTTTTGATTTGATTTAAAGAAAATGTAAATATTTTAGTTGGATATAGAATAAAAATACAGATTTTCATACCAGCACAGTCACTTTAAATTCCTACAAAACAGAAATCAAGGTATACCAAAAATAAAACAAAACGTGCATATAAACCAGACGTCTCTGATCAAATACAGAATAATTAACAAAATTACAATATCAACTCACCCAAGGAACTGCATACTGGACGGCCCCAGGGAGATGATGCGGCTGGCGAGCCCCTCCCCTTCCACCAGCGGAGGAGGCGTGGTCAGCTTCTGTGGTTTGACCAGACGGCAGGTGATGCGTGTCGGCGCGGCGCAGGTCCGAGGAGGAATGATGACCCGCAGGCCGTGGTGCCTGCTGCCGCGCATGGAGCCCCCCCGAGCATCCACCATGAAACTCACCAGGAAGCTGAGGGTCCCACAGTGACATCGTGATTTGAAGCTTATTTAATATTTTTTCACTGCATGTTACAAGGATCATGATGCATACATATGGCAGGAACATTGACAACCAGTGTTAGGACACTGTTCCCAGTGAATGAGACAAAAAAACATTAATTTGTGTATTTGTTTTTAGTGAGTGTTTCGCATTGATCTGGTCTTTTTCTGTTTATGCTTTTATGCAGAGTGAGTCATGAAGGAGACATCGATTCCCTTTTCATTTGATTGTCTCAATATGACAGCGAAGGCCAGGACATCTGGAGGGGCCCTGAAGTGCAACTAGAATGACATGAAGAGACTTATGCTGTTTGATGCTACATTAGACAGGCAGCTTCATATACCGTGTGTGTGTGTGTGTGTGTGTGTGTGTGTGTGTCCGCGCGTGTCTGCTGACTCACTGTGCTTGAATAAATGATGACTAAGCAGACAAAATAAATTCACATCACGCCGCATTGACCTTGTGGAGCTTCTCATGAATACCCTAATTACTGTTTTTTCCTGCGTAAACAGTAAAAACAAAGTTTAACAGGGAGCCGCCAAATGAGTTTGTGACCCTCAACATGAGTCATTTATGTTATATTATTCAATTTACAACATAAATCCTGCGTTAAATTCTATAAATCATTCTTATACCTGTAGTATGTTGTGACAGTACTTTGTGAAGTGATGTTTTGCTGTCAGGGATGATCGATGGCAACCGGTGACCGTAAAAGGTGAATGATGATTCTGCAAACTGTGCGGCCATACTTTTTGACTTATTTCCACATATTTCCCTCCTACATCCCATCTCCAGTGTCCTTCGAAGCATGCTGTCCTTCTAAAATACATTTACGACCCTGACAGTCTTTCAATGATAAGCCTGACAAACAGCAGCCATGCATAACACATTACATTTGTTTTCATGTTTGTGTATATTATGTTTACATCTCTATATTTCATATTCTCTATTTTTTGTTTTATTCTATTCTATATATTGCCTATTCTTTTGTCTACCTCTTTTTTAAGCTGTAACAAAGTAAAGTTATCTTATCTGATCTTATTTTAACACAGAACAAAATCGTACATGAGGATCGACTTGCAGCCAAATGTTTCATCAGCGTACCCTGTGTGAATCGGGCTGGCCACAGGGCTGACGTTGTCTGAGGTCTCCGTCGCAGGGCTGCTCGGGATGAGAGAGTCTTCGTCGTACTCCTTCGGCAGGGGGATGGGGGTGTGCTGCGGTCAGAGAGGGAGAGGATGAAGACAGGCAGTGAAAATTGGAGAGGCGGTAAAATAACCATGACGGAGAAGATTAAGACAGAGAATAGCGGGAGGGAGTGACAGAGAAGAGACTGTCACAGAAAAAAATACAGCACAGTGAAAGGAGTGAGAGAAAAGAGAAAGAATGATGGACAGAAGCAATAAGATAACACAGATTAAAAAATATGTAACGCATGAGGTTCAGCCAACCTCCAACAGAACCGTCTCCGGGGACACGCAAGGGATCCTGGGAATAGCAGGAGAATATGGCCTGTAGGAAAGGAAGCGAGAATAATATAAGACAAGAGACAAGTAGCCAACTATTATTCTGCTTTCGAAATTTCTTCTACAATGTCATTTTTCCTCTTCCACCTATATCGTGTGCGATTAAACATGTGTTAAACATCATCCAGTACGGGATAACTTACGTGGTTCCCATGCCGCCCTCAAAGTCTCTCAGAGACTTCTTGGGCGAGAGGAAGTCGTCGTCCTGGTCCTTGAAGTCGTCGAGCTTTAAGTAGCGCGCCCCGTCCATCCCGAGCAGCTCGTCTCCTTTGGGCGAAATAAAGAGTTGAGGAACGTGGAAAAAGGAGGAAAGAGGTAAAAAAAAACGAAGAACAGGTTGTAAAGAGCACATAAAGAATTAAAAGAGAAAATGACGAGACCAGGGGATCACAGGGCAAAATGATGCTGAGCTCAACTCTCAAGTTCTTCCACTCAATCGTCAAATGTTTCTTAATCTAATCCGTCAAAAGGAGTTAGTTCTTCCTCAGTGCATTTTGACTTGTTTCAATATTCTTTTGAGTGACAGTATCTTGAACTGCCGTGTCACTTATTGTGTGGAAGTAGTAATTGCGACACCAACATACTTCCCACCCCTTCACCTTCATGAAACCACAGAAAACAAATGGTCACAAAGCAAATCCAGATACACGGTGTTAAGTCCAAGCAATGGAGTCAAACCAACAACATCTAGAAACCAATGGAAACCAAAGGAGTGAAAGAAGAAGGTCGGTAAGACAGTGAACATCTAGACAGTTTTAGGACACTGCATGGACGGCAAACTGCAAGGCACCTGGTGATGACAGCATTTTTTTTTAGTGAGCATGCCCATCAAAGATGAAATCACATGTGGTGATGGCTGTTTCTGTGTAGGAGAAAACACCTCAATTATTAAGGAAGAGTGATACTGAAACAATGAGTAAACTATAAACCGCTTAGTAAGACGGAGCCGCACAAAGATGACCAGAGATTGATTAGTACAAAGCTGCACAGGTGAATACAAAATGGTAACACGATTAAGCAGAAGCAACACATAGAGAACAGATTGAGAACGGAGCTCGCGCGGGAAGAAACGCTTTGAAAAATATGGCACCGTGATTTGTTTTAATTCCGAATGTCTTCGAAGCAGGAAGTCAACGGCACCAACACAAGCAGTAATTGCGTGTCGTTAACAGAAGCATGTCGCAGCAAGTGTGTAATCAGTGTATTGATCAATTAGGCTGTAAAAGGCAAGGAGCGACTGCAAGGCTAAATTAGAAGGAAGCCGTCTGTCTTTGAAATGCTGAATTAATTGGAGTTATGTCAATAATGAGACCAGGAGCAGATGTGCATTGCACGCTTGTAAAAGGAAAACGTTGCGACTACATGCTGATGAGAAACAGACAAGTTTCTTTTTTCTTTTTTTAAGTAAATCTCTGCGCAAGAGGCAGAGAATAACTACAGAGAAGACAGAGATAAAGGAAAGCAAACAGGGCCGGAGTCGAGAGCAGACTCACAGGAAACTGATAAAAAAAAAAAAAAAAGACAATTAGTGACGCACAGAGAAAATGGGTAAAGTACAAATTGCAATGAAGGCACAAGTTCACCAAGCCACCGGACCGGACAAGGTAGAGATACAGACACACTCCTACCTAACGTTAGCTGGGCAACCCCTACAAAACAAAATGGGAAAGGTCGTTATAAACAGACAAATACATGTTTGAATTTGATATCTCAGTGTGTCTTCTCCTACCAAAATAGTCAGAGCTGAAAATGAATCATCAAAGCTTGATGTGTTTCACACAATGGAATCAGATAATCTACCTTCATCCTCTGAAACATCCAAGATCTCATCCACAGTCTCGGGAAAACTCATCCGATGCTTCTCTGTAGTGATCTGTGAAGAGCAGAAGCAGGTTGTGAGACGGAGAGGGGAAAAAAAACCTGATGGAAAATGCTGACTTATTTTTGCGCGCCTGATCATGACGAGGACATTATTTCATTGAACGTCTGAGTCATGATGTGTCAAGGCTACTTCTCTGCGCGTTTGGTGTAACCATGCGAACCGCGTGCGACGCGCTGCTCACCGCAGAGACGGACTCCTCGGTAACCAGCTTCAGCACGTCAATGACAGAGATGTAACCCAGACGCTTCGCGATGCCCAGGGGAGACGTGCCATTCTATACAGACCAAATATTTCAAATTGATTTTCATCTATGTTCACAATAAAAACATAATGCTGTTTCCATTCCTTTTAGAAAGTATTTGATAGTACAGTGCGCTTTCACAGCAATGCGATAAACTTTTCAAATATTTCTCAGAATACAGGCACAAAACAAAGTAAATAAACATATAAACCATTAAATCGAAAGGCAAATTAATGTAGTATATAGTACATAATACAAGATGTAATACAATATATTTTTTAAAATTATGTCTATCTTACTCAAAAAAGTGGGACATTTACCATTGTCCACGAGAAAACAATGCAAAGTAAAATTGATAGTATTTTGTGTAATTACATTACATGATTTATTAGATATATGTTCAGCAACAGTAAACTATATACAATGCAAATATACGATAGAGTATCATCAGCATAGAGATGAAAGGTGACTGGAAGTCAAGTGGGTGCTCATTTATGCCACGAGACAGAAATGTCAGATCACCACAGATGGGTTAAGTATCTTCACTCCAGACAAAAAATAGAGTTCCTGCCATTTCCCTTTAGAATATCTAGGAGGCGGTTAACCTTCTGGTGGTGTCAGAACAAAATTGCCATTTTGTGAAACCTGTCTTGGGAGAGATCACACAGTAAGTATCATCTTAGTAGGATGCCTTCACAGACTCTTTTGAAGAGACACACGTTCATGTTTCCACAAAAAACAGAGTGGGCCAGTCACTGTGGATGCACAAGGTTGAGAGAAAGGTCGAAACAGGATAACGGGGAGAGATATTCCTTAAAGTGTCTCACCGAAGTGATCTCATTGGGCTCGGCTCCGTTTTTCAACAACAGGGTGACGATGTCAGTGTGGCCCTGCTGGGCTGCCTGGTGTAGAGGGGTGTAGCCCATCTGGGAAGAAATAAAGAGCGAGGTGTTCAGGCACCAAAACAGGAAACACAGAGAAAACAGAACTGACATCTCTGATTTAGATAATACCAGTGTCGCTCCTAACAGGCGGCTAATACTAATCGCTGGTGGTTAAAGAAACAAGTGAACTAAATCACACAGCAAGTGAAAAAGGACCATATGGCACACAAGTCATACATAGTAAATAAGACGAATGAGATAGAGATGGGTTACCCTCGTCTTGCTGTTCACATGAGCCTGCTGCTGCAGAAGGAACTTCACCATCTTAATGTTGCCATAGTGACACGCCACATGAAGGGGCGTGTATCCCATCTGAGACGAGGGGAGAGAGAGAGAGAGAGAGAGAGAGAGAGAGAGAGAGAGAGAGACAACTGTCGTTCAGTGGCTTCATGTGAAAATGTGTGTTAAAGGGTGTCAAACATATTTCATAGATAAAAAAAATCTTACAATGGTATTTATAGTCATTATTCTATTTAATTTAGGAATGATATTACATCAGCTCGTGATCAACATCAGCAATGTATGATAAGCTGACAAAGTGACATTTTTCAAGTCAAGTTAATTTCCTTTTCACTAGTGGAAATGGTGCAACTCACCCGCGAAGCAGCGTAAACGGAAGCTCCCTGTTTGACCAGCGTGTCAGAGATGCCCACGTGACCCTCCTGAGCTACAAGATGCAGAGGGGTCAGTCCATTCTAAAAGACAGAAAATTAACAGGAGAGATGAGAAATCTGTTTTGTTGGATATGATATACAGTGTAGCCATACATTTTTTTTTGCCATTGTACTGTTATACCTTGTTTCCCAGATTCACGTTGGCCTGTTTGGAAATGAGCAGAGCCACGATGTCCGGCCGTCCCTCCTGTGAAGCCAGGTGCAGGGGCGTGATGCCCTGGAGGGACTCGGCATTGGGCGAGGCCCCATTCTGCAGAAGACAACTGGCCACCTCCATCTGGTTCTGCTTGGCTGCTATGTGCAGGGGAGTGTAGCCGTTCTGTAGAGATAAAAACAAGGACGCGGGCATCGCTAATCGTCTAATTTTAGATAAAACTTGAATGCTGTCGTGAGAGAGTGCCTCAGGGTGCAACGATTGTTATGGAATTAGCAGTATTTTTAAGCACCGCACACTGATTCGACCCGTTTTGGTATTTGTGTCAACGGTGGGTTGGCATGCCCTTCGGCCTGCCTGTGTGAGCGCGTGCACACACACACACACACACACACACACACACACGTATGTGGGCATCTTACTCGAGCTGTGCTGTGTGCAGATCCTCCCTTGCTGACGAGAAGTCTAACAACGTCCAGGTTGTTGTGATGGACGGCCACATGAAGGGGTGCCAGACCGTTCTGTTAAACACACACATAAATGCACGTGTGCACATATATAAACCAATAGACATACACACACAGAAACACACGTATACTGCATGAAACACGTGCTAATCTATCAAAGGGCTGACACTCTAGAATCATTTCTATGGCTCGTCACAGCCTTCTAAAGAGGGCGTCATCGTTTGACGAGAGTTTTGAGCCACACAGATCACAGATGGTCGCACCTTCCCAGCTGCGTTTGGGTTGGCTCCTCTCTCCAAAAGTAGTTCTGCCACGTCCACCTTTCCATACTTGGAGGCCACATGGAGGGGAGTGAAGCCCTTCTGCTCCAAAGAAAGGAAACAACAGAGCTATTATAAACCATACTGTTGTCCATTCTCTGTACCATTCTCATATCTTGTTATGAGCTGAACCAATACTTGTATCTAACAGCATTCAAACTAAAACTTCAAAAAGATATGTTATTTTTCTCAGTTAAGGCTGAAATGCTGTTGAATTGACAAAGCATTAATCCCGATGCAGTTATCCCCCCCCCCCCCCCCCTTTGTCATGGCTTCTACTCTACCTTCGTCATCTTGATTTGCTGTGCTCCGGTGTCCAGCAGTATTCTAATGATGTGCACGTGTCCCTCACGTGCGGCGATGTGTAAAGGGGTGTGGCCCGCAGTCGTGGCCGAGTCGGGGTCGGCCTTGTGCTCGAGGAGCAGCTTGACAAGCTCCTTGTGGCCCATGCGGGCTGCACAGTGTAGAGGCGTCTGGTCGTCCTGGACACAGAACGAGGAGGAGAAAAGGGGGTTTGACATCGCTACTAAGCAGGTGACCCATCATCAACCTGCTGCTAACTTTACTGTGTACTTGAGGTATTTGACTTTTTTATTTGACAGTTTGTTTCTGGTTGTGATGATTGAACTTGGACTTCACTGCTCCTACCTTAGCCCTGGCATCCACTTGCGCGGAATTCTGCAGAAGGAACTGAGCAACTTCACAGTGTCCTGCTCTGGAGGCCATGTGGAGGGGAGTCTCCACTTTCTGGTGCAGGTGAACACATACAACCACTCACGTCAATTTACATACTTACATGTCAATTGTGTGTATATCATTTTCAATTCATTCATCCATTACTGTATATTTGTTGAGCATTTAGAGGTTCAGTTTGTCCAGATATTGTTATTTTTTTATGTTTGTCTATTGTCAGAATTTCAAGACCAAGGTCAAATATTTTTTTTTTGTTAATGAAACAAATCCTCCAATGTATACACCTGGTTCACGTGAGGGCTCATGGTTCAGATCAGTCTATTTAACATCAGTGATCCAGAAATAATTAAAAGCTCATCCCTCAATATCATTTTTTAACAACACCAACTTTATGTGGCGGTAGAAAAAGAAACTCGAAGAATCTTTTGCTAATTGCTTTTTTTATGACTTTCAATATTAATGTTTTCCTGTCATTAATGATATCATTCAGTTATCATTCAGGATTTCACTTTTTTCTTAAAAATGTGAAGAGAGAGGGGGAGTGTTTTTTTGTAACAGATCTAACCATGGATAACTTAATGTTGAAAAGTGATCTTAGAGAAAATATAAGGAAACAAATGGACTTTGGTTTAGTTTTGGGTAAGAGGGGGGGTGTTCTCACCACATTGGAAGCATTGGGCGAAGCCCCTCTTTGGAGCAGGTTCTTCACTATGTTCAGATGTCCCATGAAGGATGCTACATGAAGAGGAGTGAGACCAGACTGCAAACACAGACGGAGAAGAGTATATGAAATTAAAGTAAATTCTAGTCGATTAGACTCTTCTGACAGTTTAAAAAACTTAAAGACAGATTCTGACAACCGACAGGGGATGTAGGAATTTAAAAATACAGCGCCATGAATGTCCTGCCATTGCTTGACCTCTAAAGTCAGATCTACGAAGCAGCAAATGAAGCCATAAAATACTTGAGTTGAGTTCCCTTTCTCCATGCCAGAACAGACTCGTGTCCTTTGTGCTCCCACCGGCTCACCTCTGTGACAGCCTCTAAGGAGGCCGAGTGCTTGAGCAGCAGGTCCATGGAGCGCATGTGGTTCTTCTTGCAAGCGATGTGGAGAGGTGTGAAGCCGTTCTGGAAATACAGGGAAAAATAGGTCACAACTAGACCATACATGTGTACAGAGGCCTTCTTCTGTTGTACACTAAACATTGTGACTGTATTATAACTGTTTCCAAAATACATTCTTTTGCAATACAAAGATATTGTAAAAAATGATCTGGACAATGACAGTCAAGTAAATAATTCCTAAAGAAGAAATTCAAAAACGTTCATTGATGAATTGCGAACAACCTGAAAAATCACAAAATCCTGTGTCACTGCAACGATTTCAACCTTCTTCAGTTTTAAATGAATGTAAAGAAGCAGTTCAGTCACCAGAGCGCGTGCATTGGCTTTGGCCCCTTTGTCCAGAAGGACTTTGGCCATGCGGTGGTGACCACAGTGGGCTGCTACATGAAGGGGGGTTAAATGGTCCAGCGTGATGTCGTCGATCTCCGCGTTGTATTGCAGTAGCTGCCTGACGCAGTCCATGTGGTCCCCCTGAGCCGACATGTGGATGGGGGACAGACCGTTCTGCAGGAGACACAGAACGGGACAGAGGGCGGAGAAAATGAAAAGGAGATGGCGGAGACAGGAGATGGAGAAAGATTTGTCAATGTTGCCAAAATAAATTCCTGTGCATGTGTCACTGCCAAACGATTCAATTTCCCCATGTTCAGGAAAGCAGAGTCCTCGGAGGGATGATAATCACTCCGCGGGCTGACGTGGTTCAAATTTAAAGTGCTCAGTTAACAGGCCGCGGCGTCAAGACGTCGTGATTTAACACAGTGGATCATTTGGAAAGACTGACTGCGAAGCTTTCCAGGGATAATCGTCGCAGTGTCTCATTAGTCACACACCTTGGTTTTAGCCTGGATGGGAGCACCGTGTTCCAGCAGGAGCTCAATAATGCGGACATGGCCATTCCTGGCAGCACAGTGCAGAGGAGTCAGCTCATCCTGCAGGGAGATGAGGAGGTGAAGGAGTCATTCGGGAAAGTGTTAAACCACGTTAGAGACAGGAAGGAGGACACTAGCAGGGAGGATAACAGATTGTGGGCTGTGGAGGGGCTTTGTTGCATAACTGACAAAATGCCACTCTCTACCTTTGTTACGGCATCAATCTGCGCTCCTCTGTCCAGCAGTAGTCTGACCATCATCACATTTCCCCTCCTGGAAGCTATGTGAAGGGGCGTGATGCCATTCTAGGGAAGCAGAGGGGGACAAAAAATGTACAAAAGTATAATGGACATTGTTCTATTACAACAACGACATATATAGGGAAAATATAACAGTCACTATTCCTTTATTTTCCATTTTACTATCTTCTCTCTGCACAGAATGTTTGAACTTACCGCCATTTAATACTTTTGCTTGCGGCTGAGACGAACTCACCTTGGGCGTGAAGTTTACATTGGCTCCTCTGTTCAGCAGCAACTGGGCTACGCTCATGTTCTCATAGTGGGCTGCGATGTGGAGAGGCGTGAAACCAGTCTGCAGAGGGAGAGACACGATTGAAGAGCGCAGGAACACGAGTGTAAACACGCTTAATTACAATCTATTAATATCACTGTGAAAAAAGCAAGGTGAGGAAGTACATGACACAGATTATGCAACAGTTCAGGGATTACATAAATTGTAATATTTTGTGATATTGGATTAGAGGGTTTTCTTTTCACTCGCACAAACAAATCCCCGTTGATCTCTTTCTTCACCTTGCTGAGTACATCGGCGTTCGGATCGTTCTGCAGGAGCACTGCGGCGGTCCGCGTGTCGTCGTTCCGCGCGGCGATGTGCAGTGCGGGGAGGCGGACCTTGCCCTTGGTGCCGTAGTTGATGAGCAGCGCCACGACGTTTTCATGGCCCTGCTGCAGGGCTACGGCCAGCGGAGTGAAGCCATCCTGAGACGGAGATTGTGAAAGTCACATTCGCCTATTCATACACACATTCAGCATGTGGACTGGGGGAAGCAGGGGTTCGAACCACCGACCTTCTGGTTTGTGGATGACCTCTATACATCCTGAGCCACCCCCAGCCAACCGGGCATAAAAAAAAAGCCCAGCATAACTTTTTAAGAAAACCACAAATTCATATTTAATTATACCTACAAATATTCCATTATCAAACAATTTTAGGAAAAATGCCAAAAGCATTTTGACATTTTTCATTAAAAAAAGAAGCCAAACATAACTTTTTGAGAAAACCACAAATCCACATTTAATTATACCTACAAATATTCCATTATCAAACAATTTTAGGAAAAATGTCAAAAGCATTTTTTTTCATGCACAACAAACAAATGGACTTGGAAAGCACGAAATGGGTTTCAATCAGAAAACTATCCCACAATATTTATAATTGCAGCCGGCACAAATAGCAGCTTTGACATTTGCAGGTTAAGTGGCTTGTTTTGATAAAATGAGATTTTAGGACTTGAGCAGTGGTTCACTTTGCTAAACCGGCCTTTTCTGCAACGTGCCAACCGCCGATGCTCAAGGAGCTAATCACTTATCATCAATGTGGCTACTCGGGGAAAACGTCGGACAAACCCAATGTCAAACAGGCAGTTTGAGGACACACGTACCTCGGTTGGGAGACTCTGATTGGCTCCGTTCTCGAGCAGGAACTTGACCACCTCTAAGTGATTCTCCTGCGCTGCCATGTAGAGAGGACTGAACCCTTTCTGCAGCGGCAAAAATACATGAAAATCACACAACGATGGAGACCTCAGCCCTTATTACGAGATGTGCTGGCAGAAAAAAGACACACACACAAACACCGACCTGGAGACATAAATAATTCACTGGTGTTTACCTTTACAAGGACACACACACACACACACAAGTACATTGCACTTGGAGATATTGTACGTAAATATATGGAGAACTCTGCTGCAGATGTGTCATATACACTAGCACAATAACGCACACACAAACACACACACACACACACTCTTCTCTCGCTCACAGCTCGCGGTGACTCACGTGTGACTGGGCATTAACGTTGGCACCGTAGTTGACGAGCTCAGCCACCACTTTCTCCTGCCCCGCCAGTGCAGCGATATGGAGAGCAGTGTTCCCTTTCTGGAGGTCACACACACATAAACACATAAACACACACACACACACACGCACACAGAGGGTGAGAGATGAAAATAGAGTGAATGAGAGGAAAACAACTGAAAAACTAATGACCTTGACCTCTGCACTTAGAACTTGATTCTGAACTATATCTAGTGTTTTGAATCCAGCCAAAAAATAAATTATGAACTGTTTTTTGCTGATGAAAGCAGCAAAATTTGTTCTAATTCTAAGTGCTAAGCTAAATGAGAAGCAAAACACCCACACTGTAAATAATTAAACGAAAAGTTTTGGGGAAAAAACACAAGAAAATTGACTCTGCATAAACATTGCATATACCTGTTTTAATGGATGAGAAAACTGTGAAATACATGATTCTTTTCAACGAAAACTGATTCTACTAGTTAGTAAATATAGGTGAAGGATTAGTGAGAAAAAGGATTGAATCTCTTCTTGTACTTTATGACGATAAAACCCCTACTACAGAATATTTGTAATTTTACATATATATGCTGAATATTTAAATAATCTAGTTCTTTTAACGTGTTTTTAATTCTTGAATATCACATTGTTTTAAAATCGTATTTTTATTGCAGGCCAGAGGCTCAGCAGTAATTTTACTAAACTGTCCAAGCGTTGGTGGATACGGTTGTCAGGTGATGGATGTCCTCATGGATGCTAGCTGCAGTTCAACTGAACCACAGATCTATACAATATCTATTTAATAGTTCATATTAGTAAATCTATGAACTGGAACAAGCCCATGAGCTGAGCCAAAGCTGCTTCGTTCATTTCAGTTCTCTGGAGAACGAGCGTGAACACGAAAGGACAACGTACCTTGGTGGTGGCTTCCAGCTCAATGCCAGCGTGTAGCAGCTCCAGAACCATCTTGACGTGACCTTCTTTCGAGGCCAGGTGTAACCCGTTGAGACCATTCTTAATGGGGGAAAAACATTACAATTAGAGTAAACATATAGGGTAATAAAATCACATTAAAATATGGACAAGTCGTGGTAATAAACTCTTGAACATAGCATCTTTGTCTCAGAGCTTCAGTAATGGCAATCGGGTTAATAATCAGGATTATTATTAATCACAGTCGGAACTGAAAATCTCTCAGGGCAACATAACGAGACATGCCAAGCTCTTGTGAGATGGAGTGATAAAAAAAAAAATACTGTACACAGCAGTGAGTACCATCTGCTACCTTCCTGAATGAATTAATGGAAGTGATCTGTGCAAAGACGGCTCAGAAATCTCCATACATTCCTGCCAAAGCCATCGTTGGCCACCTGTGTCCTCGTCCCCTCCTCCGCCTTGTGTCACTGTGGCGTTGGCTCCAGCCGCCAACATAGACACATCTCACCCCTTTTTAAGAATTGACATAATCAGTACCACGGTCTTTGCGTTGTGCATTTCTGGTGCAGAACATCATCAAAACTCCAGTTTTCAATTTTCCACCTGTTTTGAATGCAACCAAATTACAGGCGGACATTTAAGAAGCATGAGGATAAAGGAAACACACTGTGTCCCTCAGCGTCACGCCCCTCGTGAGCAGTGCAACATATGCCCCGTCTGCTCCAGCTGTGCAGAACACCACTCGTCTAGTTACTGTATCTCCAAAAATAATTGATAAATCAGCCGGGACTGTAGGACTCGGACTGTAGGACTCGGACTGTTGGACTCGGACCGTAGGACTCGGACCGTAGGACTCGGACCGTAGGACTCGGACTGTTGGACTCAGACTGTAGGACTCGGACTGTAGGACTCGGACTGTTGGACTCGGTTCTGACAACATGAACAACCTGCTGGAGGAAAAGGGAGGGGAGGGGAGGGTCTGGCAGACAACTGTTCCATCTCAGTGGTCCGTTTTTCGGTCTCATTGTCTCGTCTTTTTCTCTCTGGCTGCCCTCGAGTCGTTCACGTGCGTGTGACCAATGTGGCCACCAGGGGGCTTCACGAGCCACCCGGCTCCTCTCTCAGGCTTCCCATCATACTGCAGTGTCACCCAATTCAAATGGGAAACATGGCCTTCGCAGCGGGCATAAACAGAGTGATGGACACACACACACACACACACACACACACACACACACTGTTAAACCCAGTGCGTGGACATCGATGTGCGACTGAAGCCGATAACATAACAACACAAACTCGAAAATATCACTGATGACACGGTTGTGGGAATGACATGGAATTATTGTGGGTCGTATCGATAGTTATTATTTAGTTGATTACAATTTTAATACATGTTAAAAATGTACATTTCTTTTTTATTCCAGTAGTCGTCTGTCTCCCCTTTCCCTTTCTCAAAGTGCCTTGAGACAATGTATGTTGGGATATGGCCCTATACAAATAAAATTGAATGAATTGAATGAATCTATCACTG
The DNA here is from genome assembly GCF_022379125.1 of Scophthalmus maximus. Taxonomy (NCBI): domain Eukaryota; kingdom Metazoa; phylum Chordata; class Actinopteri; order Pleuronectiformes; family Scophthalmidae; genus Scophthalmus; species Scophthalmus maximus. Next base: position 5,931,899 of record NC_061534.1, read on the forward strand.
TCTTTCCACTTTTCTGTGTGTGTGTGTCAGTGTGTGTGTGCATGTGTGTGTGATGTTTGTATAAATAGAACAACACACACAGAGGGAGCTGGTCTTTCATTCTTAATGCCCAGACTTCCATCTGACTGCCACTACAGCACACAACACACACTGACGAGCGACTGACACGCACACACACTTTCACGTTTGTCCCTCGTGACACTGGAGCTGTTGTGTTGTGGTCATGACGCAACAGGATGTAAGCGAGCAGCGAGTCGGGCCGAAGATTAAAGGAACTATAATCGAATTTAATAAATTATGTATGTACGCCACTTTACACACAATGGCAGAGATTAAGGACTCTCTGGGAGTTGTGAATTATTCATTTTCTTTTCGGTCTTTTTTTTATTATTTTTGCCTCTCATTCAGAATACAGTGAGATCACGGCGGGTCGTGGTGCTTTCTAATATTCCAGTAAAGACGAAGACTAGACTTTGCACATTTTCTTCTTTCTCCGTTCACAATTCGTTCCCACTGTGTGGCCGTTCTTTCTCACACATTTATTGCAAGAGGCAGAGACGTGGTGATTCTTTTTTTATTCATAATTAGCTTCTTCTCAGTGCTCGTCAGTTCCCTCTGCAGAGACTGAGAGAAACTCATCCACTGAATTGATCAAATTAATCCGGTCCAGCAGCACATATTCTGATTTTGTTGAGAACAATCTGATGATGGTTTAGACCTTATTTATTTTTAAAATCATGCTCTCAGGATTATCCCAAACATCTTGACTGAGATTATAAGACCCTTTGCTTCTTATGGTCACAGCAAAAAGGTTGTATTAATATATATTAGTCTTTTATACAGTTATACATATTATTCCAAAGTCAGCGTTGCCTCTCGCAGTGTAGTATTCCATGATCTGAACCAAAGGTGAGCCAGAGGGCAAAGAGTAAAGGAACCAGTGAAACCAGACAAATTACTGTTTAACTTAGTTTCCCTTTTTCTCCAATAAGCTGCCGCTGGACATGAGGGAATGAACTGGAAGGTGGTTTCAGGGAAAAGATCATATAAAGTGTTATGAATTTCTGCCCAACTGTATAAAAAAAAATACAATCTAGGCCAGAACCAGTGGAGCAACATTACCGACCCGTTCTCTTGCCTCGCTCTGCCCCTGTGATGGACATGGGCTTCAGCAGGAATGTTACATTTTTTACCCTGTAATAACAGTTTAATATGTCCGTATTAATATTCATGGCTACTTAATCCGCGAGTTCTCATTTGCAGAATGGATTGTGACTCCTCGAGAGTACGAGCATGGAGAGTGAGTACGGCTGTATCCAGCCACTGGATTTACACGTGAGTTAAAAGGCCAACGGCAATGTTAGGGAACTGACAGAAACAATAAAAACACATGAGGGAAATATTCTGGAGTCAGTTTAATCTCTTCATATTAAAAATGTCAAAATGTTGGATTTACTGTGATGCTCGGAGCTGATATTGTTGTGCAGTTGCTGCTGTTTTTCTAAATTAAATTCCATGTGTTTGTTTGTTTCATTGTGTCACAAATCGCTCTGGTGGGTGCTTTTGAGTTCTTTCACACTCCACAGATGCAGGCAGGGAATGTGCATGAAGGCAACACAAACAATGAGGATGAATGGAGGGGGGTCTCCAACAAACCAGATGAGGAGTCTGTTCCTAAAACCGGAGCAAATTCTGTCCCGTGCATTCACATGGTTTTGGGGGACGATAAGTCTGACAGGGACCAGGAATCTATATTTTGCTAACTACGCTGGAGACTTATTCATTAAAACCAAGATGGCGCTGTTGGAGGTTTCAAAACGGAAGTTCCCAAACCGACGGGGGACGTCGCAGCGGGTGACCACGTGATCGCTGTCCTCGACAGGCTCAAACACCACGGAACAGCGCCGAGAGACTCGATGGATGAGAACCACGAAAGGACCGGTAAACTGCTCACAACAAACTGCAGACACAGACGCTGCGAGGACGCCGCCTGCGACGCGTTCACATGGCAACGAATCAAGAAGACGGACAGGAGATAACAGCTGAGGACGTGGCCCCCGATTTCCATTAGCGGTACATTTTACAGGAAGTGCGGCTACACCGTGACGCGTTGTCTTATCTGGATACGAAATGACACGGTCTTGTGGCGGATGCCGATCGAATCCATCTTACTTGATTGGCTATGTTGATGTTGAGTCCGTTCTTGATGTGATCCAGAGCCTTGTCCAGGTTCCCTGAACGAGCTGCGCGCAGGAAGCTGGTGGACGCATCAGCCTGCAACGGATAAGAGGACACGTTAAATAACCAAAAGGAAAGGAGAGGAGGAGAATACAGATCTACACACGTAAAAAACTCAACATGGAAGGCAGGACCACTGTTGCGGAGCAGGACGAAACCTCGTCCTGTACAAATACCATCCCCGTCTGCATCTCCACATGGGGACAAAGTTGCACTAAAAGCCCCAGTCGGGTTACAAACTGTATTCCGATTCAATATTGGAGAAAAAAACCCAAATCGCTTAAAAGGCGAGACACACGGCAGGGAAACAGGATACCGCGACTCGCCGTCTCACCGGCCCCCCGCGAAGAGGCCAGAGAGATGTCAGACTTGTTGCCGTCGAGCTTCGCCCACACGGCGAGCTTGGCAGGCGTTCATAGCCGAGCGCACTTCGCCACGAGCGCCGCTGTCTGCCTGCCTCGTCTCAGAGGGAAAAGAGCCTGTGGTGTGTGTGTGCGTGTGTGCGTGTGTGTGTGCGTGTGTGTGTGTGTGCGTGTGTGTGTGTTTGTACGCCCACGACTGAATTCATTCATCAGCCAACAGTGTAATGCAGCTGACCTGCACAATGAGACGTTTCCAATGCCCTGAAGAGGGAAAACCCTGCGTAATGTACTGTACTCTTGACCCCCCCCCCCCCCCCTTTCCACCTCTGGCACCGGCAGCTTTACCAATCTGTTTGAGCCGTTACTCTTAAGCGCTTTAATTATACCGAACTGCTGAAACACACGCCTGCCCTTTTCCCAGCGACTGAGACTCGGGGTTTTTTTCTCGTTTATTTTACTCCTCTCACATCTCTTATCTGTGTTGATGCAACACGAGCCAGTGATCTTTTGTCTGTGTGAATGACGTCGTGCGGCCTATTCGATTTTGAATCAAACATACAAACAAGTGAACTCGCTTTTACAATAACCTCCGTCTCATTTTACCGCAACTTCAACTGTCTTTTAAAAAATGTATATTTATGTACTCCAATGATTAGCTGCTCGACTCCCGTCTCCAAACAACAACTCCTCAAGTGGGCTCCTTTGCCATTTTGTAGATCAAATCCTAATTTTACAAAAAATTCAAGCAAAAATCAGCATGTTTTTACAGTGTGTGCTACACCAAGAAGCCATGTTGTCAGTTAGCCCACTAACTTAAATAGAACAAAGGGTCCGGATGCTTTTTAAAGTCACAGTATATTAAACATACTTTTCGTTGAAATCCTAGTCTCCTTTGGCGTTTGTGTGCCTCTATTTTCTTCAGCGCTCGCATCCCATCGCTAAGTGGCCTGGTAGCTACGCGATCTTTTCACTCATCTCATCTCTCGGCTTTGAACATGAGAGCCGTAGACATTACTCAGCATAAGAGAACTGAGGGACAGGACTTCAAACAGCCGCTGACAGCAGCCTCTCCACTTTCCAGAGCGTTGGTACTGTGTGTGTGTGTGTGTGTGTTTTATTCGCTGTCTGTCGCACAATGAATATTTTAAAACGGGGGAAATGGGCAAAACATGTATTCATGTTCATGTTCATTCAATTTTTAATATCACAGTAAATATCCTAAATTTTTTTGCGTGTGTGCGTGTTGATGATATGTCACTGATCACAGCCTCCACCTGCCTCCCTCCTCCTCCTCCTCCTCGTCCCCATGACTCCGCCCTGCTCTGCTTCATGAACCACATCATTTCTGTGGGCATTTATCATATGAAATATGATCTTGTTAATGAGTGCCGGCCACACGCGTGCGTGTGTGTGTGTGTGTGTGCGCGTGCGTGTGTGTTTTGAGGCAACAACAGCCCATGAGTCATGAGCTGACCACATATTGGAGAAAAATTGAAAGTCTGGCACCGCCGTCCACAAACTCATTCTGGTGTTCATGTTGCTGTCGGGCCCGAATCCATTTCCCTCTTTGCTCCACCACCGTCACGACCGTCGCTCCCTCCCTCCATCTTTCCTTCCTTTCATACTCTCCCATCCATCACAGAGCTAGAAAATCTGCCTCTGGCAGTTCAGTTCTACTGCATCTGAAATCATAGGGTAATTTTACACTAAATAGTTATTGTATTATTGAAACGCCCTCGCTATATTCATCACTCAGTACTGTACGAATACTCGCTGCACCTCACCTGCCTGAGCCGAAATCAGATTTTCCTTTACCTGCTCCCTCTTCTTCTTCTCTCTCTCTCGCTCACACATCCAACTATGTCTTCTCACATCTATTGACAATCGCCATCGGTGGTTCCTCACTTTATCTTTCCGAACGTACTCTAGAAGTCAATACAAGATCAATAAAATAACATAAGAGCACAATCTCAATTCAGAAGAGATGCCTTGGACAACGCATGAGGCGTCTAATGTGTGTTCAGGGTCCTAAAACATTTTGAGACGTGATCCCCGGGCCAAAAGCAGCAGCGTGTGGTCATGAAGAGTATGTCACACTTTATCTCAGAGGCTACAGCCTCAGGTGACTGCTGCAAGAATTTTACGATTGAAGACAGGAGACACAGTGTGAGGCCAATTCACTGCCAGGGCGCAATTTCGATTTCTGATTTTCTGTTCTACTAGAAAGAAAACGTGACTCAGAAAACCAAAAGTTTGCTTAAATGTCAGCTTCACACTTCATGGTTCATTGAAACTAATGGATGAGACAGTTTTGAAGTTTAGGGGGGAGAGAGTCAGAATTTTAATAATCTTAATTTCGTTTTTTTTAAATAAATGTTCAAGGTGAGATTTTTAAAGACAAGGGTCCAAAAGCAGCAATTGTGGACGACTCTTATGTGCAACATTTCCAGCAACTTTTAAATGTCAAAAATAGTGGGGATGACGTAATCTTACAGACAATCAAGTGATTAAAGTGGAAAAAAGGAAAAAAAAACATTTTAATATCACATAAAACATAAAAACTAGGACGATGATGTAGCGTGCATACCTCCACCAAGGCCCATCAGTCGCCTAAGAAACCACGTTTAAATCCACAAGACCTGGATTTTTCATTTGGATACGTACCATATTGCACACGTCATGTATATCAGTCTTCCAAATATGCCAGATGTAACAAGTCAATGAAATGCTGTGTAGAGGGAAATCCACTCCACATCAGCCAACATCAAGTGAGCATATTACCTGGTCCTGTACCTTCAAGACTTTTTCACAATGCATTAAGAAGCCCCTGCGGCAGCTGACGAGGACACAAACAAAATGTCGAAGAAACAATGTGCACATCTTATTTACGCTGTTATTAAAGAGCGTTATTCCTCAGGCTTCGGCCAAACTCTCAGAGCCCACAGGTCGGTCGGCGCTGACCCACGTGAGCCGAGGGGACGACACACACACCCGCCAAGATACAACAAGAGAGCGGACAGTTGATGGCAGAGACAACAAACAACATGAGGCATGATAACATAAAATCCTTGAAATTATCACCGCCAAATCTAACAGGTATCACCGATTCAGAATTCATTCTGTATGACCCCAGTTTCGACTTGCAGGTGCGTGACTGGAGTTTACCGTGTCCTGGATTTACAGGCGTGTAGCTACACGCATGAAAACACACAATTTTGACTTCTTATAAACACATACAGGAGCCAAATACACCAAGTGGTTAATGATTAATGCAGAACACACACATGGCGTGTGTCAATATTGCTGTTAATCTTATTGAAAGCTTTCAAGCTATGCAATTTTTACTTCCACCTCCTTCGAAGATGCATGCAATATTGGCATATGATTCATTTAATTAAAAATAATTATAAAACATTTTATTCTATATGTTTATTCACATCTGTAAGGCCACACGTATACAGGTAATATGCTAAATGGGGCTAACAGCACACAAACAGAAATCGGATTTAATACTCTGATAACAGACAGACCCGTACGCTTCGTGCTGAGCCTAAAATAGATTCCTTTTCGACGAAAAAAAAAGAAGAAGAAAAGAAAAGTAGATATTACAAAAGCCAGAAGAGGCAGAGACGTCAGATATTAATACGGAGGCAGAGGACAATGGATCAAAACCGCCATAACCATAAACGTGGGGAATTTATCATCTGTGCATTTCTATAATAAGCAAATACGTTTTGGGCACATACACACACGTACACAAACATAATGTTAAAAAGACAGACACCTGGTCAAGACGAGCAAGTGGAAGAAACTAGGTTGAGAGAAACCAGTCTCACAAGATGAATAACAACTCATCCCTTAAAAGGGAGAATATTTAAAAAAAGAAGATAGAAAGAATTGAGTCACACTCAGTGTAAGCTGTTATATAAACCGCTTGGCGGTGTAAACTTCACATGTATAATATGACAGATTGAATGGCTTGAGACGGTGATTTGAATTCTTCAGAAAGATTTATGATCAGAATATGTCAGGAGTGATTTCGTTGTCACCATCGCAGGGTTCTCGCTTTTGTCTCCGGACCTCATACTTGCACTGTTTTTCTTCAGTCATGATTTTTTGGGAGGGGCTGAGGAGCAGACAGTCCATAAATGAATATCACAAACTCTCCGTGCGGGAGGGATTCGATGGTTCTCTGACAGAAGCCACTGACGGAAAGCTGCGTATGTGTACTTATTGTGGCGACAGCCGCAGTCACCTCCGAGTCCTCGTGTCACTTCAAGTTGAGGATTCTCGTCACATTTCAACATGCATCTCGTCTCCTTCGCACTTCGGCCTGCTGCGACCACACTTCACTACCACGAGCACGGGAAAGAGTGCGTTTAAGTTCAGGTCTTTTCAGTGTCAGCCCTTAATTTCATAATCAACCCTGTTGATTATGAAATTGGCAGAAAAGGAAGGTGAGCAACGTTTTGCCTGAGAGACTCACAGAATTCTGCTTCTTTTCATATTGACATGGTCTCTTTTATTAGATAATTTACAGTGTATTGTGTGTGGAGCATTTTTTGCTACTTTCTTCATAATTTGACATAATTGCAAATGTTGGTGTAAAATGGAGCGTGACACTGAATCTGGTGCGTCGTCATCAGAGCACTCTCTCCCTCTGCCAAGGCTGTAATATTTTTGTTCCCCATCCGTTTGTGATTTGTTGATTTGTAAATTTGTAGATTTGCGACTTTCTTCTTGTAGATTTACCACCCAAATCTCTGATAATATCCAAGTTTATTTTCTCATAAATGTACGAATTTAACGTCAGAAAATTATTAGTTTTTTTTCTCAGAATATAATACGCCGTGAATATAGATCAGATATCATCATAACTCTGAATCAAGGTGGATGAAAAATATGACAAGGAAAAGGCCCATTCACCAGGATTGCTTATATTTTCAGCAGAAACTGAACCTGAAAAGTTACTTAAAACTTATTATTAAGCATTTATGTCTGTCTCAAAGTAACAATCTTCTTCTCTGCGGCGAAAAAACAACTCAGGGGATAATATGTGCCAATGTGTACCAGTAATGATGTAAGACTTATCACCGTCTGACATCACTAAATAGAAAAATAAGAGGGAGAGAATGGGTGTAAAAACAAAGAAATGGACATATAGAGTAAAGGTATCTCAATATCTCACTCAACACTTAAATGCCAGACACAGATCCATCTCTACAGAAAGATGAAGAAACTGGAATAGGCAGCAGTGGCTGGAGAATCAAAGGAAAGGTTTAAACCGGTGCAGGAGCTGAAGCAGCATATTTAGTGGAGTATTGTGATGAATACCGGTGGACAGTGAGTCGTAGATTATAGGTCTGGACGGGGAAAATTGTGACCATTTGTCATCGTGAGCGCGAACAAGAAACTCAATTCACACAAGGCTAAAAGCAAATGCATATGGAGACAAATTACCTACAAACACTCGCACGCACGCGCAAACTGAAACTAAAAATAGCTGCACACACACACACACACACACACACACACACACACGCCACAGTGTGTTAGTGCTGGCACCGAAACGGAGGGAGATGGATCACAGTAATGAACCCCCATGGGTTTAAACAAAGACCCGCTTCTATTACTAAAAGACAGATTCCAGAGCAAAAATCTCAGGAAGGCAGAGACACGAAATATAACGATGCAGAGAGCCTCACAGATTTTACACATACAGCCGAGACGAGCGGCGATGTGCAGGCCCTGACAGCAGGAAACTGAGAAGCAGGAGCCTCGCAGGCGTCTGCGGTGAAATCCCTTCTCACAGTCATGAGTACTACAAAATGAAAAAAAAAGCAAAAACAAATGTGTGGGCATGAACATATTTAGAGATTTAGAGTGTCAATAAGCGTAAATACGTAACGCGTCGTAAAAGGAAGCTGCATATTGCACATCAGGCTTTACCCGAAGCATCCTTCAGTTTCAGGAGTGCTCATGATTTTAATCATCAATTCCAAACCCAGTGAATACGCATGTATTAAAGAGAAGCAACGTGCAAATTAGCCGTAATAATTTAACGCGTTGCAAAGGAAGGTGGATCAACTTCACAGCATGTCTATGGTAAGATGATGTCATTGGCTCTGAAAATGAAAAAATCAATAAGGGTCCAGTTGATTCAACGTGGATGGATGGATGGATGACAGGAGTCTGTGAGAACGAGATACACAAATACACAACAGACACACATTTCCAGTGATGCAAACGTGTGTAGAAACAGATGTGAGGTCAAATATGCAGGAAATGTAATTTTGATACTAAAGGCCATTTTTCCAGTGGCTGAACTTTATCTTCTTGTCAAAAAATGGAAAATATAAGACTTCATTAACAATAAATGGCTCGTTAAAAGACACTGTCTGCAGTACAATTTGACAAAGAAAGCCAGTTTACCTATGATGAACAAATAGTGCGAAGGCCTATGAACTTGCGCTTTCACGCCTCCCTTGTTTGGCCCGAACCTTGAACTCTTCAGTTCTGTCCGGAACTTCTTTCTGAACATCAGTCTGTTAAGAGAAGCCCAGTGGTGCATCTACCCAAGCAAACGCTTATACGACAGGTGAAGTATCTGCGTGGAGGCTGCGGCCAACAGCGAACGTTCAAGTCATTTTCACATCAGCGTCTCGTTTCAGCATCCCACAGTTAGAACAAACACCGGCCCAAGTCCAACACGTCGGCCAATGCTCACCTCCGGCGCTTACGGTTGCTCATTGTCTCAAACATGAAAACAGGAGTTGAAGATTGAATGAAAGATTGAATGATTTGTTGAGATATTATTATACCGTGCAGTGATCCAAATGCCTCCTTTCTGGTGCGACAATGACGAGACACATTCAAACAAGGATCTTCCCCCTGTCTTCTCCTCTGCCTGTGCTAAAACAGAGCATCTGAAATATTTATAGAATCTGTCAGGCCAATGCTTCAGCGACCCGTTACAATCAAAGCATGCTTTTCCCCCCCTTGTTTCTGTACATATGTCTTGATGTCTAACTCCATGCACATCACGCACACACATACTGTATGCACACATTCATGGTTAACACAGTCGAGGTAGAAAGCGAGCGGCACCGTATTATTCAGGGATATGTGCCAAGATGTAAGACCTGCCGACGACACGCGAATGGTGGGTTTCCCAACATTCCCACTTCTGCTTTAAACTATAATTTATCATTCTTCCATTGAATTTCTTTATGGTGCATTCTCGCCAAACGAACATTTTTAGGGCAACATGACTACACGCAAAATCGATGCAAAGGCGCGAGTAGGAGCGAATTTCGGGCCACTCGCTTATTCTCGTGGTGCCACGTCGCGAAAGCCGAGCAGCGTGGAGATCCTCCCCACGTCACCGACGTCCGCGTCCGACATAAAAGCGGCGGATATTCGCAGGATGTGTTAAATCGCATTACGCAACGTGGGAATTTGTTTCTTGCTCTCCGGTCTCTATAGATTAATCGCCCACATCTCCAGCCATACCTTCCATAGAAACACACCTTTCTGCCTTTACTGAACATTTTAATTGCCTTTGGAAGATTTGGCCCATGTGGAAAAAAAATGTCCCTTTCAACTCATCCGTCTGATTCTCAATTTCGCTCAATTTCTGTTGTGAGCACTTCTGCCTGCAGCACAGAAAACAATATAATGAGAGAGAACTGAGCGACAGGGTGAAGCAGCCCTGACTTCCTGAATTCATAAGCACTTCTTCATTTGCTCAGCTGCACATCATAGCCACTCATTCCCCGTCATTACTCCTTCAACCTCTCTCTCTCTCTCTCATTCTCACGTCTCTCGCAGCTTTGTGCAACCTCCCTCTCTCTCTCTCTCTCTCTCTCTCTCTCTCTCTATCTCTCCCTTTTCATAACCTTTCAATATTTATGAGCACTGCAGAAATGCTACAAGCAAAGCATGCTGGGTAGGGCCGTCCCTCAGAGTCGGGTCCTGACGTCATCACCCCGTGCGGACATTCTGGGCTCCCTCCCCCGTCTCACTATATCCCAAACAAAAGTCAAGTTCCCTGCCAGACACAACCGATATCTGAACATGCATTTTAATGACACGCAGGAATGTGTGTGTCGTGTGGGAATTTAGTCACAAACTACAGTCACAAACACTTGCATGTAAATTATTAAGGGTTCGGAATGCGAGTGTCAGGTGTTGGTCATTAAATCTGAACATCTAGTCATAAAAACTGCTTTAAATATTTCATGCAGTTCATCTGAGCAATCAGAGGCCATAAATAAGCCATTAAATAAAAAGGCCATAAATTCGAGGCTCTATTGAGGAAACGCCACGGATGCAAATTTTTCAAAGAACCATATGAGGAGAGGAAGTGATTTAGTCACCGTCAGGCCAGCGTTAGAAAGCAGGTTACATAAATCAGACATACTGTGATTAAATGAAACGTTAAAAACGTAAGAAAGGACAAAAGACCCTGTTGTTGGCAGACGTGACTCTGTATGTGTCATACTGCTGTTACTAATAACTCAGAGCTCAGCTCAGTTAATTAAAGAGTCCCAGTGACACAGCATGCACAATACCAGACCTGGGAACTGGAGCTCATATGTAGAATATAGTCATTTTATATATAATATTAGATGCAGCTGCTCTTTCCTGCTATAACATGCCCAAAAATGTTTGCTTTGCAAAACAGATCTACGCTCAAGAGCACCATTGAGTTATGGTTGGAGATCATTTTTAAGGCAACACAAGAAAGTTCTGTACAATACCAAAAAGAAAATGGGTCAAATCCACAAGGTAAGCTTAATTGGAGACTGTAAATTGACCATTTAGGTGTGAATGTGAGAGGGAATGGTTGTAACAGATAAAGGATAAAGCGGTAAAGATGATGGATGGATGACTTAGAAGTTGATTTTACCTGTTTGTGATCGCTCAGGAGTTGATGAAATGAGGATAAAATGTAAAAAATACATACAAATACAAAAGGTATGAATAAATGATAGATAAAGATTAAACAAATAAAATATGACGAGTTAATTAGTTACATAAAATCCCAGTTTCCAGTCGTTTCAAATGGATGAAAGTCCTTGAGGAAAAGAGAAGGGAACCTAGGCAGCGACTCATAAATGGTTCATAACGACACACAAAAACTGAAAAGGGGAAGAAGTAAAAAGGAAGGTAAGAAGAAGAGACACCTGGAGCCACGATGTCTGAAAGTCATGTGTGCATAACTAATGCAAAGCACTCAGCTGCACGTGGCCAGTGACTGATCTATCTGTCATAAGGCCAATATACAAGCACAGCGACAGGAGGGAGGGAGTCGGCAGGGGGGAGGAGCCAGGGTGATGGATGGGAAGACAGGGGAAGACAGGAAGGACATATAGAAGAGAGGATGGGGGGGGGCTCTGATTTGTTAAACCAAATAAAGGGTGGCATAAAGGACATAAAAGGGTAATGTGGGGAAATAATGAGCGATGGGAAAAGTGATAAAGAAGGTGAGGTGTGTGGGGGGAGGAGTTGAGAGAAGGAAGAAAGGAGAAGAAAGGAAGGAAGAACACAATGGGAAGGGCAGGTAAGAAGGAGAGACGTCCACCTGAGACATTCAAGCTGATCAATTCGGGAGGTTTTTGTAAGTTTCCACGGCGAAATACCAAACGCATTGGGAAAAATTATCATGTAGTACTAGGCATTCTGAAAAGAATCCATTCGTGTGGACATGACTGCTACAGTGATCGGGAGGAGTAGAGGTCAGGTGCAAGTGAGAGCGACGGAGAGGGGAGGGGTGAAAGTGAGCCGTAAGAGAAGTCACGTGTCAGAGAAACCGGTGTGTGTGTGTGTGTGTGTGTGTGTGTGTGTGTGTGTGTGTGACAGAGAGATGGAAGAGATAAATGTCTTAGACAGGAATCAATCCCTTTGCCATTTTCTTTTAACTTCTATGCCCCCCTCCCCATGGGGAGAGGTCAGAGGTCACGGTCACATACAGTGCAGCACCTTTGGGGTTTTGCTCAAAGACACTGAAGCCAGGTCAATCATTCCTGATAAGAAAGTAAGGTGGGTGGGGGGCAGGGGGTCCGGGTGGGTATACCCCAGTTTGAACTCTTATGATTCAACACACTCCATACCTTATAAAAATATGTCAGTGCAATAAGTTCAGACATGAAATATAGCCTCGCTATCAGTGTATCTGTCTATCTGTACGTCCGTCTCATAGACCAGAGGCATGGGGAACCGCGGGCCACCGGACAATCTGAGACATTTCATGAATATTAAATATAAAAGCTTATCATGACCTTCAGGACGGTCATGTAACGGTTTGCGTGCCACTGCTGAAAAGCATCATGCCGACATGTCCAGAAAAGAAGAGGAAGTAGATTTAGAGGAAGTAGAGTCCCCCAACAAGCGGCTCTCTGACGTTGACACTCTCTTTTTTCTGGCGTAGCGAGCTAATAGCAAAAGAACCTGAACAACTCATCCAGAAGGAGAGTTTGTGCACGAGGCCATGACACGAGGTGTGAGTATCATCATCATCATCACTACCATCCTCATCCCATCCTCGTGAGCAGTTGCATTACGCTCTGAAAGATGTTTGAAAAAACCGAAATGGCCCGTGAAGGCTGAAAGCTTCTCGTGCCCCTTCCACGGACTGTATAGAAATCTTTGTAAACAGCCCATCCAAGTGTCAGTTGATGTGTATCAGTATCGGCTGTTGAGATCTGAACTAAACTGTCAGAGATTCAATTCTCACCGTAACAGCTACGTCTCTCTTTTTCACGTCTCCTCTAAAACATTCCTCAACACACACACGCGCGCACACAAATGGGAGACAAGAGCTTCTCTGCTCCTGCTGTCCCAGTATCATCTCAGTGCTGACACTTCATCGCTCCGTCCTCCCCCATCCATCTGTCACCTGTTCATCTGGAGGTGAACTCAGGGCGCCAGTGTGGCCGCTGCCGTCGCCGTTGGGCAGCGCGGTACGTTCAGTCTGAGGATATTTGTTCAAACATACGTTACTATACGAGAGCCGCGAACCTAATCCTACTGTGATGCTCTCTTCCCTCTGTGTTATAACACACTCAACCTGACGGATTCATAAAAATCCGCAGACCTGTATGAGGGTTATAATATGAGAGCATTGTGTAACTTACATGTGCATATATCTTTTGATATGATATAAGGGTATGTGAAAAAGAATGAATTAAATCTGAAATAAGTAGATCAAGCAATGCTTTAACAATATTCAAGTAATAAATAGCCCGTCAGAAAAAAAGAAGCTTTGAACATTTTTAGAATATCTGAATGTTTTCTAAAAAACAAAACAAAACTGAAAAGTTGGTGTAGAACAAAGAGGCTGCATAATAACAATGAAATTACATATATTTTATACAATAAAAAAATGGAAAACAAACAACACTGGAAAAATGGACAAAGGAAATCTAATTCTGTGGGAGCTTTAATAAAAATTAAAAAAAAATGGTATATAAGCATATAAACAAACAAAGCATTAATCTGAAAAACAAAAACCACAACTGGCTTCGCTGCCCCGTAAGTAAATTAAGTACACTGAACTCAACGTGGAAGTCACCGTGAGGACATACAACCAGCATGACTCACGTTCAAGCTGGTTGGATGTCAAGATGTCAGTGGATCTGTGACTGTGGCCCGGGAGGGAGAGACGGATGGGCAGAGAGTGATGGGGCGGGGGGTTCGGGATGGGTGGGGGTGGGTGGATTAGAAGCTGGTGCCCTATCATGACGTTGACTGACTGACTACCAAATCACTTGTGTCATGAATCCGAGCTGTGGAGAGCTCCGGAGCTGACACATACTAACTCACACCAGCACAGCGACAGGCACAGGAAAGAACACACACACACACACACACACACACACACACGAATGTAAGTGAATCCAAAAAATTACAGATTTGCACTCGCACATTTTATAGCACGCATACAAACTGCTACATCATACTTCAGTCCTGCTGCCAACAAACGGTGACATATGCTCCTCGCTGCAGGATGTAAAGACTCCCAACACACACAAACACACACACGCAACGAGAGTCAGCAGCTCACTGCTCGCAGGACGTTGTGCATGCACACAACACGCACAAATCACGATTGCCCAAAGGGCCCGCTCAACAAGTTATTGCATTCAGCGCTCTGCTTCCTGGGAGGCTTAGTCTCCTTAAATGGACACATTCCTCTTTACCTATATACTCAAAATAAACGGATTCAGGAAATACTGCAGTGCAGTCTTGAGAGGATTAGTTTTTTTTCCCTGAGAGGTTCCCTGAAGACAACCTGGCAACCCCTTTTTAGAACATATTGACAACCTGGATATCAACAAATACTGACGCACCCTTAACTATTTCTCCCCTTTGTCCTGGTGCAAGTATGTGTATGAGTTAAAATGTTACATACTCACACAAGATGTCTGAGGATCCATTAGTTAGGAGTTATGTATTAGGCAGATTAGCAGGATGTCACTAAAGTCAGATATTAAATATCAGAGATATGATATATATTAGTGTTGTCACGCACGATTATTATTCACTTCTGCCCACACGCATGAAAACACATTCAGATGTTCAAACATAAGATAATGCAAGATCCCATTCTGCTAATTTAAATGCAGCTGGGATGTACCTGTAATGGACGTGGTGATATTTTTTCATGTCTGATATTTCAGTTGATTTGAGGTCTGATTGTCTTGCAGGCCTCAGAGTACAGGTGGGATCAGTATATCCTCCTAAACATACCACCAGTACTTTTTGATCGATTCATGTTCCCAGAAATAAAAATGAAATGCTTTGTGTTTGCATCCATGTGTTTGCACGTCTGTGTGCGTACGTGCATGCATGCGGCAGCGCCGAGCTCTGACATGGGGCATGGCGAGTGGTCCCCACTGTGCATGTCTGTGTCGGCGACAGCAGGTCGTCACTGATCACCCCGCGGGTGCAGAGTCATGCCAGTGAGGCGACGTGCTGCGACAGGGTTGGAGACACAGTGAGAGAGGCGCTGATGGGAGGATGAAGGAGGAAAAGTCACAGAGGACGAACGCAAAAATGCAGAGGAAGACAAGATCGAAGGAGGACATGGCGTGTGAGCTCGAGCACGACTACGTCTGCGTCTTAAAATAGCGATGATACAGCAAAAGGCATTGAGGATATCGAGCCCAGGCTTCATCTCTCCGACACGATGAGTATTTGAAAGATAATGTTCAGAAACAAGAAACATAATCACCACTTACGAAACCAGGAACTATAAATAGTGGCAAAACCGCCGAACATGCCACAATAAGAGAATAACGACATGATCCTCAGCCCCAGATTGCTGTTGCTGGTTTGATGGATTCCCCAGGGTGGTGACCGCTCGTGGGGGCCCGGGTCGATAAGAGCCAGCGCCGTGTGATTCAGCATTCTGTGCAGACTGCAAGCGTCGCCTCAGCCCGCGAGGAGCCATTCGTCAACGGGAAAGAGCGCATGATGCCAGGGTCGGAACCTGAAGCGCGAGGTAGGGGGTTAACGCGCCGCACGCGGTGTCGATGTGAAAGCTGCAGCAAGTGGCTTGTCCCTCCCGCGAGGGCGGCCAAATATAATTTCCCATAAAGTCCAGATTAGCGCGGCGAGTCACCGAGAGACACCGAGAGAGGGAATTATAGAGAAAAGTGTAGAAAAAGGAATCCTAATCTCAACATGTTAACATATTCACAAAAAAAAGGGGTCAAGGGCCAAAGCAGAAGCTAAGACGATGACGCTGACATAAACACACTTACGAGATGTGAGACTGTTGAATCCAGCCAAGCTCACAAACGACAGCTGACTTGCTCGGATGCTGCAACTATTAATAATACAGCTGTTTGATAAGTAAACACTTTGTATTGCCAAACTACCAGCTTTTCATTTTCACTGATATACAAGAACTGGGATACAACCAAAAAGAGCGCAAGCTGTGACTTCAGTTTAAGGAAAACACAGATTTACTAAAACGCAATTGGGGGAAACGAGTGGATGGCTGCACGACTACGACTACATGTCAATTGATGCCACAATGAGAAGCGACTGAGCTCCTTCCAAAAGCCTCCCATGCTCATAATAACCCTCATGCACCAGGGACGGAGAGCTAAAAATATAGACTAGACAAGCTGACACACTGCAGCGGAAAGCTGCACTTCCCTCAGAGTGCCATCAATCACGGTCATCATTTAACCAGGTGGGGCGTGCTCGTCGTGTGAGACGCGTGTGTCGTACATGCGTGTGTACACTAGAAGGCCAAATTAAAACCCGCACAATAAACCTTACATGTCAGACAACGGAGTGGAACATTTCAATGCACTAAATCCAGTTTTCATTTTCCTGCTGGTGCCAGAACGAAAACGGTGACTCCTCTGAAACATAAACCTATTTTGCTGGAACACTCTCCTTATCGGTACCTGGCCTAGAGAGGGAAAAAAAAACTGTACGTAGTATTAAACACTCTAATTAATATTTCATGTAAGTGTGGAAAAGCCCCCTGAAACCATATTATAATAACCATGAGGTGTGAGGCACCAGAGAAAAATACTGCTGCTGTTCTGCGTCAGATCTTCAGCATTGTCTCGGTATAGTTTTGAAACACTCAGAATATAGAAAATGCCTGAAAACAGATCAGATCTTTTTTGCAGGAGTAAACTGGAGACGAGACCAAACCTTTGTCAGCGGCCTGTTTTTGGAGATTTCAGCAAAATGAGACAAATCTGTAAAAGGCGTAAAAGATTATGTGCCAAGTTTACAATCGGGGCCTCTCAGTTTGGATGATGCAAATTAGAATTCTAGTCCAATCAATCACGCTGGACTTTTTTTCCCCGCTCGCCTCAGTGGGCTTGGCGTCTTGAATTCTGATGACCCCCCTCCTCGGCCTGTTAATCCACAGGATTACGGTGGTGATTTTCAATATGTACGCCGTGTGCATTTTTCAGAGACTGTCGTGTGTCTCCTCTCACCTTGGCCCTCCCCCCTGTGGGACCACACGGTGCAGAGGCAGCAGCACACGCCCTGTCACCCTGTCACCCTGTCAGTCAGTCAGTCAGTCAGTCAGTCAGTCAGCCCCGCCCCTAAAACGGCTGAGTCAAGACTCTCAGCTTCGCTACAATCGGGCCACGAGCATCCAAAAATATTTTTAACTTGTATGAGTCATGGATGTGAGACAAAGAACCTGAGTTTGTGTGTGTGTTTGAGGGAGAACGACAGAGAGATGTAAGATTTCAAGACTCACACACGCGCGCCATCAATCGATCAGACAGACTCCCGTCATCATGCTAACCTCCCGCAGATGCTTTGAATCTGTGTTCATATACGAATGAGTTATACAGCGGGCGGTGCAGTGAGTGAAATGTGCTGATGAGAGAACTTCTCTCTGTCTGCTCCACGGCTCTTGTGACTTTGGTCACAGATGCAAAAAGGAAGTGGACAACGGGGAGGAGAGGAATGCCGAGCCAACACATGATTTCCGAGGGGGGCACGCGAAGCTCTGCATCTTCCCCCTCTAGTGTTCAATCGTTCACTCATTCGATGGGTACGGGAGTATTCTGGAAACGGGACGAGTGGCGAGCGGTATTACCTTTCCATCCGTTCCCGTGTTCCTAACTAACTCGATAAAATCATATTTTCATGACTCACAGGCTGTTCTGGCATAAGACGATGCCGACGTTTATTCATCCTACTCAGCCTCCAACTAATGGACGGCTTTCCTGCGGATGATTTGTGCCACCGGATTGTTTACTGGAGATGACAAATCGACACCGAGACGCACTGCGATGCTCGTGGTCACGTCGGTGGAGAACGGGAAGAGAGAAATGAAGAGACTCACTATAGTCTGTTTCTCCTGGGTGTGAATGTAAAATGTGAGGACGTGTTTGTCAGGCAATCAACGTTGGATCAGTATCAGCATGGCATTATAGGGAAGAGCTTCAGGGGCGGATAGGGAGATGGATGGAGGGCAGGGAGGTGGAAGGGAAAAGGGCAAACACACGCGCACTGGGGGTTTTCTGGTGAGACAAATCTCCATGTCAGTTAATGAGGCTGAATGTGCACACCAAGCAGTAAATTAACATTTGGTCCGGTGTGGTGCTCGAGAAACACATCCTGTACCACACACACATGCACGCACGCACGCACGCACGCACCCACCCGCGCACACACACACTCGCATGATACTTGTCATGCTCTCCTGCTGCCGATATTTAAAATATCAAACATTTTAGACTTATACGTGCACATGTTCCATGAGGGAAGGCGAAGGAATAACGTTTCTCTGGAGATGGATGATGTCCGTGTATTTATTATCAACGCATCAGGGAGAGTGGGCAGATGTGTCGCACAGACGTTAACATTTTAATAGTTGTATAATTTGCCACCACAAAATTTGAGCTACAAGGTCAAGTCGGCCCCTCACCATTATATTAAACTGTATTTAACTTTTGTTCTACCCGGAAACAAAATACTTCTAAATCGTGGCGCGTCTCAAATAAAGTCAGATTGCATCTATTTTTACAAAATAAATCTAAACCATAGACAATACTCTCACACATATTTACTGTGAGAATCTACAGTCAAACTGGTGAAGAAAAGTCAATGACCTTAGACGTTAAAATGTCCACATTCGAGATCTAATCATTCACTTTAACGCATAAACGTGTATTTAAGTCAACAAAAGCCGTTACAAGCAGTAAGTGTGGTTAAAACAGAAAGAACAAGAAGCCAATGAACCCCAAGAAAATGGTTGAAAAGACAGGATTGAGGAGGATGGAGATCGAGATGTAGAAGTCAAGAAGAAAGATGGAGGGATGCTGAGAAACAGATAATGCAAGGCAGGGCGAGGAGTAAGCAGAGATGGGGGGGAAGCACCGAGGGCACGGAGGAGGAACAAACAGTTGCTACACTTTTCTCCGCCTTCCATCTAGATTTTAAAATTGTATTAGCAATGAAGTATTCATACAGTGTGGATTTTCCGACTCGGTGCCTCTGTGCAGTCCACAGCAGACGAGGCTAGTGCAGGGAAACACACGGCGCAGATGATTGGTATCATTCATCTTCTTCTACATACAGTCATACATTCACAGCCCAGAGACGCAAAGTCATAACCCACAGGGGGAGGAGCGATACAGAATTACCGTTCGAGTGGGGGAAGGAGGTAGCAGAGAGCTGATGACTGGAGGATGTAGTCGACTGAGGAGAACCACTCAGTCTGGAGTTCTAGCTGTCACCCGTAGCCGTCGCGTTCCCATCAATGGGTGCTGATGCAAGCTCCGTCGGATAGTGAGAAAGGGATATCAGTGAACGAGTGGCAGCTGGTCTTGGCAAGGGACGTTTTCGGAAAACCACTGATGTTACATTTTGGCCGTTTTTCAGTCATTTGCCCAACTTGAAAACCAACTGTTTAGAGTTAGTATTCCTCTTTTAACCGAAAAACCCTTAGATCATAGATCGTCGCTTAGCTTGAATACAGTTATTGAGTGATGAAGGCGGTTCCATCTGCCGTCGGGCAGCAATGACACGATACCCCTTCTACTCGAGCACGAACGCACATGAAATCAATTGAAGCACTCTGGTGTATGCCTCAATGGATGTAATAAAGGTGACACTGATGAGCTCAAAATCTCAAATTCGCATCCTTTCAAGGTATAAAGCTTATTGTCCAATACGTAGTCTGCAAGGAAAAAATATGGTTGGCACATCAAACGTGTTAAGCCTGAGCTGATGGGTGGTGTATATTAATATGCAACAGTAAAAGAAATTCACACAGGATTATTCAAAATGTTGCTGGAAATATGTTGCAGGGAAACCGAATACAGTGAGGGAAAATGAATAAACATCTCTCACTTCTGAAAAACAACATAATCCTCAAAGAGAAAGTGTTCGCCGTAGTACAACTATATTGAATTGCATTTTATCGTATGTGTGTGGTTGTGCACATCACCACCACAATATGAAACATTTTTGATCAAGCACTGTGTCCATTAAAACACACACACACACACACACACACACACACACACACAGCAGAGGAAAGTGATGGAGTCAGGGTGTGCCTGACAGCGGCTGCTTCAGTGCATTAGTGAGCTCCTGCAGCCCACATGATCCATGTAGACCTTGAGGAGCACTAATTCCATTACATAATGCCCAGCTCCTGCTCAAAGTGTGTGTGTGCGTGTGTGTGTGTGTGTGTGTGTGTGAGCACTCTTTGTCTGTGTAACAATGTGCGCGGCATCGTGCCAGTCCGTCTCACTTTCACTCTTCCTCTAATGATTCTTCGGAATTAGCGGCGCTCACACACCGACTCCGCTGATGACCCTCGGTGAGTCAAACGTATCGTTAGCACTAGTTGCTGTGTGCACCGCATGTAGGCCGATTATGTAAATGAGACGTGTTTTGTAACCGCTGTATATTTTAGATGTCCCCTTTTGATGCCAAACGGAGCTCGCTCGGGACGCAAGACATATCTCCGAAATATGTGGAATACAGTTGCCGCATGAGTCATGTTTTCATATTGATGTAGTCGCATCAGAGCCGCTGTGAGACGGAGAGAAATTGGGCATCCACATTAATTGAGAGTGCAGCTAACGCAAAACACACTCGTCTTTCCTTCCAGCACGTCGTGTCTAGCCGGCGATCAGGGGGAAGCAAGTTTCACCCTGGCCCATCTCCTCATCCCTACATCATCCCGCCACGTGCAGTGTCACGCACCCTAATCGCCATGGTAACATCAGTCACTTCAGACCGCCTGCCGATTGACCCCGGGGTCACGATAAAATTTGCCAAAAAAGATTTACAGCCTCCCACCGGTTGGCCTTGCTAACAATGGTGATGGATGCTCTGATTAGCAGGCGGCCGTATGAGCCGTTACTCTGGAGGAACTCGACGACTGCGCGTTGATGTAATGGGCCATCGGCGCATTGACTCTCTGACCACGTCGATGCTCAACAACTGTTGCTCGTTGTGTCACAATGTCACATATTTACAAAAAAAAATGTATATAGATTTTAATGGCAGTGTGGTGAAAATGTTGCAACACACACAACCAGCTAAACTACACACTCAAACACAAACTCTGTACAAAATACATGCAGTTCTTTTAACCAGTACCAGGAGGCTGGCGAAGGCCCTCTTGTTTAACTTGTCTCTTATATATGTAGATTTAATCATTTAAAGAATGTCTAGGGTACAATTCCCCAAGAGAGGAGATTGGAAGATCGGCACATTTTGTAATTACAAATTTTGTTTTCATATTTAAATTCTAGTAGACTTTGTGGCTAAAACTTGTCATTATGATGTTGAAACTGATTGCACAGTGTAGTGAATAGAAAAACGAAAACAATCTGCGCTTATATTGGTCAGCTATAAGCCTTACTTTCACATTATTCCCTTGGCCAACCGGGACGGGGTATTCGTTTAACGATTAACTCAGGGTTATTTGTTCAAATATATTTTCTTCTTTGGACAGTAGCCAGGCTACTGGCAGTGAGTTAGCCATGATACTAACGCTGCCGCTAGTTATGGCTGGGAGCCAGAAAAACGACGTAGGAGCTTCAGTGAACATACTTCTTTCTTCTCCTCCGTTATCTCCAAAGTGGTGTTGACAACTTCCCTCAGGAGCTCTGAGGAAAAGTGCCCGTGTCCTTACTGGCGTCTTGCCGCCGCAGTGCAGCTCATATAACATGAGATTCTCCATACACTGAAACCATGAATGCACTTAAAATTGCAGGCTTCACAGCCACAACTGGTTAGCCGAACAAAGTTTTGCAACAACATGGGGAAAATGAATCCTCCTGATACGTGTCCAAGGTGTCTGACAAGGCACAGTTTCATGAGGTCTCTTAGATCCACGGATCAAAAAACACGCGAGTCGAGTCCTAGTCTGATAAATATCGGCCATCATGCCTCTATTCTGGAATCTTCCCATGTTGTCTGAGCAGGTACAGATCTGGGGCAACGTCAGATACAGTCGACAATCGGAAGCAGGCGCTCGGCGAACATAGATGCGTGCGTATAGCTGTGGTCTCAGATGCAGAGGTAATCCTGGGCTGGCAGGTGAATATAGCCTGTGGCTGCGTTGAGCTGGGCTGAGTGCTGCTCTGCTCTGCCCTGCTTGACCTTGGCTCATCCCGCCCCCTCCCTATCCTCAGCGGGGATGAAGAGGCACCAGCACATACTACGACACGCGCACACACCCATTACTGTTTCCTTACAAAAACACGTGAACAAGCCTATTTTTTTAAACGACCGATCCTAATGTAAAGGCATTTCAACGCCGCCGCCTGAAACTGCATTCAGTATAAAAGAATATACAAAAGGTTTATATCGCAGAAAAACATCAGGTTTTACAAGTGTAACTTATCTCGTTGCAGCAGCACAGACAGAATTGTCATAATTCATTATTGTAATAATGGATTAAGTAACTGTACTGACATAGATAACACGAACGTTCACCCTTGAAGCTATGCAGCTCTTTTAGGTATTTTAACCTCTTTTAGTTGTTTCTGTATAATGATGTGTCATGCATGCCGATATTTTTGCAAATCTCTAATGGACTCACTGAAAACATCAATTCTTCAAAGATCCACTTTAATTCAAATACTCAACAATTGCAATTGTTTCATCCAGATCTCAAACGAATTGACCAGCAGATTTTGTTATTATTTGTTTGCAAATAGAGATAGAATCGGTTTAAATTATTGCCATATAGACGTTACTCTAAAAGGTACCAACACTTTTCGTCGTCATCTATGCACGTGTAAACATTCAAAATACCCACCAGATGACAGACAATGTTAGCAGCTATCTGGCAGACGTTTAGCAAAGCCACATTTTTTTCTGATTCCTGGCGGCAAAAAAAAAAGAATGAAAATGGTTTCAAACAGAAACAGATCTAAAAATCACACACTGCACGTGGACAAAAACAATGGCGAATTCAGATCTAGCCACAGCAATACACAGGTGAACCCCCCCCCCCCCCCCCCCCCCCCAAAAAAAATGGACTCAGAGAATCCCACAAATGAGTCCCTTGGATTCTAGGACACTTCCTTAAGAGCTCCACTCCCATGTCCTAAAACATACTCATTTCCTCCTCCTCCTCCTCCTCCCCAGACAAACACTTGGTGTGTTAAAAGTATTCTTCTTCTCATACCACCTCTTCTGTTGAATCTGGGACAACGTGCGACGTCGTATTCAAAGCTCAGAATTGCTGCTTTGTTTGCAACAACAAGATCTGCAATGATTTGATGCCCAGGTCACCAATAGAAACTGAAGCTTACATTTAATTTTTAAGACTTGTCATGTGACCGAGGACGAGCACAATATCCAATGCTTTCATGCGTTATCCTCTGGGCTTGGGCTCGTAGTTTTAAATCGTTCGACCTGAGGCGAATCAATTCCAATCAAAATGCTCATGCGGGCCTCAGCAGTCAGAGGATTAATGTGTGATATGTCTGTGATGAGGCTGATTTTCTCAAGATCGGGCGACACTGCAGTGATATGAATTACGAAAGACTTAAAAAAGAAAAGCCAAACGGGGATTCATTCACCTCTTGTCTCATTTTTTAAATCATGTTATTTATGCAGATGATACAATCTTTTAATAACCCAAGTCACACATCAGCGAAAAGTACTTCTAATGTGTTGTTTTGTGTGAGAACAAACGTGGGCAGAGAAGCAATGAAAGAAGGAGGGACAGAGGAGTTTTGGCTTATTAGGGGTGGGTATCCATAAGGTTACATAAAAGTGGAATGAGATACCCTGAAGCTCTGCTTTTTCGCTCTCTCTCTCTCTCACACACACACGCACACACACACACACATACGCGCACGCAGACCATATGTACACGCATGCACACATAGGTCTTCTTCGGAAAACACATGTAAGCACACAAACACACACACACACACATACTTACAAAGAGCATCCACTGTCCATTAGCAGATCGTTGGATCCCTTGTATTAAGTGCAGGCCTGAAGGAGGCAGGAACATGTGCAGGCCCAACGAGCCTCACGCTGAGCTCCGGCAGTAAAAGCGTCCATGTCCCATATTGGTCGCTCTCATCGGTTACAAAGAACTGAAAATGAACCCAAACAATCTCTTTCGCTATTCGAAAAATGACCGAGGATTTCCGCGTTCACATTATTCCATTCTTAGTGGTTGTTCTCATTTCATCGTAGGCATATAATCATGAAGCTTATTTAAAGAACATGATTATTTGTCTGAATCGTATGCCATTTGACTGTGGCTCAAGTGAATGTTTGTTTCCAAATCATTCAGTGGATTTCTAGTCTCTAAAATTTCTGGGCCCATCCAAAGGATCAAAACAAGGCTGATCCGGCCCATACAGTATTTTTAACGGATTGGTATTGGCAAAAAAAAAAAAAAAAGCAGATTAGAATTACATTTTTCTCTTTATTTCACTCTACTTTGTTTAATTAACCTATTTCTGCTTATAGTGCTGCTCTCCTTTACAACAGACAATAAGATGTGCCAAATTTAATGGTTAAGTGCTCAAATGTATCAGATACATATCTCAGTCAATATTTGGGTAAATATTAGTAAGGGACTGGACTCTGTTTTGGCAGATAGCCATTATTTAACTGTTAAGACCGGATGTAACAAATGCGTGCATGACCCGGTGCAAAAGCAATGATTTACAATGAAAGCTAAAGGTTAACGCTTTTTTGAGAGGGCACCTTACTTGATCAGGACTTCCATAACTCAAAGCAACAAAAATCCACCACAGTCATCAGAGTGTTGTGACTTGTGATTCATAAACATACGGATCAATGATGTCAGACATAATGACCAGAGTATAGACCTATAGTGATAGAATGGTCCACAGTGGTCACATGCTGTCAATGTGGCCAAACATTGATTCCACATCTTATTGACACAATGTATTGGATTTAGCTGTATTTCAAACTGCCTCCTGATTTTATTCCCCTTGCAATAAACAACAAATACTGAAAACTGTGGCTCTTTGCTCTTATGTTATTTCCAGTCAGGTCCCATCACAGTGCTTGTATCGTATTTCTTCAATTACATTTCTGCCATTGTTCTTCTCTTCAGAGAATGCATTTTCGTGTTTTTAGATATGAGAAAAACAGAGGTCGTAGATCTACGTAGGACTGTATGACATGCACCTTAGCCAGCAGAGCTAGCAGAGGGCCACTGCACTTTCCTCCCTAACTAGATTACTGTCCAGTCGATCCAGAGTGATCATAGGATCTCTGTTGGCACCGTAGTGGATGACCTTTGTGCAAAAGGGAGGAGCAGGGACGAGAGATGCCACGTTGCCAAGTTTGATTCACATCGAATGGAGCTAATTAACATCCCGAGGAACATTAAGACCCCGCCTGTGCCTCGTCTTTCCCTCTCTGTCGCTTTGACTTGCTTCCTCGTTCCCTCGGAGGGCAGAGGAACTGTGAGATACTTATTTCTCGATGACCTGACTCTTTCTGTTTGTGCCGCAGAACATTGATGCAAAAACCTTGTAAATCCAACATAGTCATCAAACAATCCTGGTCACTCCAAACAATTCTCACGAAAGCCCCATTCAACCAGAGTGGTTAGTAAGCTCCGCTAAGGAGGTTATGTTTTCACCCCAGTCCGTTTCGTTGTTTGTTTGTTTGTGGGTTGGTTGGTCGATTAGCTTGTTTGTCAGCAGGATTACGCAAAATCTCCTCAACAGATTTCCACAAAATGTTGGAAGGATGCGAAATGGCCCAAGGAAGAACCCTTTAAATTTGGGGGCGGGTCGAGAAAAAAAGGGCAGATCCAAGATATTTTAACTTTAACATCGCTAGATGGGGTGTTTTTTGACTTTCTCAACCATTTCTCAGGGAATAATGCATATTAAGGGGATTTATATGAGTCTGTACATTCACAATATTATCACGTTTGAGTGGAAAGTTAAACTGCCTTAATTCCAATCTTGCGTTTACCATAGAAGACAAACAATGTGAGCCCCCCACCATGGCCACAACATGTACATTTCTCAGCCCAGTGTGTTCCCTGTTTTCAATTTTTAAAACCTAAACTGTTAATCATAGCTGAAACTCATACACACGTCATGAAACGCATGCCAACCTTATTTTAGCCTCGTTACATAATAAGTATGGGAAAACGACAGGATCAATTCATGCCCCGTCCGATTTAATCCAGTTTATGATGGAGTTATGTAACAAATGTGTTTGTGTCAATTTCTACCATTTGGTTTATTTTATGGGGCTAAATGACCTTCTACTGTCCAAACTGCATACCTAGGTTTTGCATTGGACCCCACCATAATACAGTATATCACTAAAACATTCTGCTCATTGTTCTGTACTGAAGATCAATTAAAATCGCACAATTTACCCGGAATTTAGAGATAAAAAAAAAAAAGAGTGCAAAGAATAGGACGGTGAATGGAGGATACTACAGAGGGCCTATTTTGCAAAAAAGAAATACAGCTTACCTACTGTAAGTGATACTGTGGAAAAAGCTATACATCACATATTCATCAAAACAGTTTTCCAGTTCCATCAATTGAAAGTAAATCATTGAACCAAGCGGAACATTCTGTACTGTATGGCCTCTGAAACCCTCCGCAAACCCTAAAACTATGTGCTCTGACCAAGCAATGGGATTTATGCCGACAGAATATTCAATAAAGACAAAAAAGAAATTACACCCCAAGAGCAACCCCTCAGCTTTCTCTGCAGAATCCGTTTATCTTTACACCCTGTCTCTTTCCCTTTGTGTTTCTGACTAACCCTTTTGCCATGCAACCCCCCCCCCCCACACACACACACACACACACACACAATATACAATGTCCACATCATAATGTTGTAAATGACAAAGAAAATCTATAAAAAGTTATTTTTTTAAATCTTTCAACAAGTATCTTTTATGAATCATTTCGGTGCGGCCTAGCCCGAGTGCACGGCAGCGCAACCCCTTAAAAAAAATCTGCACCCAAAGGCAGAGCCAGAGTGGGAGAGTGAGCGAGAGAGGGACACGGAGGGGTGACTGAGAGCTGTCATTGATTCCCACAGGATGATATTCTGCATGCCTCGTCAGTGACAACACATTGAAATGTTTCTCCATTGGCCGACACGTGTAACATGCACCCAAAAAGATTATTAGATAAAATTGTTGTCTGCTATTAGAGTGTACCTCCATCTTCCCCCTCCATTTTACATTTCCCCCCCCAATGCAGAAATAAAAAAATCTGTAATATACGGGGGGGAGGACAACGCATCTAAGACCAACACCATTTCATAGGAAAGAGAGGAAACATGCAGAGCATATTAATGATGATGTGACTGTCTGCATGAAAATACGTGTACATGCAGTACACTCAACTTGCATTGCATTATGAATGAGCTGCAGCCATGGAAGGCTGAAATCCCCCCAAAAACGCTTCTCATGTGAGGGGAAAAAATGACACCTTCTGTTATTTATAGCAATCATCATCAGCCTCCTTTTTCCTTTCCCCATAGCTTAATATCCAACGGAGCAAACACAACCTGTACGTGACCATATGTGCTTGACTGGTTGGCCTACACACACACACACACACACACACGCACACACAACAGCTGAGGCCACAAGACCAAATGTGTAATTATACATGTGTAACTGCATCCGCACAAAAGATGCAGTGAGAGAGAGAGACTTCTAGAGAGGTAGAGGAAAGACAGGTGGAGGGGGGAAGATGGATGTGAGGAACACCATCACCTCCCCGTTTCTCAGGAGGCAGCCAGCCCTACCTTGCGCCTGCGGTCCCTGGATCGATTCCTCTTTTTTATCTTCTCCTCCTCCTTCTCCCTCTGCTCCTGGGCGGCGGCCTCTGCGAGGTCCTTGGTCTTGCGGAGCTGCTTAGCGGCTTGCGCCATGGTGCCGCTGCTACTGCTGCTGCTGCTGCTGCTGCTGCTGCTGCTCTGGTCGCCGTCGCTCCAGCCCTCCTCTTCTTTGCACTACCTCCAGTCGTCCCCGTTGCCTCCTCCTCGTGTCCCTCTGTCCCCCAAGCCCCGTCACTTACTGCCGACTCTCTGGTGGCCACCACGACATGTGTGTGCGTGAGGCGAGCGCTGGGAACGTCTGTGTCCAGATATTTGAGTGAGTGTGTGTGTGTGTGTGTGTGTGTGTGTGGGTGATGTTGATGTTGCTACGGCAGCCACAAGGCAGCCTCCAGCAGCCACACTACAAGATGCTACAGCTAGTGGTGCTGATGCTGGTGCCTGTGCCGCGGCTGCCACCCATCCAGTCAGCTTGCACTGCGCTGAATTGCCTCCCCTCCCCCTTCTTTCCACCTTCCTCCCTTCTCTCCTCTCTCCTCCCTCTCTCCCCGTGCTTGCACCGACCTGTCACGCAGTCCTGTGTCCAGCACAGTGGGAATCCTGCTGCAGCGCTCCCCCTTTTAATCTGTCAAATGTCCTCCTCTTCCCGCTGGCCCGCGTCTTTCTCCACAGTTTTCTCCTCTGCTCAAGGCTTTTCTTTCACAATAGGTGTTGCTGCGTCTTGCATAACGGATGTAGAGAAGATGAGGGCGCCAGAGCCGCAGAAATCCCTTCAAATGGGGTTTTTTTCCTCACGTCTTCCCCCTCTCTGAACATGGCTTTTCCATGGCACCTCCCTCCTGGAAACAAAAGGGGAGAAAGAGCAGTGGTGAACGAGATGGATGCATGTCAAATAGAAATGGATATCATCTTGTAACTAATATACAGTAGCACGGGTGCTTGCTCTTCCGCAGCATGGGTCTTTAAATGGCTTTTTTAGGGAATCAAATGCTGATGCCAAGGTGGCATAGAAACATGCCATACATTAGCGCCGACACCCCCCCACTTCCCCTCATGCTCTATTGTCAGACGCAGACAGGGAGAAAAACATCAACAACATGAATGCTTCATAAAAACTGCATGTCCTCTCTCTCCCCTTTCATTCCACTACGTTCCATTCTTTCCATTACGTCAGGAAGTCATGCATGGCTGTTTCCTGAGCAAGTACGTAGCAGATGTTTAAACAACAGCATGTACACAGACAATCAAATTCAAAGAAGCTATTTAAGCAGTAAAAACAGCAATTCGTCCATGTTTTGATAACGGAAGACAAACTCTTTAAAAATTCTTAATAGTATTTCCAATTAATCTCTGAAATTATTTGAACTGTCTTGCTGTATAAACACAGAAGAGAAAGTCACATATTGTATATGTATCTTCATAAAGTTTATTAAATGTCATAAACACAACTACACCATGTTGCTCTGTGGGTTTCGCTTTAAATAACAGTTACAGCTCGTTGTACACAAAGCATTTCTTTACTCATATGGGGTATTTGCTCTCTGGATCCCACTCCTCAATTGAAAATATTCTCATTTACACCCCACTCCCACATCATCTTTCTGCAGAATGATGTTGCAATGTAGTGTGCAGCAGAGCCCTTTACGGAGAGACTGACCGATGTGACAAGACTAGGAATAAAGATGTTATGTCTATGAATGTCATCTGCCAAGAGATCATCAGATCATATCAAGCCAAAAGGCATGAAATAAAAAAAAATCAATACTGTGGCTCTGCCAACCAACATCATCCCCAGCTTCGAGTGTATTTTTCTGTGCTTTTACAATTGTGTTTCAATGAGGGCGTTTCACTTTACAATAATTCGAGGGACAACATTGCATGATCTTGTGCCTGATTGCTAACAGATCGCCATAACCTCCGCTGCATCAATGCTCTTGTGGAATAGCTGTCAATGCGAACACAAGACTTATTCCAAGTTCCACATCGAAATTACCCTCAAGAGGTGAACGTGTACGTTCAAGGCTATATGCACATCATACGGACTTTAATAGACAAAGGGTTTCCTCAGCGCAAGATCGATGCTCCCGTAGCGTGGGTCAAATTGTCCCTGGCAGGCACAAATCTTTTAGACGACCGGGGACATTTAAATGAATGAACCACATCAGTGGCATCAGTCCAGACTAGAGTACGGACATCTTAGTGCTGCACCATTAATTTAACGTTTGCAAGGTGAGAGGCCATGCCTTCAAGTTGTTGTGGTTTAATTTTGTCCGATTGTTGTCTAATATGAAAAAATTACTCAACTAAGTGTAATTTTTCATAAGAAAATTTGAATGCTGCTTAATCCTGCCAACCAATCATGGTTTAAAAGCATCTTACTGTGTAAGATTGCTGTGAGGATATCAGGATACAGGAAAATGTTTGTCATCAATAGAGTTTTTTCATAACTTGTATCTCTGTATCTCACGGTTTAAGTTAAACCCCGTTAACATAAGACTCTGAAGCAAGTCTAAACAGCATTTTAGTAGCGTTTAAGTAGCTAGATATCCCTTACCATGTGCCGCTAAGAGGCTAGCTTGTACTGCTAACTGAATCCGTTTCACCTGGCTCTGCTGATTAGCTAGTTGGATGGCTGCCATTTTATTTCTGAAAAGTCCTCTTAAGCTCCTACATCTTACATGCAGTGTATGGCTCCTACCAAACGATGCTGGAAGCTAATTAGCTGCAGGTTATCAGCTAGCATCATTTAGTTCAGGTAGCTATGTAGGTTAGCTACCTGAAAAGCTAATTAGCTGCCATATTGCCAATCCAGCAGTGACATTTTTTAGCCCCATTATTTTATTTCTTACATGAAAAGGATAATTTAGCCTAGGTAAAATTGAGCTTAAGTATTCTTAAGGTTGGGCTAGCTAACACTTGGTAACACTATACATTTGGTGACAGTAGTGATAAGGAACATTTCAGTGTCGACATCAGATATTACACAACAATAGAAATGAAGAGCAGATGGTGGTCAAAGTTTGATCCCGACCTGTGACACACGCTTAACTTTGTAACCTTCACCCTGAACTTTAAATTTCAGATTAAAATGGATAAACTATTTGACAGTTAAGCTATGAAACTATTGGTTTACAGGCATTTCCGTTGCTCCATAAGAAATTTCATCAGGATTTTTTTTTTGGGGGGGGGGATTTGGAAATTCTGCTAGTTGTAATAGTTTATTTGAATTGGAACTACAATATCATCACACCAGTAATTTAATCACCAAACAATATTGAAATTGAGAATAAAGCATTCATTCCTGTGAACTTGAACTTATCAGAGGGATACAATTTTTTAGCTGCCCTAATATCTTTGGGCAAGATGTTACATATTTCATGAGCCAAACAGATAGAGGCAGTGCTCCCAGTGGTCTTTCGGGAATAAGTAGCTTGCTGTGGACGATTCTCAAGGACGCTGCATGACCATGACTAAATAATTCAACAGGAAAATTAAATCTTAGAGAAACTGGGCAGCCGCTGCAAGAGTGAATTACGCATCGTCTTCATTTGTAGCTGTAACAGTCAATCAATGGAGCAGCACGGAGTGTAATATTTACTGCCAGCGTGCCATGCTCTACATCGCTCAGTAGATTAAACTGTTTCAAGGGGATGGTGATTCATGAGTCTTCAGTGCTGAGGTTTACAAGCACATTGCCGCCTTCCAAAAAGCCAAACTGCACTGCAACATTTTTGGACCATCTCGTCTTCACTGTGTTACACCGCCATCTGGTGGTAAACGGTTGTTATTGCAGCTATACAGGTATGTTCAAATTCCTCCATAAAGTATTCACCATGAAGCTGCTTGGTGAGTCCTTAAACATGTTGTCCCGTTATAACCCTATCCACTAGATATCTCACATTCAATAGTTGTTTTTCCATTAAGATAAGATTAAGAAATCCCGATATTTATAGTAAATTTATTATAAAAGGTGTGGATTTTATTTCATTTTTATATTATTTTATTCTATTTTATTTTATTCTATATTCTTTTTCTAATTCGGTGTATATATGTTGACTGCTACTGCACCTAAATAACACCAAATTAGAATTCCTCCTATGAAACCTGTTACCTACCTGGCAATAAAGCTGATTCTGATTCTGATTCTGATTCTGATGCTGTTGGCTTAAAATTGTTATTACAAGGTTAATACTTGGGGCCTACTGTATATGCATGCATGTGTGAGTTTTTATTTTAATTGTAATTATGATACATACAATAACTTCACTAAAGTTTGCTGTTTGACTGAAGGTAGGGAGTGATATGTGTCAAGATTTAGTTGTGGTTTCAACATTCGGTTTCTTCTTTATTAGATCTAGTTTTTCAATCATTATTTACCTTTTTAAAGCTTTTTTATTGTTTATTCGGTGAGATTTTATCAAATAACTTGTATGTGAAAAGCTACTTGGCATTAAACCCGATTCTGATTCTGATTGTTCAATGTCTCTACGATGCCCTGCTGTTTTGCAGTGTGTCACGTGGTGTCTGGCCTGACTCCAAAGCAAACTCTGCATCCTCTGGTCTTTGCCCTTGACGATGACTTGCACTTCCCTCAGCACACTCTGGGACTCAGCCAGCGCCGCCGCGTCCGACCCAACGTCTCTCTGAAACAGGAAGAGGGGTCGTGGGCTCTGTACCAGAAGAGATTGGTCTTTCTCGTCACCTTGGTGTGACTTTTCCACACCTTTTTTCTTCTAATGAAAAAAGCTGCTACTGTTCCTGTACTCCACTGCCATTGATTGCATTAACCTGTTTTAACAGCACCGGCCCTCAACTCTACACACTTACACATTTGAAACTGTAGGTGGCAGCACAGTTTCATCTGCCACAGGCTTCGAGGAGAAAGAATTTGCAAAAAAATGGGGACAAACACTCGGAAAGAATAATTAATGTAAGCATAGTTAGTCTAAGTCAATCAGAATAATACTGCTTTTCCTTTTATTGCTTATTCTTTTTTTCTTTTTATGTGCCTCATTTTTTTCCTGCATTGTAGCTAAGTTTGCGTAACGTAACATCTAATTAAGCAACCTCAGCATAACACATAACCCACGAAGATTGTCCTGTTGGCTCTAAACAATTCTCAGCAGAGTAGAAATGACATATGGCTTTGTAAGAGCAATAATGCAGAAACACAGTTCAGCTACAGAACCACAGGACAATGGGATGGCGTGTTCATCCATTCTGAGATATATTCAATACGGTTAATTGTAGTCAAAGGGAAGAACAGAACATCAACACCACTCGTAAGTTAAACTGTGGTTTTACATGTGTTATGTGTGGGACTATTTCTTCCC
Source organism: Scophthalmus maximus (assembly GCF_022379125.1). Classification (NCBI taxonomy): domain Eukaryota; kingdom Metazoa; phylum Chordata; class Actinopteri; order Pleuronectiformes; family Scophthalmidae; genus Scophthalmus; species Scophthalmus maximus. The sequence goes on from NC_061534.1 coordinate 5,965,632, forward strand.
AGAGTCTTGTCATCATCATCAACATGAGGTTTCCAACCAGTGAAGACATCAGGGACTCACTGCATGTGACCAATAAGTAGTGGGTATTATATCGCATGGTTAACTGTACAAGATGTAGAATAAATGCGTCTATGAAAGCTTTCCGTGCAAAAGGAATTTTGAAGAAGCTGCTCCACAATACACACTCCAACTCCTCAGCAACACAAATGTTGACCAAGGTGATCAGTGAGACAACTTGACATGATAAATCACAGATTCATTTGCTCAAGTTTTCGCTACTTTGTCAATGGTCATAGATACCGGAATATCCATAACATACACGGCCGACTGTATCAAAATAAGTTTGCGTCGTTAAACTTTGCACATGTGTCGTAGAACTATTTTTACGGGGGGGAGTCAACAATTTTGTTGACCAGATACGACTGGTGAATCTATACCCGGGTATTGTTTCTCTCCCCATCCATTTAGACAGGAGACGGGTTTTGTTTAGCCCGAAATAACTGCCCATCGGTGTTACCAAGACGACTGCCAAGGTGCAAGACTTTCCTGTAAGGACGTTGCTTGTTCTAATTGACGTCTATTTTTAGCCTTGACCGGTCGAGCGTTGCCTCTAACCCAATAGCTATAGCTGTTCAAAAGTACTGCCGAAGTTTAAAAACCTTTACAACATATTCTCGCGATGACTCCTGCATACTTGAGCGGGTCATACAAATTATATTAGATGGATAAAATTAGATTGAGTGTTTTATGCCGCCACAAAGGACGTGGCGGGGCGTGGGGGGGGGGGGGGGGGGGGGGGGGGGGGGGGCCCTGAATCTTTGTGTCATTTTTTTAATGTGACGCTGAGCATGGCCGCTCCTCCATTAGAACCTATTGATCATCAGAACCGGGCGTGCCAGAGCCACTCTGTGAGAATCAAAGTGCTCGGGGGTGAAAAGCGCTTGGCCCACGCCCAAAATTGATCTCAGAGTCACCCCTGTGGAAGCCAAGACGCCACAGCACTGCAGACCAGCTTCCTGTCAAGAAGAAGAATAATGCAAACTTTCTCCCTTTTTCCGTCTGAAATGCTGATGAGGAGACTGGCACGCGCGGCGCTGCTGCGGCGCTTGTGATGCAGTCTCCTTTTTCATTGTCAAAGCTCTTTCAGTTAGCAGCTGATGATGGGCGCAGGTTGAAGATTTATCAGTGACTGGACTCCTCCCCGTGCCCTACACTCACACCTCCCGTCACCACCCAAGTTTCTTGTCCTAGGTGGGTGGGAAAAAATGACGAGGCCACGCTGGGAGTCGTTGATTAACCATTTGAAAATCGCCACTGAATCCGGCACCAGATTGGTTTCGTCTCCTTCGCGTTGGACCTGCAGTCTTATTGCCGGGAAACACGCTGACCTCTGAGGCTTGGGTTACCTGGCGGGCCCTGAGAGAGCAGCTCCAATGCACTTTGAGGACCAGACTCGCTGCTGCTTCCGATCGATGCTCATTGACTCTGCCTTCTTTTTCCCATTTATTTATTTATTTTTACAAGAGTTACATTACAGGAAATGGGTCCGCGTTGCAGTGGTTCTGCAAACTGCAGCTGCAAACACCTTGTTCCATAGATTAGCAGGTACAGCCGAGGTGTGAGGAGATCTAATCCTCTCTAAATGGCTGTTCGACGTAGGACAGAGCAAGTGCCTTTTCTTTCACGTAGCCGTAATCTGCTCATGTCGATGCTGTAGCATGATCCAACATGACATAGGGGGCACGATGGGATTACATATAATACGCCATAGATATCAAAGGACAGGACTAGGTGTGTGTCATGATTTAACGAGAAGCCACGTGACGCAAACTCATCACCATAAACCACTAAGCTGCAGTGGCAGTGGGACTCTGAGCTCTAGTGGAGCAAGGGTAGGATTTTATATTCATCGTGGTTTATGTGATATGCTTGGAAAAGCACAAATTTCACATAATAACCCATTGGATGAAACATCCATCCATCCCTTATCTATGTTGCTGATCAGTTGAGAAGTAATACTGGAAGTATCTTAAGGTTTGTCACTATTAGCAACATAGTTTACATTACACACATTTTCATCTGACCTGGTTTCACCCTGGTGTCTTTATTGCCCCCCCCCCCCTATCTTTTTTAAAATACATTTATTTCATCATATTCTCAAATAAATGGTACTTGTTTGACAACAGTATGTCCTCTAGAAATAAAATGGCTGAGGACACTGAGATCCTTTAAGTGTGTGAAGTACACTTGAGAATATTTTATGACACTGTTTATGACGAACCTTTACGTAATGGTCTGCTGGGGAGGGCGGCAGCACGGAGAAGGACAGAAACAATGAGACTCACTAAACTGGTTGAGAGGGCCTGCACCTGTCCTGGACAGACCTCTAGATTATTAAAGGAGGCGGGTGAAAAGCTGACATCCCAAACAACTCCTCTCATCCCATGCATGAGACAATGGGGGCCTTTAATTATCTCCTTTATTAGCGGACTGCTACACCCACAGTGCAAGAGGTGGCGCCGCCGCAGGTGCTTCATCCTGACCGCAGTCAGACTTTTTTTTACAGTATTATAACGCTGTGGTCGTCTCTGTCTCCATCTCCCACCGACTACATCATCACAACTACATGGCATACAGTGCATTCAGACAGTATTCAGATCTCCTCACTTTGTTTACATTTTGTTATCTTGCAGCCTCCTGCTAACCCCCCACCCCATAATGACAAAGACAAAACTGGATTTAAGTTCATGTAGTTTTTTGCTTAGGTGTGTTAATGTAGTTCCTGCTTAAATTGTACATATTTATCATCGCCTTTTTTTTTTTAATATTTCCTTGTGTTTATATTGCATGTTTACTACAAATGTCCCCATTATGGGACTAATAAAGGATTATCTAATTTTATCTTATATTCATTAACTCCTTATCTTCTACTTTTGAGCACTTGCAACAAGTTAATTTCCCAAATTTTCCAAATTATTCCCATAGACACTGCCTTACATGAGACTGTATCATTTTTTAATACCCACACACTTTTTTAGGCCTAAATCTCTTAACGCCACCACTCTGAAGTTTCTACAATTAGATGATGCATGTGTGTGAGTCTGTTTGGGGTCATTGAGTTTGCCAGTGTGCATGGAGGATGGTGGAGGAGTAAGGGAGGAGTTTTAGACGTTTGTCTGCTGCACCGTTTCTCCCAAAAGATGAATTTTATTACTATTAATAAGTTGAACTGCACGAGAGAGAGAGAGAGAGAGAGAGAGAGAGACAGATGGAGCTCCTGCATCCCTCGAGTTTTTCGTGTCACAAACTTATTTATTGACCGAACGTTTGCAACAAGTCGTAGAAATGGGCTCATTTTCTGTCCATGGGGCAGCGCTGTTTTGAGCTGGTGAGGGGCACCAACACTCACCTCCCTGTCCCTTTGCCCCCCTCACTGCCTTACTGCAGAGACACAGAGGCAAAGAGGCAGAGAGAGAGAGAGAGAGACACACACACACACACACACAGAGAGAGAGAGCGGGACAGAGAGAGAGACGGAGAGGGAGGCAAGGGAGTTCAGACGAAGGGAGGGAGGGTTTTTTTTGGGAAACAGGAAAGTGAGCTGCACTGCAGCAACTGGGCGTTGGCTCGGCAAGAGGCAGAACGAGGGCTGATGGAAATGAAACAGCATGAGGGGTGCGGGGGACTTGGATTAGATGTATTGTGAGGAGAAGGAAGTAGACATCAAACGTAGAGATATGTTTAATGAGACAAGATAGTTTTTTCTTAGATGACTTGAAAATTTTGGCTCAGGCTATGAAACTATTTAGTGATTAGTTCAATGGTGGAAGGTGACTAAGTCAATTTAAGTAGTAATTTAAGGTACTTTTATTTTCATGCTTGTACTTGTTCTCCACTTTCAGAGTAAATACTGCTACTTTCTACTCTTTTCGCTTTATTCGACACTTTATCAAAGCCTTTATTTTATATTCAAAAGCTAAAGGTTTCAAGAGATACCGTATATGTCTCCGGATATGTTCGACTTCTGGGAACGGGGTATACAGTCTTGCCAAAAACATACATAATGTATTTATTTTTAGGTAACTTTCTCACAAATGCATCATCGGGAAGATCAGGATGCGGCTGCTGTTATGGTTTGGGGGTGAGCTGGGGTCAATGAGTCTGGGTCATTAAATGGGAGAGTGCTGCGATGAAGTAACCACTGTGCTGAATTTATCACTCGCTTATTCAAACTTCTGCTGCTGCTGTCTGCTGTTAATATTTCCTAATGTCCGTATCATTAGTTAGAGCTTTATTAACGCTTCAAACCTCTAAACCATCATTTTACACTTCGGTACGGACAATAAACTGAAATCCATGCGTCATTGTCTTCCTTTTTTTTCTTCTCATTGTTCCCACAGCTCTCTATAGAGCCGCTGTGCTTATGTCACAATAAATGAAACGAATCAAAGTGCACACGGTCTTCGTCGATGCCGCAGTAATGACCATCGCCGGCAGATCCTGAAGTGCTGCTGCTCCTGTTCCACCACATATACTGTACTGTGCATGTGTGAGCGAGACACACACACACACACACACACGTGCTGGCATAATGCAATGTATACAGCCATAATGTGCAGGAAGCTCCCTTATCACCCATCCCACCGTAAGACGGGCAATACAGTGTTTAACGCCGTAAGCATTTATTTTGTACCCCCTCTCTGTGTAGGCCCATCTCCGTCTTTCTCCTCTTACCCCTGCCGTCCTGCTCCGACTGTCTTCCCCCATCTCTCTCCTTATATCCCTTTCTCCTCTTTTCATTCTTTCTTTCTTCTGTCTCTGGGCCAAGAAAATGTGCTGTGTCTGCAGGGGGGGGGGGGGGGGGGGGGGTTGTGGGGTTATTTGGTGCAGGAGACTGGGAGTAATTGTTAACGGTGCTGCTTGCTGCTTTTTGCCATCCAGAGAGCTGTGTTTGCTTTTAAAGCGAACGAGACAGAGCGAGCACAAGTCGAGGGAGGGAGGGATGTAAAAGGCAGAAAGTCAAGAGTCAAGGGAGGATTTGAAGAGAGAGAGGGGGATTGAAGAAAGCCAGAGAGGAGGAGGACAACAGGGACATGTTTTTGTAACTTGCACAAAGTAGGTTTTGTTTTGTTTTTGTTATTATGTGCCAGGTGTCATATTCACATTTCAGTTTCTCTGTGTGTACAATCAATCTTATTAGTCACTTTACCTGCTGTGCTACCTGTTATTCTAACTACCTTGTGGTCTCCTTTGGACTTGACCCCTCATTTCCTTGTCCTCACATTCCACCTTTCAACCACTGGTTTTAAATTTAATAAACATCATACAACATAATGCTTATCAACTTTAACACTGAAATTAGGCTTTTAAACCAGATAATGCTTCTGGCATGACTACAGTTCTGAGTTTAAGCTATGGAAAAATGCTATAAAAGTGTACTTTGCAAATGTAAAAAATCACTGTACCTGTGTACCTGTGATTGTAAACATAAATGTGTTTTGTAGCCTCTGAAACCGGAGTGGGTGTAAATTATGTAAAGTTATGCTAAACATGTAGCAACAAAGCCAATGTAGCATAAGGCGCGTGACGGGGAGACGCTCGGCTGAACGCCCATGACAACGAGTCCGACAACAAGCAACTAGATCTGTACAAAACACAAAAGCTTGCGCTGGACATCATCCTCCACGCTGGCGACACAAGCTATACATACATATATGAAAGCAACAGACTCAACAACCGACTGCAACCGTGTATTTCTTTTCTTTCAAACAACCAAACCTCGCTGAACCGGCGCCCGAAGGAGCTAAAAAAAAAAGTCTATGTCTTACCTTTGTTGTTTTGTCACGATAACTATTGTTAAAGTCCATAATTCCTCTACTCCTAGCGGGTACATTGACTCTCTGTCACTTTGAGATGGTTCCAGACTCTCCCACCTGTTCATGTTTGCTTCTATGGTCACGTTTCTACTGCGACAGGTACCAAAGTTTTCATGCCGTGTATCTGCTTCCTCATAGTCGGCCAATGGTGTCGCTGACATGGACTTGGAGGCTGTCCGTCAATTCTATTGGCTCTGACGGGTTCGATAGAGGTGTCAATCATTCAAACGGACCAATGGGCCGCCGAGATATTCTCCCTCTTTATCGCTGGCAGCTCAGGCGTCACCACACAGCACAACAAGGAGTTATAACTTTGCTCTGCTGGATTTCTAGAGGTTTTAGGATACAACTGCATTATTATATTGGGGGATATTCACTCTAAAAAAAATGTGAAAAACAAATTATCATGAAATCTTTCGTTGATGTTGTGTTCCAGCTTCATATACTCTGACCCAGTGAAATCCATACTGATGCTTACACCTCTGCAGACATCTCAAACATGTTACTCTTGTATAGATACCAAGATTAATAATATAGACCTAGTAGATGTTGAGATATGCTCTATTTTCAAGCAGGGGCCTGAAAAAAGGGCCCAGCGAGTAAAGGGCTTGTACCTTCGGTTTAGCACAGGACACAAGACTGAGGCAATGCGGACATCACAAGGAAGTGATGCCACACCGCAGGAAATCTGATATATGCATTTAATACCACAGTGAAACAAGGTGCAGAGACAGTCTCTTTTTTATATCTTACCAGGGAAAAAAAGAATAAAAAGAAATAAAAGACAATTTGCTCCAGGGAAAATAAGATTTTTTTTAAATTCAGCTCAAGCTAAAACAAAAAGGTTTCACATTCATTTCCCCCTTTGTCTGTGGTGCTGCTGCTGATGCACTTATCTACAATTCAGGGTTTTCCAGCACTGGTGCCTGACTGCGTCAGACCTGCTCCAACTGTGAATGTGCCTCTTAAATATTGATGAGGCTAAGCCCAAACTCTCTCTGAGGTAATGATAGTGTCGGAACCACTGTGGTATACAACTACAATAAAACTCGGAGTACGGAGAAACACCAACACGTATGCTGTCGATGATGCAGCATCAGAGCTCACACAGCAGCGCGCATACGACAAGAACACACAAGCACATGTCCTGGCACACATGCCCAAATGCATAATGTTACACTGCCTTGCATGCATCACCTGGCGGCTCAAAGATATTCAGACATAATTCATAATGTGTGTGAATAATTTAATTTGAATGCTATATTTGAAAATATTTTACATGCACACTGTGTTCACCTCAGTTCCTCAAAGACTTTCTCGTTCAAACTTTGTGTGGAGACAACAACAACAACAACAACAACAACAACAACAAGTGTGAGGGACAAAAATTAACAAAGCTGCAAAAGGAAAAAGAAGAAGAAGAAGGAGAAGAAGAAAGGGTTCTTGAGGCTCTCGAGAAGAAACTTCATGCTCGTCGTGCACAGGGGAACACCTGCCCCACCCAAAAATGCAGAAACACCCCAGCACACATGCACACCCCCCATCCTGCCGTTCCGCTCTCTCCCTCCTCAGAGGAAATGGGATATGCTGATGAAGCTGCTGCTGCGTCCCTCCTGGCTGAACACGAGCCGTTTTGGCACTTTTTAAGGCATCAAAGTGAGTCAGGCAACTCCGGGAGAAGCCTGTGATATTTCATCTCGGCGGAGTATGTGCTCAAAAAATGTGTGACGGGATGTGCAAATCTTTTGTGTGTCTCTGATGCTTTTTCTAACTTTGGGTTTCTTCTGTGTTTGTGAGAACTTGCTCCCTTGAAACCTTTATTATTTTTTATATATATATTTTGCAGAACAGACGCGAGCTTCTAGTCTGCAGTCATAAAATTAGCAAATTCATTTCAAACCACTCACTGCACCAAGCCAGCAATGGGGGAAACAACAGGCAATAAATGGATGGATGGTGGGAAGTAAATAAACAAAATCCATCAGAAGTGGACTGAACAAGTTGTGAGCAAAATGTAAAGATACAAGTGTTAGCAAACGTATACAGGGTTATGTTAATTACGTTGTGCCATATCTATTGTTCATTGGCAAATCCATCCATCCATCGTCTACCGCTTTATCCATTTAAGGGTCACGGGGGGCGCTGGAGCCAATCCCAGCTAACATTGGGCGAGAGGCGGGGTTCACCCTGGACAGGTCACCAGCCTATCGCAGGGCCACATACAGAGATGTACGACCATTCAGTCTCACATTCACACCTACGGTCAATTCTCCAATGAACCTAACCCCATTCTGCATGTCTCTGGACTGTGGGAGGAAGCCGGAGAACCCGGAGAGAACCCACGCATACACGGGGAGAACCCAGAACCTTCTTGCTGTGAGGCGAAAGTGCAGCACCTTGTCAAATCACACCAAAAAAAATAAAAAATTCATATTGAAAATGAATGCAATAAAACAAACACATTTCTTGCTCGGTTGGGGCATAAACAGGGTGGATCACCAACTCTCTTTTCTACATTTTGCTGGTGTGCAGTTTCCATGCAGCCTGTTTCAGGCTCATGAAATATGCAGTTGACCTCGGTAATTGCCATTCACCAGTCAGGGGTTGCGTGACTTCGAGTTTCCTTTTCCAAACCGAGGAAGCGCTTTACTCAACCGTGACACTGCTCTACCTCTTAGCCTGTCGGGCTCACACATGCACAGTTTGCAGCATGAGGTTAGTGGATTACAGTACAGAAAGACATTACTCTAAAAGTACTATTGGCAGCATATACACCAAATGATGATGTCCCTTTTATTATGTATCATAATGAAAATCCACACTATATTCTACCTCTTGATCTGCCAAATAATGTAGTGGCAACACTGTATTTTGACCTTTCCTGCACTTCTACTAAAGTAGCATGTCAAAGTGAAATATTTACTGAGACAAGATGAATGCAAACAAAGTGTATTTCTCTATCAGCCTGTTCTCAAAGATCTTTGGTTAGTGTGAGTTGGGCTGCAGGTGCAGTAAGAAGCTCAGCTCTATAAGCAAATTGACTTTTTGTTGCCCCTGAGGGGGAAGTCTCGCCAACGACGAAGCACAGAAGTATCGTAAAAACTGTAGATAACATGAGTCATTTAAAATGTGCAAATCACACCCTGGAACAAACGCACAGTGCGGAGCTCGCACAACAGAACAAGGAGCGGCTGCGAGATCGCGGAGAGGGAGGGGGCGACTGCAGGGTTTGTTCACTTTGAATAAGAAATGTGAAGCGCTAACTTCCATGAGGCAAGGCTGCAACCACCATGAGTCATCTGCGCCGGGGGAAACACCCTCCGTCCATCCTCGCCTTTCTATCCATGCCACAGCACACCCCACCTTTTCTCTACTCTGCATCTCTTGATTGGGTTTTTTTTTTTTTGTGGACTTGCCGTAGTCAATTCTGCACTAACAAGCAAAAGTGTTGTTGGTGCAGGCAGTTGCTCAGCAGGGCTGCAGCCGGCAACAGAAAGAAGTGGGACCAAATGCTAAAATGAATGCTAAGACTACTGTATCTTAAATACAAAATGTGTCCTTTCCCTAATGTGTGCCTTTGTACTTTGCTGCGCTGCTCTTTATTAATATTTTTACAAATGGGTCGTGACTGTATTCATTAATATGCAGTATAAGCAGAGGCGACGTGGAGACATGGGCGATAAGAATGTGAGACGAAACGGATACAGAAGGGGAAGAATGCAAGAGAGGGATGAGGAGCAGAGAGGATGCTTTCCTACTTCACCTTTCAGCTCAACTTTTTTTAATATAGACACCATAAAGAGGAAACGCTCAGTATGAAACACGCAACACACAAACCTTTTGTGGGTTTAGGAGGACGCCCGGCCTCAAACGTAACCATCGACCCAAAGCCAGGCCTCAGCGCTCACACATAAGAGGTGAAATTGGCCTTACTGTCAGAAAGAAGGACCCAGCGTTCATACCGAGAAGCCACACATGCATGGAACACTAGTGAAATAAATTCTCCACACACTGGATTCACTTATTCTTTCACTGCATGTCTCATATGCGAGGAGAGAGTTGACACAAACACACTCTTTCACGAGGCAGTCACTGACTTGAAGGATTACACGCTGCTTCAGAATACTAAGTGGTACTTAGCAGGATTGGCTACAGGCGCCCCTCACTGGTGCCGTGTTACTGAAGCTGTTACAGTTGGAAAAATACATGTACTCATTGTTAACCTCCTGCCATTCTCCGAATCAGAGTCACTTTAATCCTCAACTCCAAAGACTGCCGTCGACGCCTCGCTGGTTGAGCTGCGGACGAGATTTTTTACGAGGACATCGCTCGAAGAGCAAAAACTGCAAAGCAATACTGCTCATAAATTATGAAAATAGAATAAAGGCTGCGTCATGTACTAAATATAACATCCATATATAGATATGGTATATGGACTTTGTTCTTCTACGGGCCTGTTTTTTCTCCTCAGGAAGAGATTGTGGAAAGTGGACCAGGAGAGGCTGATCAGTGTTTCACTGTAGTAAATGCATTAAAACTGCTCTTATCATCATTGTCATATTAATATTGGATTACTGTAAGTGTCATTTGAAAGGGGTGAATCTTAGCGATGCACTGACAGAGTTATAACCCCACCTTTTCCCAATCCAAATAGGTTTAGTTGCCAAAATTTAACAAGAAGTTCACAATTGCAGTGGCAAATCAGGAAGCGGGCGTGTGAGTCTTCAAGAGGGAATGGCACATTTTGTGGTTCGGGGGCGAGGGCCTGTTGAGTGCATCAGTTCAACACCGTCGACACACATCCCCAAGGACGTTTCCAAACCTCAGTACGCGTTTCATTCCCTTTCTCCTTCTCCCTCCCCTCCCCTCCCCTCTGTCCCTCCCTCGTTCAGCTCTATCATGATTCCGCAGCTCAGCCTCTGCAGCATGACTCCACTTTCCTCGCCGCGCCTCAGTCGGCCTCTCCAGCAGCTCATTGACAAGTCTGGAGAGAAATACTAGAATGACATGATGAAATAACCAGAGGCAGAGCTGTAGCGAATACACACACACACACACACACACACACACTTCTCTAGACACACAAATGGCACACCACACTTTTAGAAGCAGACAGACAGTTTGATTCTGTCTTGATTCATGGATTAGGCCTTTTGAAGATGACCACAACAGATGTTCCGCAGCTTCATTGCAAGTTTTGAAAAAGGTCGGTTAACGTCCTGCGGCAACACATAAACAGACACACGCCCTGAATCTCTGGTTAGATTTATTTTTGGCCCTCAGTCTGCCTCCATGCTTTGCATTGAGCTGCCCTATCCATGCAGCCACAGCGGAAGAACTGTGCGTTCACTGATTGATGAGCGAACAGCCATAAAAGAGTCCATGAGAGCCACAGAGACGAAGGGCAGGGAACAGTTGCTCATGGACAAAAGGCTGCGTGAAGTCTGATTAATTGCCTCAAGTCACTCACAAACTTTAATATGAAAGAAATGTGGGGGTGTGGAGTCACAGGGACGGGAGCTTGTACCAGACCTCTGCAGCGGGATCTTCATCCCAAATTCATGTGCGAGGCTTTGGGGTTCATTTTTATTTCCCTGGATGAGAAACTCAGAGAAAATAAAGTCCTTTAGCTGCATGTCTTTTGATTTGATCTCGGGTGACCATACTATCTCTCTATCTGGGTCTAAGCTGAATAACTCACCGTCCGCCCTGATGCTATCCTCTCTTTATCATCTAGTATCTCACGTGCCGCAGATTGGTTCAGTTGTTTCCATATGTTTTATTGCCTCAAAGTATCTGGTGATGATATTTTTGTAACTTTGATTATTTCAATGGGTGTGGTGTTGTACACACACACACACACACACACACACACACCACACACACACGGCACAGGTAGTGTAAAACAGCTGATGACTCATCAGTCGGATGGATTTAGCTGAGTCATCCAAGTCAAACAGGGACAACCTTTAAAAGTTTCATTCTCCTTTTCAATGATGTGTATATAAAAAATTAAACAATAATATTCTGTTCATGCCCAAATTTGTAATTTCGCTTTTGTGCAGTTTAGTCAAAAAGAAAGAAAAAAATTTACTGCAGTGTGTGATATGAATGTGATGAAACGATGCTTTCAAGGACATGGGTTTATATTCACTGCCATATTTCTATAGCAGTGCTTTTGACATCAAGACGGACTTTTTCTTTAAAGTTTTAGTCCTTTGTTTTTTTCGAATATGATTTAAGATTCTCTAATTTAAAGTCTGGTCTCTCCACCCTTCGTCTGACGCACCAGAGTAATAACTGGAAAAAAAATAAAACACGCAGGTAATTTCCTGCAGCTCAAGGTACCAAATAGACGATCCACAGAGGCCCGTAACATTAAAATGTCAATGAAAATGATGGAGTAGTATAGAGACATAAAAAAGAGAGAGAGACGGTGAATCGGCGTCTGTGGAGGTGGAGACAGAAGGGGGGGGGGGGGGGGGGGGGGGTGCAGAGGAAGAGGGTGATGAGTGACTCTGCAGATTAAAAACATGATGTCAGACAACCGCAGGTGATCCGGGATATCGGAGACAGAGATAAAACTCTGCATCCTGAGCATTGATTCAAATACGTGATGTCTTCATGTACAATTACAGAGGTTTGTTTCGCTGACTGCCGTGAAGAGTGAGCAAAGGAATCCCGGGTGGGCGGACTGTTGAAATAGATGTGAAGAAAAAAAGGTGGGGTGAGATGCACTTAGTGTTGTGGCCTCCTCGTGACGACGACATCGTGTGCATGACTCAGGTACTTGCCACTCTTCGGAGGCCGGCGCCGGATTGTTCTCTTCGCCAGGTCACAGGGTTTTTTTTTGATGGAACGATGCACACAGTCTGATGATGTGAAAACAGACACTGATGGAATAATTAAGCAGCGCTCTCACAGTGGCGGTAATTCAGTTTACTTAGCTCGATCACCTGCCTCCTGCTCCAAGCTGCTGACTTCAGCCTGAAAGCCTCGAGACTCACTGTGAGGGCAACGCTTTGTCACCATGCGAGAGACAAAAAAGACAGAAGAAGACGTTAACCGTGTGTGTGCCTGTCGCGTGTGTATGACACCTGGCTGTAGTCAACAACGCAATATTCTATTCCTCCTTTTTGTCCCGATTGACCCTGAAGAGCAGCTTCCTGCACGGTGCGTGCAATCCCCGCCCCACGATCCCCGCCTCCCCCCCTCAGGTCACTTTACTTGCAACCTGCGACATGTGTAAACAGATTTGTCTCAATGACACCGGCGCTGGGACATATTGACAACCCACCGAGCAAAGACAGTACATGCTGACAATGGTGCAGGGGCGACGGGGGCTCATGTAGCAAAGAGCAGTGCAGCACAAATGTGCACTGAAAGCAAAGCTTTACATACATGCAGTAAACCGTCCATTTGTACGGAATTGTTGCTACAGTGTTGGTGCATCACGACCCACACAAAGGCAAAACGTTGTATGAATTCTGGAGCATAAAGTCTATAACTAAATTGAGTTCCTTCACTCATTTTGGTTTTACTAATAATTCTGTGCAAACTGTAGGATAGGTTGTTGTTCTTGATCCTCTGCAGTCAAGCAGCCTCGGGATTCAGCTGAAAAGCACGAATGAATGAATGACTAAGGATAACTTCATGAGGTAATGGATCACTTCAAAAGATCATAGTGGGGGTCTATTGATATTTTAGATATATATACATCATAAAAAATCCTTCGTACTCCACTGTCAAACCATTTTCAAAGCATTTTCTTCAGATGGGTCACCGGAAGAACAATTTTTCACAATTATTGGAGTTATATCGTTAAGCCATAGTTGTATTATCATAGCTGTCAAAGTTGTGATTTGGTTTTCAGACAACATATCACAAGTTTATTGTTTTGTTTTTTTTATCTCAGCTCTTCAATGCTGCGATGTTAAATTCATAAATCAGTGATTATGGCTAAATCAACTAAGTTTAAAGTCTTCCCAATTTCCCTTTCACTGACCCACCGTAACCCTAACCTTTAGAACAGACAATCAAACCTGAGCAATACCACTTTCTAAAATATCAAAAGACATTTTCAACATTAAGAACAAAGCTAGCACTGAGGGCGACCGTACCACACTCACAGATGAAGGTCAAGGTCATGCTAACCAGCCGTTTGTATGATCTTAGCGATTGCGGTACGATGAACACATGGTAGAAAGCTCTCAGGGTAACTGAATGGAGATGTGACCGGCAGATATTATCATAATGCATGGCATGAATAAGCAGCGTGATTATCAGGCTCGACTCTAAATCATTTGCCCATAACGATGGCGAATGCTGCTTAAATTGTAAACAACAACATAAATCACAGCTTAATCAACACAAAAGGAGTATTTCCATAAGGGGGAGAAAGAGTGTGTGTGTGTGTGTGTGTGTGTATGTGTGTGTGTGTGTGTGTGTGTGTGTGTGTGCATGTGTGTGTGTGTGTTTGTCTGTGCATTAAATTGGTTTTGCATTAACTACAACAGATTTACACCACACTCCCCCAGTTGTGGCGCGACTTTATCAGAAGGTGACAGATTGGAACTAATGTTGATGTCGTACTGAAAGCTCGACGTCTCTCCTGCGCTCAAAGTATCTACGGAAAGATCTTTCAGAAAACTGAACGATACAGCAAACGATGTGCGAGCTTATGCATCTTCAAACTTGGGTCTTGTTTTCTCAGTTATTCCCCTTTAGTAATGAAAAAAACAAACGTTTTTCCTTTGATTGCCTGCCGGGCTCCATACGATCGGTGTTATAACGGGAACCTCTTACAGCCATTTTTTTTCCTGTGTCAGGATAACGTGGGACGGTTTTATTTCTGTGGCTACTTAACCATCCACTCTCCACAGAGGATCTCCTATGAGAAAAGATGCTGTGTCTGCCCATATTCACACGGACACAGAGAGAGAGAGAGAGAGAGAGGGAGCTACTGATGCATTGCAGATAAACTGCAGATCCCAGTATAACCCCTCCCTCCTCTCCTGTGCAACCACCGCTCTTGTTGCTCTTTTTTTTTTTCCGCCCTGCCAGCCACACCGTGCACGATATCGTCACCGCCCCCAGACCTCCCACTAACATCACCCCATGCAGCCATCTAACAGCCTGTCACACCCTGCTTACCTCATCAACTGATCCCAACCCCCCCCCCCCCCCCCCCCCCCCCCCCCACGGGAACCTTACAACTCTCACCCATCCGTCTCCGGGAGCCAACAGAGCTTTGGCCCTTTGCAGAACGCTGCAGTGTGAAGTCGTAAGGTACCGTATTGTTTCACACATCAACGACGCCTCAGGCTGTCGTCAACGCCTTTCTGCTGGTCCCTCAAATGTGAATTTAAAGGTTTTTGCACCATCGCTGATGAAGAAATCCATGAGACAAATGTGCCAGTTGGTCAAGGTGGAGCAAATTTGTACTCCTACTGTTGGACACTGCAGTTTATAACAAATCACTGTGATTACTTTAGAGGCTGATATTCCCTTCTGCCATTTATGTCCCCCTTTTCTTTCCCAATAAATAGCCTTAAGTTATTCCACTGTCTGTTAACAGATAAGATACACAGATTAGATTGTCAATTGTTTCCATTTGAAGACAAAAACGAATTAAAAGACAGTGACTAACGTGAAGCCAATGCCCTATCTCACCATGATAGAGAATCTGGATTGGCCCATTTATCCAGATACGATCCAAAATTGAATGGGTTCTTACTTGGGCCGTGCCCCACCCCTCCACAAAATGTACCACGCTGCTGACAGACAGACAAACTGTCAGACAGTAAACAAAGATACACGGAAACATGATCTCCTCGGTGGGGGCGATACGTTTTTCTCTTTGTTGCAAAAACCTCAATCATTGACCACAAACTGTTAAAATTGCATTGGTTAGCCAAACCATTGACCTGTACATCTTAATGAAGCTGTAAATGGGCACTGTAGTTTATTTGATGTCAGCGTCCTCTGCTGTAAACACTCAGTCACACTATTAATCCATGACTGAGAATACACACAAAAAAAACAAACACAAGCACAAAAAACAACCAATTTACTGACATTTTTTTTTCAGTGGGACCGAGCGGGACCACCGTGTCTTGGCCGGTGCATCAGCAGATCTCGGAAAACCTCTGGGGGAAAAGATGTCAATCAATGCTCATCAATATACAACAAACCTCAGAATGGGAGCTGAACATGCAATAATCTAAATCCTCCACTATCGAGGCTCTGAAGTGCAAAGATACAGTACGCACCAACACGTTTGCACACTGATGTGGGACAGGAGTGTTTAAATTAAGTCTTTTAACCACAGACTTTAATCATTTCCTATGTCTCTGAAATTACCATCCGTTGCGTCAACTTTATTCCATCATTCTAACTAACTGTAAGCTCACGTGGCCTCGGGTATAATGGTGCATGGGGACATCATATGACAACCTTGTTACCCAACGTGTTTATGGAGCGTTTGCTGTGACCGAGTGTGTGACCGTTGCAGATTGAGCAGGTGGATCTTGCCAACGTTGTAGACCGGGGTTGCGGAAGGGGGGAGGCAGAGAGGAGGAGAGAAGGAGGGATGCCGGGGACTGATGGAAAAAGAAAGAAAGACAGAAAGAAAGACAGAAAGATTTCTATTTGGTGTCTTGGGCAGCTCTGTTTTTAGGGCAGCGTATGTGTCAAGTCATTCCCTCTGGACACCTGCATTCACCCACAACTGTCCTCACACACACACACACACACACACACTCACACACA
Organism: Scophthalmus maximus; assembly: GCF_022379125.1. NCBI lineage: Eukaryota > Metazoa > Chordata > Actinopteri > Pleuronectiformes > Scophthalmidae > Scophthalmus > Scophthalmus maximus. Next base: position 5,982,278 of record NC_061534.1, read on the forward strand.
CACACACACACTCACACACACTCACACTCACACTCACACACACACACACACACACACACACACACACACTCACACACACTCTCACATACACACACACACACACACACACACACACTCTCTCACTCACACACACACACACACACACACACACACACACACACACACACACACACACACACACACACACACACACATACATTCATATGGTTGTGATATTTGGCTGTACACTTGCCCTTGGCCAAACAACATGGTGACAATTTTTTAAAGAAAATTACTTACGTGTAAAAATGATGTGAAGCAATTAGAATATTGACACCGCTTATGACACGTATCATTAATCTTCCATCCTCCATAGATACACACAAGAAGTATAAGCCATAAAAGCCATATGAGGTCCCCGCCTCTCTCTCTCTCTATCTCAATGTCATTTCCTCTCCACTGGCTGGTGACATTTTCTGTTTCCCCTCATTAATATAGTGTAACTGGCAGCCATGTTGGTTGTAGGCACATCACAGCAGCTGTGGAAAAAGAAGTCATGCCCAGTACCTCAGCTGCGATGCCACAACGCTCCGTGACAAGTTCATGATTCAGAACTTGAGAATCTAACAAAAGTGACAACATTAATAAGTGTCTTTTATTACGCATGATGGATATGTAAAACACTTTTTTAAGAGACTCTTGAAAAAGAATATAGTCAAAATGTCATGAAAAAAGTTTAAATGTCGAGAATTAAATCGAACTAAGTCAGAGGAGATTTAAATAAATCTCCCTCTTCTTCCATCTTTATTCATGAAATACAAAAAAAAAGTCTTTATTTTCGAAATGGATAAGGAAAATAAAACCGTATTCTCATTTTTTTCCCTCATGCCTGGCCCTGACTCTCCACCGCACGATACTTCAGTACGTCCTCAAAGCTCGGCCCTTATAACCTTGTCAGACTGATTATCAGAGGCTTTTTATATGTGTCTAAAAATATTTTAATTATCAAGCTATTACGAAAAATTGCAACGCTGCCAATTATCTGCGCTACTCGACAAGGTATCGGCTGAATCCAAGGTCGTGTCGTCCTTTCAGTCTCTGCATCAGCACATATAACAACACATGTCAGCTGGAGATGCCGGTGCCTTGACCTCATGCAAAGTGGAAATGCAACTCTCTTCAACTGTGCACACTGGCGTCTGCAGGCGGTAGGCGGGAGGCGGCAGGCGGGAGGAGGCAGACTCGCTGCTGGGTTCACTGGGATGGGCTCGTCCCGCCTGCTGGAGCCTGTGCTGTGCTGCAGTGCCACTTGAAAACGTTCCAGCCCTTCCGCAGTGCACTGGAGCTCAGACCTGACTGTTCTCCGTCCGTCCCACTCACCCTCATTCTGTCGTGTAACAGCACACCACCACCACCGCCGCCGCCGCCGCCGCCGCCACAGCCCCCTCGTAGGACGTCCGAAACGCACCTCAAGGGGTTCCAAGTCTGAAAGTCCCGCGGCCCAGCGCGAGCGTCTGAACAAGAGCGAGGCACGAGGCAGTATAGTCAAGGACACTGCCACGTCAACGGGCGAGGAGACCGGAAGCGGCTCCTGGAGTATTATCGCTTGCAAAACATATTAGTGCTTAAAATAGGACGACATAGGCCACACGGGAGGAGATAGTCACTGTGATCGCTCTCCCTCCTCCTCTGTTTCTCCCTCTGTCTGGCTTTCAGTCTCTGGAGCAAATCTAAAATTGGCCATGCAGACTTGAAGCTTTAGCACTGCTTGACTCAGGCTTACAGTGGGAAAAGGGGGACAAGGAAATGTCCGGCGGTGATTTATGGCGGACGTCCAATGGAGTGGTGAAAAGCGGACGAAGGTTTCCGCGCATATTCTAAAACCGCGCTAGATTATATTCATGTACATCTCTATTGAGTCATAGGGTTTTTTTTTACAATTTCCAATCAGTTTACAAGAACAGCCACACGCCACTTCATCCGAGATGGCCCAGGTTGCAGGAGGACTTACAGTGTGGCTGCAGCTGTAGGTGTCGATGTGTTGACGTTGTTTTAAATTTATTTATTTTAGTATTGAATATGTGAAGTGAAGGATCCTCAGGAAGCACCGATGCAGCTGTTTTTGGTGCATTACCTCCGGTGCTTGTTAATCGCTCCCCATTGATCCGGGTGACCCGAGATTAGAATGAGGCATCACGGCTGATAGGCGATCGATAGCCCATCGCCGAGGCCCGAGCCACCAGACCAGTGCTGTCTGCAGTTCAAGCGAATAGGAACGTGTTTTTAAGTGTTATCAATCAAACGAATATTAGATATACATGCATCAACTGCAAATGTTTCCTCCACACACAGCATTACAACACCATGCAGAAGGAAACATCTGAGTGTAGACGGTGCAAACTACCCTCTTGTTTGACCTTTCAGATTTCACTGATGTTCGAACACACGCCAATCGAATCCAAATTCCGACAATAGACAAAGTCGAAATGCTTGAATCCACAGCAATTTACAATCAACCCGTGAATGCAAATCAAACCAAACAAGACACAATGAATATTTTGGAGTGTGAGGTTTGTGAGTCAGTGGCAGCGGTGGTGTGAACGTGGACGTGTTTGAACAATGTATAGTGAGAAGTGATTTAAAGTGTGGAAACAAACCAAAGGCCAAAACAAACTGAGCAGAGCTGACACACACACACACACACACACACACACACACACACACACACACACACACACACACACACAGACACTAACACACACACACACACACACACACTAACACACACATACACACACACACACACACACACACACACTAACACACACACACACACACACACACACACACACACTAACACACATACACACACTGGGAGTGTTTTTCAGCCGAGGTCCTGTTTGCTGTCCATGGTGCTGAAATGACTGCACCAATTCAGAAGTACCTGATGTCATTTAAATTCAAATTAGTACGATTCTCATTGGTCTCATTGGTATCTGAATCAATCAATCAATCAATCAATCAATCAATCAATCAATCATTCTGTCTGTCTGTCTGTCTGTCTGTCTGTCTTGTCTGTCTGTCTGTAGATCGGAGACCCACACTCATCCTCCTGTAGCCCACGTGGCTCAGAGTGAACGGCAGCCTGGACCACTAGCAGGCGGCCTGAGGGGGATGCGCCCTCCCCTCCCCTCCGTCACTGGGCCAAGCGCAAAGTGCTTGGACTTGCCCTGTTAGCGACCGAGCCTCTGATATATAAGGGGCAGGCGGAGATGCAGTCAGTCGCTGTGAGAGCCATACACCCTCCTCATACATACCAAACACCCACCCACCCACCCACACACACACCTCCCACACGGTCCGCCCTTTTCCCATTCCGGCGCACAGCGGGCAGTCGGACCGGATGAGTTACCCGGCGGACACGATAGGGAGTCCCTTCAGGAGAGTTATGGATACGAGGTCGATCGGCTACGGCTACGGCCGCACCGGCAGCAGCAGCCCCTCCAGCGGCTTCCGCTCCCAGTCCTGGTCCCGGGCAAGTCCCGGCTCCACCGTGACCGCGTCCTACAAGAGGAGCGTGAACATGCCGGTGTCCCGCGCATACGGCTCGGTGGCGCTCGGCTCCGCCGACGGCGGTGATTACAACCAGAGCTCCGTGCTGAACGGAGACTACAAGCGGTCGAACGAGAAGGAGCAACTCCAGGGGCTCAACGACCGCTTCGTCGTCTACATCGACAAGGTGCATTACCTGGAGCAGCAGAACAAGCAGATCGAGGACGAGATCCAGGCGCTGCGGCAGAAGCAGGTGTCCCGCTCCCAGCTGGGGGACCTCTACGACCAGGAGCTGCAGGAGCTGCGCTCCATGCTGGAGCAGATCCACCACGACAAGACGCAGATCCAGCTCGACACCGACCACATCGAGGAGGACATCCAGCGGCTCAGGGACCGCTTCGACGAGGAGGCGCGCATCCGCGAGGAGACCGAGGCCATCATCCGCGTCCTGAGGAAGGACATGGGCGACTCGGAGCTGGTGAAGTCCGAGATGGAGAAGAAAGTTCAGTCGCTGCAGGACGAGATCGCCTTCATCCGCAACAACCACGAGGAGGAGGTGAGCGACCTCATCGCCCAGATCCAGGCGTCCCAGGTGACCGTGGAGAGGAAGGACCTGCAGAAGACGGACATCACCGAGGCGCTGCGGGAGATCCGCTGCGAGCTGGAGGGCCACTCCAGCCAGAACCTGCAGCAGGTGGAGAACTGGTTCATGTGCCGCTACTCCAAACTCACCGAGGCCGCGGAGCACAACAAGGACGCCATCAAGTCCGCCCGCGACGAGATCAGCGACTACCGCCGCCAGCTGCAGTCCAAGACGGTGGAGCTGGAGTCCGTCCGCGGGACAAGGGAGTCACTGGAGAGGCAGCTGAACGACATCGAGGACCGCCACAACAGCGACCTGGCCAGTCTGCAGGTAGGGCACCAGCGCCGAGGGAGCCACACACCTCCGTGCGTAAAGGGAGAGGAAAAGAGGGGGCTATAGTTTGATTATACTTTAAAAAATTGTTAGATAGAGTTATTGTTGTCTGATTTGTATGTGTTTAAAACTTAAGAATATTTAGGGGATTGTGTTGGCAAAACGACAGTGGATCTATCTTCAGTGACGCAGTTTGAGGCACGGCAAAGTTCCTTAATGACAGTGACGCATCATGTTTCTGCACCATGGTTCTGTGTCTTCATTAAAACATGTTCTGCTGCGTAATGACAGCTTAACGAGCACTGAGCACTCAGGAAGAGTTATGGGAAAACAGGTTTGGGAGGGAGACACTGCAGCAGATTCCCCCCCCCCCCCCCCCCCCCCCCCCCCAACTTGCTGAGTCAGAGGCATGGATCGATGCCTTCATTGGCTCTGTCCTTGCATCACATCACTGGGATTTTGAGGCGTGGGTGGGTGGAGGGAGGGGGTGGTGGTGGTGTGTTGAAAAAGTGCGGAGGCTGCCCTTGAGAAAGAGACATTCAACATCTCTAGAATACTGTATTGCGTCAGAATATATTAAAAACCACAGCTCCTGGGGAACAGTTTATGAATATCTATGTGATATTCTTTTGCCCCCGAACGAGTGAGAGAACCTGTAAGAGAAAATGTAGCTCTGTCCTGCGAGTAATTTTTAATGTACTTAATCGAGCATGTTTTGTTTTTGCTCTGTGTTTCCCCAGGAGACAATTCACCAGCTGGATAATGAGCTCAAGAGCACCAAGTGGGAGATGGCTCGTCACCTGCGCGAGTACCAGGACCTCCTCAATGTCAAGATGGCCTTGGACATTGAGATTGCTGCATACAGGTATATACTGACGTAGATTTGACATGTGAAAAGTAGTTCAGAAATAACATTTACTCATTTTACAGAATCTCTTCTCTTCTCTATGTCAAAAGTGGTTGTTAAATGTACCGTGTTTGCATTCATTGTCCCACCAGGAAACTCCTAGAGGGCGAGGAGACCCATTTCAGTACTTTCCCTTATCGCCAGACAGTCACCTCCCACAAAATCTCCAAGCCCAAATCAGAAACTCCCAAGCTTAAGGTGCAGCACAAGTTTGTGGAGGAGATCATCGAGGAGACGAGGGTGGAGGACGAAAAGTCCGACATTGACGAGTCCCTGGCAGAGATTGCACAAGAGCTGTCTGCCACGCTGGGAGAGGGCGGAGATGAGGAAGAGGAAGAGGAGAAAGAGGGTGATGAAGCAGAGGCTGAGGGGGAAGAGGGAGCAGGAGAGGAGGAAGTTGTAAGCGCCACTGAAGCCAAAGTAAGCGCTAGTGCACCCACCGAGGGGGAAGAGGAAGAGGAAGAGGATGAGGGAAAAGGCGGGGATGAGGATGAAGAGGGGGAGGGAGAAGGTGGCGAGGAGGAAGATAAAGAAGAAGAAGGTGAAGGGGAGGGAGAGGATGATGGAGAAAAGGGGGATGATGCAGAGGCAGGTCACGAGGTAGAAGGAGAAGAGGGAGGAGAGGAAGAGGAGCAAGTTGAGGAGACAGTTTTGTGCTCCAAAGCTCCAGAGTCTAAAGCATCTCCCGACAAAGAGAAGGCTGGAGACAAGGAGAGCAGCGGAGGAGAGGAAGAAGCAGCAGAGGAACCTGGTGCTAAGGAGGAGGGTGGTGATGAAGATGAAGATGCCAGCACTGATAAAGCATCCAAAAGTGGAGATGATAAAGAGGAAAAGGAGGATGTAGACAAAGGCAAAAAGGAAGACGCGAAGAAGGTAAAAGATGAGAAGGCAGATGACAAGTCAGAAAAAGAGGTAGAGGCCAAGGCAGAAGCTCCGAAAACAGAAGCTGCAAAGCCTGAAGTCAAGAAAGAAGAGGCTGCCAAGACACAGGCAACGAAACCTGTATCCTTAAAACCTGCATCCCCCAAGTCTGAATCACCCAAATCTGAGTCTCCTAAATCTGAATCTCCAAAGCCTGCATCTCCTAAATCTGAATCTCCCAAGCCTGGATCTCCAAAGCCTGGATCTCCTAAGGCTGAGTCTCCTAAGGCTGAGTCTCCTAAGTCTGAGTCTCCAAAGCCTGGATCTCCTAAGGCTGAGTCTCCTAAGTCTGAGTCTCCAAAGGCTGAGTCTCCTAAGGCAGGCTCTCCAAAGGCTGAGTCTCCAAAGGCAGGCTCTCCAAAGGCTGAGTCTCCCAAACCCAGTTCCCCAAAAGCTGAGTCCCCCAAGACAGAATCCCCGAAACCTGAATCTCCAAAAGCTGAATCCCCAAAAGCTGAATCCCCAAAAGCTGAATCCCCAAAAGCTGAATCACCTAAAGCTGAATCCCCAAAGACTGAGACCGCCAAGCCTGACGCTCCCAAGGCTGCTGAAGAGAAATCAGAGAAAAAGAGCGACTCAACAGAAGACAAGAAGGTAGAAAAGAATGATGTTGCCATGAATGGCGATATAGACAAGAGCAGTCCAGAAGAGGAAGGGAAGAAGGACGAAGGGAAAGACGTTGACATGGTCGCTAATGGCGTGGACGAGAGCCCCGTGAAGGACGACGGCAGCCAGAAGGTGGTGATCACCAAGACTGTGGAGACGATCACCACTGGAGAAGACGGGCTCCAGCATGTCACCAAGTCTATCACCGTGACCGAGACTGTCAAGGAGATGGAGGAGATGGTACAGGAGACGCTGGTCTCCACCAAGAAGACGGAGAAGCAGTCCACCCAGTCCATCAAGCAGGTGACCGAGGGCAACTGAGCGGACTCCACCATGGCTGATCCGGCAGACGATGAGCAGTCTTAGCCGGCCGCCAGAGGGAGGGGACACGAAGACAAGCAATCAACCCAGAACTAACATAGCAAAGAAAATCATACAGCTAGAGCGACATAATAAAGATAACCACTCTCAAACATACAAAACACATCATAGAGAGAAGCCAAAACGTAATCGCTACAAGTTTCAAAAATGCATGTTGTGTGAAAGCTTTAAAGAGGACCACGCTGCGGATGCGGTCAGAAGCAAGAGACAGAGACATTTAATCCTCTTCTTTTTTATTTCTTTCTGCAGTTCACGGGTGAGCTCACGGGTGGGGGGTCTCTGCATACTAGCTCAGGGGAGGGGAGCACTTTCCTCTCTTATCTGTATGTATGGTAGAAATACACTGTAAAAAAGAGTTAATATATAAAAGGAATACACGCGATATGGGTGGGAATGTGAGATATATATTATTAAAATTAAGAGGATTTTTGAGTTTGAGTAAAAAAGGAGGGGGCAGGCAGCAGGGAAGGTCCTCGATGTAGATGCATCCTCTAATTAAGAAGCCTTACTTGACTTATGAAGATACCAACTGAGCCAAAAAAAAAACTACTAACAACAAATACACAACATGTAGTGAAGAAAGAGACGGGCAGCGATATGATAAACACACGACCATATACATCCAGTAACTGAAGCAAACTACAGCTTAACGAACCTGAAGAAACTCCTAGCCTTAAACATGCTTTTTATCACTGTCTGTTATGTTTACCTGAGTGCAACTGAAAAAAAAAAAATATATATATTAAACTGTAAATGCGCAGATTCATGCATTATTGTATGCATAGGATGGACTTGAATTTAAATACAGAAATAAATGAGGTGCTACTGTTTGCAATCCCATGACCTTACTCAACATGAACGATTTCCCAGCAGCATTTGCTCAATAAATGTCATAATGAATCAAAGAAAAGTTGTCTTGTCATACTGTATTATTCTCCATGTTTCATTATTTTGTGTACAGGTATCTTTAATTTTAATAGTTGTAGTTAAAAGTATCAAAACTTAGTAGCAAGAGCTTCACTTTCATTAATGGATGTCATTTAAAAAGATTATTATATCTAATGCAAAATTTATATGATCAGTTATTTTAATCAGTGCTCTTTACTGGAACCACACAACTGTTAATGAATGTTAAATGCCTTTTTAAGTTTGGCAGTTAATCAACAAAAAATAAATAGAAACGAGGAATCACACAGCAGAGTTTTTTTGCATGTCGTCGAGGTATTAAATATCTTCTTCTGATAATAATGATAATAATCTAAAATCATATAATAATTCTTAATTTCATGTTAATTCCTAGTGGACACATGAATAGGTGTTATCTAATATTTATTAATGATAAATTGCCAGAAGAATTATGGAGACAAGCAGGTCCTTATCTTGCAATTTTGCTAATAACTTTAATTGTAAAAAAACAAAAAAAACATTGATGTACATTATCTAAAATATAACTCTGTTTCCTTTAATCTAATGCTATTAATAATTTTCAATGACAATTTTATTGGACATTTAATTTTGGAGAGTGGTAAGATTTAACCATCCTTGATGAAAGCATGGACGCGATTTATTTCTGTTCATCTGCTAATAAGACATTGTTGAAATATATTTCTTAAGCTTTAGCTTTGACTGATGCCAAAGGACGTTTTAAATGCAATATGTTTTTCTCTTGTCATCAGCAACATGAAGTGATGATGGCAGAGGTAATCGCTGAGAGACTGGCTGTAAAGGAACTGCATCAGTGTCCAAGGATTCTTATTGTCAGTTCTTCAAACCCACCACTAGGTCCGTCTGCAACACACATGCTGCAGACTAATGCTGTGGCTAATGTTCGCAAATATCAGCAAAGTTCACATTAACAAAAATTGTTGTATAGCGTCACTGACGTTGATAAGCCACGTAACTGACTTCATTACTCCTCTCTGTAGTATTTGCAATAAACCTTGTCACTGCCTGTTGTGGCCACCGAGGTGGCTGTTAAACAAAAGTCAAAAGTTAAGCACGTATTTGTTAATAATGATAAGATAACAAATATAGTTTGGGGCGGGGGTGGGGACTGGAGCTGCATGGAGTCTGATAAACTATTGGAGCTGAAGACAATAAATCAGAAAATGACAATAAATAAATAAATCTGGGGGTGTGGCGTTGGAAAAAGTTTATTGAGTTAGTTGTATTAAAACACGTCTCATTTATAGTTATTTTGATATATGACTATACGTCTTTGTTCTTCTTTGTTTTTTATGCTAAGTGATTAAGAAATTATTACTTGTACATACAACTATAAACTACATCTACTTTGATCATGTTTATGTTTTATTTTCGTTTGTATTCTCTACATGTAAGTTCTTGTATGTTCTTTCAAATTAAATATTCATCAGAGAAGATAAAAAAAAACACTAGTTTGTTTGACATTATAGTTTGTTTGATTTTGTTGTTGTTGATTCTTTATTGTTGTGATCCATGTAATGTGGCAGTAGCATGAACAGATACAGAGCTGTATGGTTGATGCCGTGTTCTTGGGCCACTACCAGCTAAGAGATCGCAACGTGATTGGTTGTACACTCTTCTTCTTCATCGTTTTAATGGCAGTTGGCAACCAGCGAAATAGGCGCATTAGCGGCACCTTCTGCTCGCGAGTTTTCCCTTTCCTTTGACAGTGGCAGCTATTAAAATGTGGCGGTAGAAGTAAAGGAAGAGCAGCAGATGTAGTGACTTTTTGAATTGTTGTGCTTGTCGTTTTGTTCAAAAATAAATTGTCGTTTGACAAATGCAGTGTATAACGAATCGTTACCCTAATGCTAATCACAACCCTAACCCCGAACTGTTACCAAATGAAAGCGGCATTTAAATGCTTAAAAAGTGTAAAAATCGAAGAAAAAAAAACGTCGTAGTCCGCCATCTTTTCAATTCCGGGAGACGTGACAACACGCATGCGCAAGGGGTGGACCAATGAACGAGCCAATGCAAGTCTTATTTCGCTAGTTTGCTAACATTAGCTAACATTAGCCAGCATTAGCGACAGGGTGTAGCAGCACAACCCTCTAGTGTTTTGAACGTAGTATGCACGTATGTGCTTATAAATTCTGCTCAGTGTTTCATCTGTAAAAAGTGCAAAAGTTATATCGGCTAATTTTGAAATGTTGAAAGTGAATATTGCAGCACAGCAGAAGCTACGGCTAAACTGTAAACGAGTGTGCTTTGTCTACATGTCAGGGGTAGATGTTAAGTCAAGACTTATGTTTTATTGATTATGAATTCTTCTCAGTGTTTCATCTGTATGAGTTACAAAATTTACATCATGTGATTTGAAATGTTTCAAGCAAGTCTTATACTAGTCAAAACCAAGGACACACGTGGCTTTAAGAAGTGTTTATTCAACCACCAGAGACTCACACACTCACCTTTACATTCAGCGGCTGCACATACTGTATTACACTCAAACCTTTATGGACTACTGTTGATAATGGCAAGCAGATAACCTGGATTTGTCGCTTTAAATGGCCGTTGGACTGTTTCGTTGAGCACCATGTTAACAAGCAGGTTTGAGAGGATTATCGAGCTGTGGTTTGTGTGTGTGTGTTTTCGAGGTTTGCTGTGACTACCTCTTCACTTCTTCTCCGGTTTGGCCACCTTTTCGACATCTTTCTCCTTTTTGGCGTCATCTTTGTCGTCTGGTTTTGGAGCAGTTTTGGCACCTGCCTCCTCTTCCTTCTTGGCATCGACTTCCTTCTCTTCGCTCTTTTTTGCTTCTTCCTTCTCTTTTTCTTCTTCCTCTACTTCTTTTGCATCTTCTTCTTTGTCATCAGCTCCTTCGGTTTTTTCCACATCATGAGCTTCCTCTTTGACTTCAGTCTCCCCTCCTTCTTCTTTGTCCTCTTTCTCACCCGCATCTTCAGCAGCTTCTGTCACCTCTTCCTTTTGCTCCTCCTCATCACCACCTGTATCAATAGATCAGTTTATTGATTGTCATCATGGCCAGTCTAAGTCATATAAATATTTGAGCAATTACAGCATACGATAAAAAAAGATCCACTAACCCTCTTCTTCCCCCTCAACCTCTTCATCTCCTTCTTTAGCCTCCTCTTCATCTTCCTTCTCTTTATCTCCTTCCTCCTGTTCTCCCTCTTCTTCCTCCTCCTTCTCCTCTCCTCCCTCTTCCTCCTTCTCTGCCTCTTCTTCCTCCTTTACCTCCTCTGCCTCCTCCTCCTCTTCCTCCTCCCCTGGAGGGCTGGCCCCTGCTTGTTGGGTGTGGCTTGCGGAGAAGATCCCCTCTGTGGTGCTGAAGCTGGAGCTGAGCAGGCGGGACGTCATCAGGTATGAGGGGCCGGAGCTCAGGCTGGAGAGGAGGGGCCGGGCGAAGGAGGGCGCCGACAAACTGTGGCTGTACATAGAGGACACTCCGCCACCAAGTCCAACGCTGAAGCGAGACTCCTCGCCTTCCAGCAGCTTCCTGTACGGGTCGGTGGAAAGACAGGTGACAGTAGACAGGAACTCTCTTTATCCTTTCGAATTTCTGATGTGGACCCAAGAACATGTTTACCAAAATAAAAGTGGCCTTGCTAATGCACTCTGACCAACACCTGTACTTAAATATTTAACATTTTCTTCTTAACTGATCATGTTAACTTCTAAAACTCATGTTTCTTCATAATTATGGATTTATGCAGCACTGTATGTAGCATATTATACAGCACTCTTGGAAGTCTTTGACTCTGATTTCTGATCCCACAGTGGCTTGTTCTCACCTGTATGCAGCGATCTCAATGTCCAGCGCCATCTTGACATTCAGAAGGTCCTGGTACTCCTTCAGGTAGCGTGCCATTTCATGTTTGGTGCCCCTCAGCTCGCCCTCCAACTCTCCGATGGTGTCCTAAATGGAAGACAAAGTAAAGTATTTTATAGGACATGTGACAATCAACACGATGAAATGAAGGATCTGAATAATTATTGACGCATCGCAGTAGAGCACGCCTGCCGACAGCACAGCTGACCTGCATGGCAGCTATCTCAGCACTCTGCTTCTCCTCCATCTCACGCAGCTGTGTCTCCAGGGATACATTGAGGCCTCTGCATGCATCAATCTCCAGCAGGCGGGACTGGAGCTGGCGTCGGTACTCCCCTGCCTCGTCCTTGGAGCTTCTCACGGCGTCACTGTGCTGTGCCACAGTTTCGGTCATGGAGCCCACCTTCCCTCTGAACCACTCCTCGGCTGCCTGCATGTTCCTTGCAGCCAGCCTCTCATACTGGGACCGGATATCCCGGAGAGCCCCGCAGAGATCCGGAGTGGCGGCCTCGGACTCCACAGCCACCTGGACGCCCATCTGGACTTGGGCCTGAAGCTCGGCCAACTCACTGTCATGAATTCTCTTGAGGAAGGCCAGCTCCTGCAGCAGACTTTCGACGCTCTTCTCCAGCTCAGCCTTGGCCAAGGCAGCCTGGTCGGCCTCACGGCGGGCCTCCATCAGCCTGCCCTCTGCCTCCTCGCGAGCCACCACTTCCTCCTCATATCGACCCTGCAGGGCGCTCAGGGTTTGTTCCAGTCGATCTCTCTGGCCCAGGACAGCTTGTTGCTCTGCCCTGGCCTCCTCCACGGCTGATCGCAGGGAGCGGGCCTCTTGCTCATACAGCGCTCTCAGACGGGACGGCTCACTGTGCCTCTGCCTCAGCAGCAGCAGCTCGGACTCCAGAGCACGGTTCTGCTGCTCCAGCTCATGCACTCGCTCGATGAAGCCGGCGAAGCGGTCGTTGAGCTCCTGCAGCTGGCCGCGCTCTTGGGTGCGCACGGTGCGAAAGTCAGAGCTGATCTGGGCAGCCTGGTTCAGCTCCAGCTCCAGGGAGGAGGCCAGTGAGGAGGAGGAGGAGCGCAGCACCCGGCCGGGAGAGGAGTACTGATGACGGGAGGAGGAGAGCGGGGAGGCGTGGGAGGAGTAGACGGAGTGGGTCCTCCCTCTGGTCACCGCCACTCGAGGGGGAGCCTCCACATACCAGCGTCTGTAGGACGAGGTGGGATAGTATGGGTCATACCCGATGCTACTCATGGCTGGTTGGTGGGAGGACAGGCTGCTTCCCTCTCCTCTGTGTGTGTGTGTGTGTGTGTGTGTGTGTGTGAGGAGATGTAGGAAGGGCTCAGGTTTAAGCCTCGACTGGCTTCTGCTGCAGCAGCCTGGGCTTTTATAGTCGGACTCTGAGCTCTGACGCAAGCGCTTTCGCCGAGCTCTGACAATGCAGACTCTGTATAGGCTTACACCGCAACAGCAAGAACTGAGACAGAGAGGAACCATGGGAATGGGCGCAGGAGGGACGGGAGCGAGGGGTTAAAGAAAGAGAGAGGCAAAAGACGGCAAGGAAGGTGTCGAAAAATCACATATTATAAAGCGGTGAAAGTGCACGATTCTGTCAGCCTGTTCATGAGTTTCTAAAAAATTTCGATCTATCGCAGTTTGCTTTTGCAACAGTGCAACGAAAACATGAATGCACACAAAACAATTAATAGAGCACGTTGCCAGTTTCAACGTAGAATCTGGACCAGCAAAACTGCAAATAACTGTTTTGTTATGATTTCCACATATTGTATAGAGCAAACACATTGCTAAAACATATTTTCTGTGCTATCTCTACTGCAGGAAAGAGAGAGAGAGAGAGAGAGAGAGAGACAGACAGACAGACAGACAGAAAGAGAGAGAGGGAGGGAGGGAGGGAGGAGGGTGTGTGTGCTGATTTTTACAACCATGACACAGCATCCCTGCCTCTGGTGGTGAGCAGAACTGCAGCCATAAACTCAAAAGACCTGCAGTGGGACGGTCCCACCCAAACAGAACGTAAAAGGGTGACATGTAAACAGCCGTCGAGCCTGTGTAACCAAGTGTAGGTTTTCTTTTTTTCCTCCCCCTTATGTTAGCAATGTTTACTATACAGTTTCAGCTTTGTAATTGAATTTTTTTTTACCCTGCAAAAGGACTTGGTGAAAACTAAAGGAGTATACTTTCTGAGATGTAGGTAGAAAAAAAAGGGACATGGTCTATGAATGTCTTGAAACCAGCAGCACTTTTATGTGTCATGAAAACATCACATTGTCTCTGTCAGTGAGATTCAAATCATTTAATGAACACACTTTTACTTTTCGAAAGTCCTTCTCATCTGTAGCACACACACACACACACCTTGGCAGGTCACTGACATATCGTTGTGACATGCAGTTTCTTTTCTCGAGTAGCTGCTCGGTGCCTGTGTACATCTCTGCAGGTACAGTGATGCAGAGGCCCTGCGGAGTTCATTCGGGCAGATTTTTTCGGAGCGCCATGCATAAATGCAGTGCATACTGTAGGTAGTGCTTTGCAGCAATACCAGTGTGTACTGCATGTGTCTTTGTGTGTGTATGTGCATGGTCTGCTACAGTGATTTGCCTATTCAGCAAAAAAAAAAAAAAGCCCCCCAGTACTTACATACGGACTGTGGGAGATGGAGGGGGGGGGGGGGGGGGCTTCGGTGGGAGCTGAACACGCTCTGCTGCAGGCTGAGTCATCGTAAACAGTTGTGATCACACCATCTCCCCTGTGTACACCTTTCCCACCCTAACAGCAGTCTGACAATCTGCACCAGGGCCATTTTTTTAAAAGTCAGACAAGATGCTTACAGGACCTGGGGAAATGAAACAGAGAAAGCAGATGATTAAACTTTTTTCCCCCAAACAAATTAACCTACTTTTAAGCTCTAATTCCCCCTTCTCTCGTCTCTGGGTAGTTGACAAACCACAGAAGTTCACCCTGGGTATAAACAACTTCGTTTTCATATAAATTCTCCGAAGCAGAATGGGCCCCGCACAGACACACCTATTGTTTTTCCTTTTATGATTTAATGAAGCATCAAGTATAGTACAGTTACGCCTGATACTGACATGGGGCAATTGGATCTTTTGGTGTGCAGTTGCAGGAAGCAACACATAAAACCTGTTTCTGTAAATGATACTAGAACAACCCCTATTGGTGATAGACAGAAAATACACTTTAAAAATTGTCCTACTACAAGTTTTTATCATAGAGATTCTACTGATATGAGGATTTTTCAGGGTTGGAGTTCAAAGATCTCTGGGGAGTCTTTCACTGGTGGTGGCTCAAGAGATCAAGTTGAGATTCCCAGGCGTCATGTGTTGAGAAGAGGTTTATCTCTCGAGGCTTTGAATGCCCACTAGGGACGCCTGGAAAATATGGAGAAGGAAAAAGCTCCTGGGACAGTGACCACAACATCTGGGACACGTGCGTACAAAAAGGCCTGATACATCAGCACACACATTCATGCAAACGTATGCTCAAATAAATAAATTAGTGTTATCTCTTAATGAAATAGTGCATTTATGATTTAGCGTTTATTTTTTTTCATATAAATTATTGGAAGATTATATGTCCTGCATATAATGACACAGCAAGTCTACAGTTACAGCTGGTCAGTTTGTAGCTAGTGCTTTTTGTAAAACTGGTCTTAACATAGAGCAGTGAAATTGATTTGTTTTTTTGAAATCAGTATCTGGTGCCTTCTTGCTGCTTCTCCAGGTTTACCTTGTAACAGTATTAACAATAATTCGTATTTGTAGCGGTTACAGTAGTAGAAGTTGCAGCAACTGTGGTGTTACAATGGCAGCCTCATTTAAAGTAAGAGAAAGCAGATGAGCAAATAACACTTTCCCTCTCACACAGTTGCGAACTGTGTGAGATGTCTTTTGTTATTGCATATAACAAAAACACTAAACAGACATGATATTTGCTAAAGATATGAGCTGCAGTGATGAGGCTTGTCCATGTGAGAGAGCGAGGTGAGGGGCCTTTTCGCAACCAACTCTGATCTTTACACTTTTGTTCCACAGATCTCAGTTTAAAAGTCATGTTGCTATTTTGGCCTAATATCTGACCTCTGGCCTTCCCAGCCACCACGCGGCCCACCAGCCCAGCAGCCCCTCCGCTTCCATTGGCTGCCCCTGTGTGTCCGTCAGCGTGTGGATCCCTCTCACGGGTGGAAAGTTAAGGAGGCCTGGCAGCTATAAAAAGAGGCCGGTATGCCGGCTTGGCCCCACTGTTGTTGTCAGCCAGTGTGTGTGTGTGTGTGCAACTTAGAAGGGCTGAGGGTTCTGTGTTTGGATTGAGGTAAACTCAGGAGGAAACAGCCGCAAGCATGACTGCCGTGCATCGTTTGGTTATCGTCCGCCACGGCGAGAGCTCCTGGAACCAAGAGAACCGCTTCTGCGGCTGGTTCGATGCCGACCTCAGTGAGAAGGGTGTCGGGGAGGCCACGCGGGGCGCCAAGGCCATCAAGGACGCGGGCCTCAAGTTCGACGTGTGCTACACCTCCGTGCTGAAGCGCGCCGTCAAGACCCTGTGGACCATCATGGAGGGCACGGACCAGATGTGGCTGCCCGTGATCCGCACCTGGCGTCTGAACGAGCGCCACTACGGAGGCCTCACCGGTCTCAACAAGGCCGAGACGGCCGAGAAGCACGGCGAGGAGCAGGTGAAGATCTGGCGCCGTTCGTTCGACATCCCACCTCCACCCATGGACAAGGACCACGCCTACAACAAAATCATCAGTGAGGTGAGACAACTAAAACTATAGGAAAAATATACTAATGTCATGTCAACTGTCAAACTAACGTCTGTTGCTCTTCCTACTGCACCTCCAGTCCCGGCGCTACAAGGGCCTGAAGCCCGGCGAGCTGCCCACGTGCGAGTCGCTGAAGGACACCATCGCCCGTGCCCTGCCTTTCTGGAATGACGTCATTGCACCCGAAATCAAGGCCGGGAAGAACGTTATCATCGCTGCCCATGGCAACAGCCTCCGTGGCATCGTCAAGCACTTGGAGGGTGGGCATTGCATTCAGTCAGTGCAGCAGGTGGAAAAGAAAACAAAAGACAAAGAAGAAGACCGTGCTGCAGTGATAGATCGATTGGTAGATGTGGATTTTGGCGTTAAAGCAAAAGCCACACAACTGGAATATTTAACTGAGAGACTTTAGTTTTAGAGGCTTTTGCATACAAGGACAAGAGCCACACTCACAGACACACAGACAGTTGTGGATTACAGTGGGTAAAAATAGCAACGCAGGGACTCTCGCACTTCAGTCCGGGGCCAGGGGAGAGCTTGGTTCCCATTACAGTCACGACCTTTATGTAGAAAGGTTGAACTTTTTCGAGGAGTGGCCAGACATGGATAAGGGAGTTGCACGGCTAGAGAGTATTAAGGGCAAAAAAGCCAAACCCAGGCGCGGCACAGTAGATCTCAAGGTTTAGGATAAGATACAGCAGCAGCAGATTCAGTTTCTTACAAATTGATGTGATCATAATAATTTCAAAGTACCTGCCCTGCTGCTGACATTCAGACGATTGTCCTTCCTCTATCCAGACAGTTTAAATATTTATCAGTTACATTGCTGCTGTTCTGTCTGCTGATCTGCATGTCTGGTTTGCCCGCCTGTTGTTTCTAGGCATGTCTGATGCGGCCATCATGGAGCTGAACCTGCCCACAGGAATCCCCATCGTGTACGAGCTGGACGCGGACCTGAGGCCCGTCAAGCCCATGTCTTTCCTCGGCGACGAGGAAACCGTGAAGAAGGCCATGGAGGCCGTGGCCGCCCAGGGTAAAGCCAAGAAGTAAACGTGCTTCTGGAAAAAGCAGCAAAAAGAATAGACTGTCCCCCCTTTTCCTCGTCCATGTGTCCATCCTTGTAGTCCATTCCAACAGGGGAATTGTTTTAACAGCTCTTTTGGAGACGGGCCATTTTCAGCACGTTGGCCTTGTTTTGTTGAAACGACAGACAAGAGGGATGACTCGTCAATCTGTGCAGGCAGCCTGGCCTCACATTTTATGCAGCCACGCATCACTCAGCCCTTTTAAATTGCGGTCAAGCCCTATTTTGAGGGCCCCACCACCCTGACACAACCAATAAAGAAGCCAGATTTTTACTTAGGCCTGTGTCCGTTTAATTTTTCTCCTCTTCTCATGTCTCCCACCCCCCATTTCTTCCCCCTCGTCGACAGATTACATTGTCATCCTTATTTCTTACACCTATTCTTCTTCTTCTTCGGTTTCCCATTTGCAAACCGGTGGTTTCAGCAAAGTGCAAAGGAGCTGTGAAATCTTATCCGGGAGTTAGAGAGGGGGCGGGGAGGAGGGGAGGGGGAGAGAGAGATACAGAGATGAGGCAATGGGTTCATCTTGGCAGCATTCCCATGATGCAGGATTCTTGTCCTCCACTCCAGATGGATCACAATGACAAACAGGAAAAGTAATTTAAAGCAACTATCATACAAACATGTTACTCACAGCAAACCTATGTCCCTTTGGACCTTCAGATGGATCAGAGGTTAGAGGAAAGATGTAAATAAGTGAGCAGAGGATTACTAAATATAGTACCGTGTACATCGATATAAGTGGTAATTTCGTGGCATTGTTTGGCTCAACTGCAAATCAATACTGCGATAGCCCTTTATCCCACGACGCAACACCTGAATCGAGTCAGCAGCGGTCATCAGAGGTCACTGAACCGGTTGATGAATATGAAATGATGAATCTGACCTTTCCATTCACCAGATGTCCACCCAGCTAAATACCAAATTGAGATTTGGATCCTTCACCAGACTTAAAACATCTCCTTTGGGGACCTGCAGCTGTTCTGATGGCTCTGAGTGGCCAAAACACTTTCTTTGTATTTTTAGAAATACAGATTAGAAATACAGATCTCCTACTCGAAGGAGACCAATGATTAAAATGCCCTTGCAGGCATGCCTACAACTTTTAGGAACAAAGTGAAATACACAAATGTGATTACGTACTTTAGAAGAGAAGCGCTATGAGCTACATGCTAACATGTTGACATGGTACTTTTCAGGTGTAATATTTGCAAAAATTAGCATGCTAACATTATATAACAGCACTATCCTAACGGAGGTGGAAGAAACTGTGACTTGTCCAAAGCACTAGACAAATTAAAATGTCATGAGCATAAACAAGTAACAAATGGACAGCAGATTTAATTTAGCGTCCTAATGTTTATCCACACAACTGATGTTTCTATTATTTGACATTTAGACAACATGACATGACAATACAAAACCCCCCCAAAATACCAGCAGGACTGCAAAGAGGAATTACACGACCCTGATGCAGTCATGCCACCTACTGGCCACCAAGAGGAACATCAGCTACTTGATAAATAAAACAAAGAGTTTCCTTATTGTGAGCGAAATGGGGCAAACCTGAGTCTGAGGACTGGGAGTCTGTAAACATACACAAAGAAGTTGATATTGTTATTATTATTTTGGTTGTACAATAGTGTCCACTCCTGCATTTGTCCTTTAAGCTGTCCACAGGTTGGCTCATGAGCTGGATTGCAAGGCTTGTCTGCGGCCTTTTGATGCAGTCGATGTTCAAACCGGTTCCGGAGCTCAGTCGTGGTTTAGGTCTGAGGTGTTTTAATCAGTAGCAGTCTTAGCGGCGGTTTGCCTCTTGAAGGATTTGAAGAAGCTTGGGAGAGTCGCTATCTTATAAGGGTTCTTCTTGTATACCACCGCTTTATTTATTTCCTCTTTGGACACATCTACATACTCTGCAGCGCTCGTCACGTTCTTCTCTATGTTGTTGATCAAATCCCCCTGACGGAAGAAAAACATAAATCAAAATAACGAGTCAGATCTTGGTGCCGAGGCTTAAATGCGTCCATCATCGCTGAACATTTTTCCAACCGAGGCAGTTTTCTCACCTGACTCTCCAGCAGCATGGCCGTGTCAGTAAAGATCTCGTGCAGCTCTTTGATGCCGGACTCGAGGCAGAGGATGTCCTGATGACGTGATTCGATCTCACTCAGAGCCTCGCTTGAAGTTCGAGTGTCACAGTTGATCTGTGAAACAAGAATTAAATAAATAAAGCATCATTTGTTTTGATAATTGCCATCAAGTTTCATATTACATTCTCACTAAAGCCCAACCGATATGGATGTTTTGGGTATAACTACTGAGTATAAATACAAAAAACTTGAATTAGGGAATTACTTTTTTTTACATAATATGCCATTAGCAATATTATTGGCCTATATAGTGGAGCAATAGATATATTGGTTAGTTGTAACTGCATATCCAAGTGATCAACAACAAACGCAAATCTACAGTAGGTATTACTAAGAATTGAATAATCAATTGTTGTGCCCAGAACTTAATGAAAATCACACCGACATCAGATATGAAGATGGTGAGACTGTCACGGAGCAGCATCACCTCCAACTCTTCATCTGTTGTCGATTTGTCCACTGAAATAAAACAAAACAAAAAAATTTTAGTTTAAAGAGGATTCTCAGGAAAATGTAGAGGTTACTTCATCAATTACCGAAAAAACATTTTGAACACAAGTGCGCAGGATTACCTATCCCAATATCAGAGACATTATTAGTGTCGGACATCACCTATGACATTTGTCCCAAAAAATGTTTTCCATCTATTTTCAAATGGTCACCACATGATGGCGTAATTACACCTATGGTTTCTCCAAACTAAAATCAATTAAGTATACCGGTGGCGTAAACCACAACTGGTGGGGGTGTGTGTGTGTGTAATCTGAAGGTAAAATGCAACTTTGATCTATTTGACCGACTCAAGAGACTGAAGAAGAAACACTACTTGGAGAGAGAGAACACACAGCACACCCACACAGGGGCCTTCAGAGTTCACTTACTGAAAAGACCAGAAATGTTCAAAGGAGCCATGAACACGGAGGAACAGCTGTGTCTTCCTTCGAAAATTTAAATGATAGCTTGATTTAAACCGACCTGTTACCGTTACCAGGCTAAGACTTTAGGCGACACAAAGGAAAAGGAAAACAACATTCTGACTTTTAAAATATATTGTATGTTGGCTATAATCTCAAATATGTGACAAAGAAAACATTGATCCTTAATCACTGCTGAGCAAAGTGTAGTTAAAGGAAGATACTTTAATTAAATTCAATGCAGAGTTTCTTATTTGTACTAGTAAAGTAATTGGGAAGAATGAATAAAATTTCCACACAAATATTATCCCATCTCCGACTATCTGAACTATTAGTAGATGAACTCCTACACAGGCATTCACATCCACCACAAGCTTTCTTGCTAGTTAAAGACTCGACAGAGGCTCGTTCTTCCCTAAAATACAATAACGTTGCTGATATGCGTTAAGAGGTGAAGTCCATTTGCACAACAACAGGAAAAGTGTTCATGTTTTGGTCCATTCAGGGGTTTTTTGCCGACTCACCAATTTCCAGCTGTCTCTGAATTTGCGCTTTGCATTTCTCTCTGAAGGATATCTGGGCGTTGTGGTAGCTCCGCATGACTTCTGCAAACCACCGAGTCAGGTGTGAGTGCTGGTGAGAGGGAGTCGACACAATATCAGGTCAGATGATTTGAGACAGAAAATCAGACGGCGTGGTTTTGTTAGAACAAAGGCTTCTCTGAAATGTAATACCTTTAATTTTTCTTCTTCTGAAGAATGCAATTGCAGATAATAAAGAGTTAACCACCCTTGTGCAGCTGGTTCATTACAACAACAAAAAAAAGGTAATCACAAACCTGGTTCTTCTCTATGCGCTGGATCACTGAGGCATTATTACCGTTCTCCTCCACAGGGAAGTTTTTCTGCATAGCTAAAAGAACAAAACACAGACAGCCGAATAAAAAGAAAAAACTCTCACTAGGCCTGTCACGCTCACTGATTTTTATTGGGGGATATATTGTCCCAGAAATGATTGCCATAAGTGCCAATATTGTCATTTTAAGACACTTGTTGACACTGAATCATTGTGAGCTTGCAGTAAAGGCCTATTTGTCAATAAGTGTGAAAGTCACTCTTCTCCCACGCGGAACCAGCTGTTCATGTATTAGCAGGATAAGTCAATAACAGAATTACCGTGACAGGCCTATAACTCTCACAGAGTCTTGGGAAAAGGATCGTGCTCAACTATAATGGCTGCTAACAAAAGCTGTGATTCTTTTTTCTCCACTTACAGTAACAGGTGAACTCCACTCTACTGAACAGCAGTAGAGAGTGGAGTGGAGAACCAGTAGCCTTCAACTTCAATCCATTTGCAAGTAAAATCACGTGTCACCAACTATACCGTCCCTAGAAACTGAGGAAGTGTAACGTGCAGAGAGTTCCCCCTCGCTGTCACAAACTGTGAAGGTATACAGCCACATCAGAAGATTGCTGTGTGGAAACATATCCTTGTGTCTCAAATATCTACGGTACAAAAGCACTTGATAGATAAAATCCCACAACTTACATCTTAACTTGGCTCGGACGGAGTGGGCGTTCTTCTTGATCTCTCTGTTCAGCTGCTCCAGCTTGTGTTTATTTCCTAAACATAGGATAGTAAGTTCACCGCATACAAGGAGTAATTTAAACAATGTCAATTCTAGTATTGTAGTTATACCTAATTAATGGATTTGGGGAGTTTAAGTTTCCAAAGAATGGCAGCTTTGCCAACATCATCTTGTCAAAAGATGGCAGGTTTAACATTTATCAGCGACATGAGTGTGTGGAAACCATTTTCAAACATTTGCTGAAGGTCTTTAAAATGTAATATGGATATTATCAGTCTAGGAGCATGTTTTTGTAGAAAGGCTCAGACATATTGACACTTTATTAATGTCTTCACAAGCCTAAATTGCCGTGATGTGGTTCTGTATAAGGTCTAATTAATCCCCCCCCCCATGCTCTACCCTGAGGAGAACAGGCACAGCTCTGTTTGTCAAAGGCTGCGGAAATGTCTATTTGTTTGTTTCCGTCGCTCTTGTTTGTCTTTTCAGTGCCGCGTTGCCCCGAAGGAGGAGACCGACGCATCTCCCAAATCACGCGATTTTTTGCGTCAAATTTCTACCCAGTCACTTGAAAACTTGGTCGTGTTCATTAGGGGGGAGATGAGATCCAATGAAAACGCCGAGAAGATGACGCTCGCTCACTCACTCCTGTCTGGGTTCGTAGAGGAGAGGATGGCGCCGTGACCTCTCTCCACCTCCTCCGCTTGGCGGGAGATCTTCTCGATGAGGCTTCTCACCTCCCCCACCTGTGTATACACACACACACACACACACACACACACACACACACACACACACACACACACACACACACACACACACACACACACACACACACACACACACACACACACACACACACACACACAGCGTAAGATATTGGACATAACAAAAGACAAGGCGGAACATGCGAGCTGTGAGGGACGTTCACCTTTTTGAAGGAATCCTCCATGATGCCTCTGCTCTCTGCTGGATCTGTCATATTATTATAATTATTTATTTTTTTCAAAGAAAAGAAAAAAATAAAACCCCTGAAATGTCCCACCTGTTTGCAACACAGCTTCTTACAGCAACATGAACATGTGGGATATTCAAAACTATAAAAACAATCCGTTTAAGTCGCTGCTGCTGCTGCTGCTGCTGTGACAAACATTAGCAGGATGCTACGACCTCCTTCCTCTTCTGCTGCCACCGCGGTGAAGTCGGTTCAATTTCAAAAAACAGACTACTATCTGCTCACGGCCGTGTGCTGCGCAGTGCCACGGGAACGACGAAGAGGAGTGAGGGAGTCCACCGCTAACGGATATTATTCTTTCTCTACTTTCGGCCGTCGACGACAAGGCTCCGACCTCTACCTGCAGTCTCTCCTCTGTGGGGGGGCGGAGCTTGGCTTGAACGCACCTGTAAGATAATGAGCGCGGGCACGCATGCGCGTTACCGGAGGAGGGGAAGACCATGACATCACCTGCGTGTGTTTGTGTGTGTGTGTGTGTGTGTGTGTGTGTCATAGATTTACTATTTAAAACCGTGTGTGTGTGTGTGTGTGTGTGTGTCATAGATTTACTATTTAAAACCGTGTGTGTGTGTGTGTGTGTGTGTGTGTCATAGATTTACTATTTAAAACCGTGTGTGTGTGTGTGTGTGTGTGTGTGTGTGTGTGTGTGTGTGTGTGTGTGATTTTCTCATTTGGTAAATGTCTTTGTTTGTTAAAAGACAGCCTACATGTGATGTGTGTATGTAATGACACAGTGTACCTCAAGGTGGCGCTGGAACGCACCATCACCAACAGACTTTACGAGTCCAGATAATAATAATAATAATAATAATACATCTGAAAACACAACTTTATTTTAAATTACACAGATGAGATGAGACATGAGCAGAATCCCACATGTTTCAACATTTCATTGACCAGACAACTGATCGATTAATCAGGAAAATCATCTACTGATTAATTGATAGTGAAAGTAATCGTTGGTTGCAGCCATCCTGATACCTTCGCTTGCTTTTTGGACTACATCACTACACACAGTTACTGTAAAATAGTTTCATTTGTATAGTGATGGCCTAACAGTGATTCATGTACACATATGTTATGCTATTATTAATGGCTGTGTCTGTTGCAGCAGATCATTTGAAATACATTGGTGATATATCATTTGACTATAATACAATATTTTGTATTATTATTTCATCATAATTGTTATTATTATTATTTTAGATTCACGAGAACTTGGGATATTTGAATCGGATGCATCAGCTCAGACGTAATGAATTGACATGAATGGACTTGTTTCTTTAATAGTTTATGATCAACCTCTCCTTTGTCTGTTCACATACCTGGATGAGAGTTTGTGCTCGGAGGACTGGGAGAATCTCGGCGTCTCGCAGACTCAGACGTAAAAGCTCGCAGAGAAATAAGTAACCGATCCTCTCGGACACCTGCAGCGTGGCCTTTTCACATGAGTGACACACACAGACAAAGACCTTCAGTCTCCCATTAAATGTGTTGGTTTTCATAAATAATGCAGTGGGAGCCTGTGGGAGCTAAAGTGGCTTCTCTGTTTCTTGGCGCATGGCACAATTCACAGAATGTTTTCTTACATTTTACCAAGGGTCACGGGTCCAAGCAGGGTTTTTGTCAATGTGTCATTGTTTTCAAGAGAAAGTCTACAGACTCGGTTCTGTTTCTTGTCATTTTGAATTTTGGTGTGTCTGCCAAAGCCTCAGTAATGTCCTGAAGGCAGGGAGGATGTTTGCTCACTAACTGGCATGCGATCATCTCGTCAAACACCTGTTCAGTCAGTTCCTCATTTCCTTATTATGTGTTTAATCATGAAAATGCAAAATGGGTACAAAGTTGAACCAAACGTTAAGACAGTGGTGCGCCTCAGAACGTGTGTCAGAGCAGTTTCTTTCGTTTTACAATTTGAATATTTATGTGCTCATTTTCAAAAGTCATATGTGACAGCTTTCAACAATACTTTGTACTTTGAAAGTACTTTGAAATTATTGCAAAGCCCCGATTTTGTGTTTTGGTACCATTTAGGCTGCATGTACTCTACAGTGCATGAACGATACTTCTGTAGAAAATATGGAAATTCTGACCTTTCATTTGTGTACGCTGTTCATCACATAAATAAGAAAGTTTCATAATTTTCTAAGAGAAAATCAGAACCAAACTAATGTGTTCACGGATTTGAACATGAGGAATTCGCCATAAAAACAATCTTAGACTTCTCTTCAGGCTCCTCTTTAGTTTTATACATTACATTATTTAATGAAGAGAGACCTAACATTATTTTCGGAGGCTATGTAGCCTCTTTGGTATATTTACCTCTAGGAGTAATATAGAATATATATATATAGTAATACATTTCCTTTCATTTTGATTTGATCTGATGCATTTCTTTCTTCCTACCACTAGAGGTAGCTTCAACATTAAAATCTGTTCATGCGTCTTCTCTTTTCTCTTTGGCCCTTAGGGTATGATAATCAATACCTGAATCAGCCTTTCAGCGTGATTCAATGGACTTAGATGAAGGTTTTCAATAGGAGAGATCCTCTTTTAATAATGAATGACCAATATGTACTTCACAACAGAAATACTTGATGTACGTTCACATCATTGACAGGCAGAACATCAGAAGGAGGTTTACTCTCGGGTGTCTGAGTCAGCAAAGGAGACCATACAGCAATTTTGTGGAGAGATATATGGAATTCTAATATTGATATTGGGATGGTGATGCTGTATTTCACATCTCACATATTACCAATACAATTATTTTACCCTAAAAAAAAGGTGTAGGAGAATAATGACTTCAGGCAAACATAGTGTTAAGAAAAGGCGAATCAATAGAAATGTATAAAACAAACCACAGATTCAGCGGATCTGATGAAAAGAGGAAGGATTGACAACCTCAAATGCGCGGTCACCTCTGGATTTTATCTGTTCCGCGTTCGAACAGATAACAGGCCTTGAGCGGATGATCGGAGGGGTCGGCCAATTGAATGAGGGCTCAACATCTCGGTTACATAATCAGGAGCCAGGTCATGAAAGGCCCGAAAATCAATTCTTTATTTCATAAGAATTGAGGTGATACGGGACTTGTACACATTCTACTACAATCCCTGGGCCGGCTACGTCTTCAGCGCCTGGCACAGGGAAATTCTGTTGTGTTTGGCCGGACAACAATGAGCTGCTAATTACAAGTTAGCGGCCCCTTTCCAGTCCACCCTGAAGTAAAAACAGAAACAGCAGCCAGCTTCTCTCTGCCAGCACTCTTGTGCCAGCCTCCGCCGCGGCCAAGACAGAGCAGCTCTACTGTGGGAGGAGTGATGGAACTTGAGATGCCGTAACACGACCATTGGGATGCAGAGGTCGTCGGGAGCGCCTTCGCAAGGACAATCTCTGGGAGCGTCACCCGGAACTAGCTCAGTCAGCCGAGTGGTTGTTGTCCGCGTAGTAGGGAAGAGTCAGAAGAATTAAGACAACAACAAAAAAATAAAATCAATATTACAACTACCACTACAATAATGTAGTTGTGTACAGATATATGGAAACATTTGAGTGGTTATGTTCCAATAACTATACAAAGAAATGTAACTGTAAATACAGATGATAATGTGGTTTTTTTTTACCATTAGCTTACAAGTTCATAAAAGTGTGTTACAAATCATTTATGAAGTGTTTTAATGCTCCTTATGAATGCCAAATATGCAGTTTTTAAAGTGAAAGAGACAACAGACAACTTCCGTGCCCCCTAGTGGTTCCAGGTGGTATTATTGTCACTGTCGCAAAGACGCCGGTAAGGACGCAGGCACATTTCCTCAGAGCTCCTGAGGAAGTTGTCAACACCACTTTGGAGATAACTAGGAGAAGAATTAAGGTATTGTACACTGAAGCTCCTACTTCGTTTCCTGGCTCCTAGCGTCAACTAGCGGCAGCATCAGCATCATGGCTTCCTCAATACCAGCAGTCTGGATCTCTTTTTCTGTCTCTCTCCTTCTTCACCTGCCTTTGTTCCTCCGTCAACAGCCTTCTTTTTCTCTTGCGAGGTCGACAGGTTTTTGTCAATTCGGCTGTTCCTCCATCTGCCGATTCCATCACAGTGGAAAGATAGCGGGGAGATCGCTATTCTTTTCCCTGTTGTGGTCACGCGACGGGTGACGCAGTTCCTTTGTGCCGTTAATGGAGTTGTAATTTTTCCACCAAAATGGCGTCGCGGTTGGCGGTCAAGAGAACGAAAGGAAGACGTATAAGGGACCAATGTTTGTGTGAATGTTGTTGTTTAGGGCAAAAAGTTGTGCAGTTTTTCCCCCGAGGTACTACCAATAGAATAAAATAAAATGACCAAGAAGAGAACAATACTTGTATACAATACTCAACCATAACCACAAGTGGCCGAAGAGGGAATTTAACTTCTGAACTTTGCTGCCATGTTCTACCAGTGGAGAAGTGCAGCCTAGGCCCACACTCTTTTTTTTTTTTTATCTTCTTGTTAACAGTTTTCAATGAAAATCAATAATGCATGCTTGCTGGCAGGCTCAGCAGTGCTTAGCACTGATTTCGCGGACGGGTACACTCAGGAGTGGGCAGGGAGGCAGCTGGGAAGCAATTTTGCTACATTGCTGATGATGAGTCCCCAGCGAAGCGGCGGCAGGCGTCCAGCTGTAGTGTGTGTGTGTGTGTGTGTATTTGTCAGGTATGTCCCTGTGTAATCTTGTCAAAGCAGAAATGGCTAGAATTAAAATACACGGATCAGGTATATGACTATCACCTGGCAATGTAATATTGAGAGTGTAATTTTGAATTATTCATGGGATAATAAATGTGGTAGTGTTTACACCAGCCTTCAAACAATCCTCCATAAGGATTTGAATATTTCAGACACACACACACACGCAAGCATTACACAGTTTAATTTATCCTCAACTCTGCTGCTTCTTCTTGTGACACCTGCCCCCAATTTTTAAATGAGAAATTTCATCATCTATTAAATAAAGCCATCACAAGACCATATGTGGTGACTTAGTTCATGGCAGGAGTAAACTGAAGTGAAATTTAAACCCCAACACATGAGCCATCTAATTAACCAGGCATTCAGGGGGTAGAGGTTTACGCTCAGTTCAGTCCAGCCTAATTGCCTTTTCTTTTTTTTTAATGTTCATGATTAAAAATTGGATCTGATATAAACAGGTTATGCCCAGTGGGTGGAGAACAGCACTGAGACTGCCAGGGTGATCCGGAGTGACGCCACCTCCACCGTCTGAGGCTTTTCTGTGAAAGGTAAAGTCCAGCTTGTCTGCTAGTGGCAAATGTCAATAACCAGCGACGCCCAGTGTATTCCACAGTTGTTTGTAATAATGTGGCATTACATATGTTGTTGTTTATGTTTTATTCACTTCCCGACGTGGCAGTCCTCTGAATACAAACCTTTTTACCGCTGCGGTGCAATATGGATAGAGATTTGTATAAATCTGCTTCCTGTGTGATCGTCAGGAAGGAAACAGGAAACACAGAACAAGGCTTTAAGGTCAGATCTTCTCCACTGGAAAGAAATACAATAAAACAAATGACATGGAAAATAAGGGTTTGATTCAATTTTATTCCAGAATAAAGGAATAAATCTGTTTGTTTTTTTATGATATTAATCAGTTGTTAATCGCTAATTAATCAGCAGTCAATTACTTTAATGTTCAGATTTCTATTTAATAGAGCAGATTTCTTTAACTACTTTAAGCTGTTAACACTTCACGCTGTAGATTATTCAATTAGCCTGAACACGTAGTTATTTTACCATTATTATAATGATTTTTTTTCCCCTTTTCACATTCTCATTGCTTGTGATGGGGAAGTCTCCTGAAACATGTAATCATCAGTTACTTGTTTTACTCAATGCAAAAGTAACTACATCACTTTACTAGTTATTCGGCTGCGAATGTAATTAGTAACTAGTTACATTTTTGTAGCTTCACTTTGGTTGAAAGGCTCAAATCCTCCAACATGCATCCACTCTGTTAAACACATGTAGAAATATATCATGCATGAATGAGCCATTTAGCAGTGCTATGTAAAAAAAAAAAAAAAAAAGGAAAAAAAAGTATTGATTACAGCTGAAGAGGAGCGACTTTGACGAACATTAATCCAGACAAAGAGGCAAATGTCTCGCCGTCCGGTCATCAAGCAGGACATTGGCCTGGCATTGATTCAACCGCCGGTCTCCACTGTCACGCAGTGTTGGACAGTCATCGCGCATCTCCATTATCGCTCGACGGCATAAATAAAACGAAACGATTTGATCGCTGTTAACGCTAAACAGATCTGCCCTTGGGAGTCCTTCACCGGAGCACAACGCTGCTCATTAGCTTCTCTGTCACTCTCGGCATTGTGTGTTTTGTGCGTTGGACGGCGTGCGCGGCGAGGTCGCAAGACCGCCGCCACGACCGGTGTTGAGGTCGTACACACATGCAGGCGTGAAGTTCCTGTTGTGCACGCGCAAGAGAAAGTGAAGGCCAACTTGAGTGAGTCTCCTCTCTGGCTTTTTCTAACCCTTAAATGTGAGAATGAAGTTTGGGAAAGTCTTCACGCTGCACTGCGGCTCATTCAGCTAAGGACAATTTTTCGGACCAGCTTTATTCAGAGACGGCTCTCGGCGGTAAAAAAAAAAAAAGAATCCACATGAGGTTTTGTGATGTCGGCTAACTTCCTGCTCTATAACCAGCTACACTGTAAAAATTCGCGCGGCGACACATGGGGTCTAGTTATTACTCATTTCCTGTTGAAAGTGATTAGATGAGCAAGGCCACCTCACAGGATCTGTCGACGCGAGGCCGACACTCAAACAGTCATATCGACTCTGCGACGCATGTGGAGAAAAAAAGTTTCCCAGCCACAAAAGGCAGATATCACCGGCCTTGATGTCTACCTGTCAGATAAAGACCAAGGCTGTTCTTCTTTTTCTCTTTTGTGATGACCAGCTTTTTGAAGTTTTTTTGCAATTCTCATGGGCAAAATAAATCATCGGTTAAGGGGAAAATATAGCAGGTGATGTATTTCTCTGAAACCATTATATTGAGACTTGGATCATTAGTACTTATTGTACCTTTCCTTTTCCTTTAACTAAAGGATTTCACAAAATCTTAGGTCATACCCTCGTTGTATTGTAATTTATTAGATCATTTTACACATTTTATGAGAATTGTTTTATTCCTTTAACTTTAAATTATTTCACAGATTGATCCTTTCGACCTCTTTTAGCTTTTTCACTCTCTTTGTCTCTTTTTAATCTCTCTTATTTAGCTCCTTTTAACAAATTTCGGACTTTTCACTTTGTCTCTACAAAATCTTTGAAGTTACTTCTGTGCAGGAAATATGCTTTATAAATCAAACCGCCTCGCCTCATGTCCATACGACTAATTTAATTTGATTTTGAAGTGCTTTTGTGTGCTAATGAAGGTGCACACGTGGCCACGGAAAGGTGTGTTGGCTCGCCGCTGCTTTGTTACCGAAAGCCGTTTTTTCTCCCGGGCGATCTGGCTTCTGCAGTTTCATTAACTCTCATAACAAGCTGCCAGCACCACTTATGCAAATGACTCGTGATTCCATCTGTAGCACAAAAACTGCAGACATTTTTGCGCCGTTCACTCGGATTTTCAGAAGGACTCTCGAACAACTCCTCTTCCACCGGAGCTCCCCGTGAATAGAATAACGGAGATAATGACAAGGACCGCAATACTAGCCGTAATAAAAGCAATCGAAGGCTTCGCGTGACATTTAGCAGCGGGACAAAGGTGGTGGAGGATGATTGTGAAGGAAATGGAAGAGGAAGGAGTCAACATGAGTTATTTTTCACTACAAGGTTATTATGGACGTCGGCACATGCAAACTTTTGAAGGACTCTCAAAAAAGTGGGGTATCTCTCTATCAAAAGGAATGCTTTACCCATATGTGCCAGGTTTTTCAGTGAATGAAATGAAGATGAAATGAAAGTGAGCAAACTTTATTGACGACGACAATGTCTCAAATGTTTTCATTGCAAGTTCATAGATAATAAATATGTTGCGAGATGCTATTTTTCTATTTTCATTCATCTATATTCTTCATTATTATTTTAATACAAAAAAAGACGGCCATTACACTTTCTCAGCGCCATGGCAACTCATCTAAATTGTTGTGACCGAGCAGCAGTCCAAAACCCAAAAGACAACTAGTTTTCTATCATTTATCATTCAGGGACAAGAACCAAATGACAGTTTTACTTAAGAAATACTCAATGAACTCAATGAATCTATTACCTAGCTTGTCACAGGCTTAAAGTGCTGAAAAAAAATCCATCAATTATGCATGGACCGACTTGAGCTCTAGACCAACACACCAGGGAGCTCCAGGCTTCCAGCTGATGAAACCTCAGACGACATATTGTCCTTTAATCTTATTATTAAAAAGAAACTTATTAGATCACTGATGACCTCAAAAAAGGGGGCTGTTGCTCAGACTGCCCGATCGACAGCCTCCTATCTGTGTCTGGCTTCAGTCACAAAGTATGATTGATCGCTTATTTTTCCCCTTCCGGAGGAACTGCTGGGTTTAGGCAGAGTTTTCTCGTTTGAGGCTGTACATGATTACAGTAAACCGTGAACTGTGGCTCAAGGCTCCTCTTTCAAGACTGACTGATACCGACAAGCCGAGTTCCCAGCGGATGATCCTCATCGACTGCTGGAGGCCTCGCCGATCAAAGCCTTGACACCGCTGGAAAAGGAATTAAAGAATGACTGGAAATGAGAAACTGGAGGTGGATGGAGGCCTATGATATACACCGCAGCACTGTTCCTGTTTGTAGGGAAGCCAATGAACATAAATGGAGGTTAAATTATTTGGGCATGATCTTATTTGACAGTGACCAGCAAAAAGATGCTCAGGGAGAGGCTTGAACTCTAGATGACAGGCTTGTGCGAGGAGTTTCATCTTCCTCTGACGTACTAACAATTCTATTTTCAGCAGCGACTGTAGCAAAGCAGAAGTTTAACCAACACTAATTACTGTAATTGCAATTGTTTGCTCACGTTATGTGATGCTGATTGAAACTGAGTTCACCTCCCTCTGAAAACCCCTGCCCCATCAGGCTTCCATTGTCTTCAGGCTCCCAATCACTCCCACGGCGTTCTGCAGAATGTTAAACACGCCGGATCAGCTCAGTCTGAAAAGAGTCCGATGAGGTGGGGGCGTCTGAGACTCAGCATCACTGTCACAGGTAACCTTGGCACAAGTGAACGCCTGGAGTGATTCTCGGTAATGATCCGGGAGGGATCGGGAGCTAATTCTGGTTTCCGTCCGCCTCTCCGCTCTCGGGGAGGATCGGCCTCTAATGTTGCTTCGTGATTCTAATCCATATCTTGCTCCCCCACCTTTTTGACTTGGGGCTACCTAAAAAGGAAATAATATCCACTCACTGCAGAACCCATGATCCCTTCCATATACTTTAACTTCACTTGCAATAAAAAAAAAATGTTTCACAAGTGATACAGTATTTCTCAAAAGCAATAGAAATATAATACGTTCTCATATCTCATGTCAAGGTTCAAAGCTACTTTATTATCATTCCCGTCCATATATATTATATATACTCGTATAAAGTGGAGGAAAATTGTGTTTCTCGGGTCCAGATGGAGCAAATAAACATACTTCTATCAGGAGAGACAAGTGAATGAATAATAATAATCTTTTGCAAATTGAACAGATGATTACAAAGTCTTGAGTGTCTTTGGCGCTTAGACTCAATGGGGAGATATTTCAATCAAGGGCATCTGCCTCGAGCATCAGCAAAAGGTTGGAAGGGATTTGAATTGTCCAAAGGTTTTCTGAGTTTTAAAGTGTGCTGCAAATCATTTTAAGGAGTTGGGGAAACAGAGGCTTAAAATAAAATCTGTAACCGGGATCCACAAGGGTTTGAGAACGAAGGCAGCAACATGTCGGTAGATCACGTCTCCATAATCCAAGACAGACGTGAAAAACACGCTTTCTGCTAAACATTGGAAAACTGGATCTATTCCCGTACAAGTAACCAGTTTTGAGACAGCTCACTCTAAGTTTCTCATCGAGCCAGACACCAAGAGATTAACGCTCTGTGACTTTCAAAATAAAAGATTCCTAGTGGTTATGTTATCATAATCAAAAACCTCTGGCTCTGGAGAACAACATGAATTTGGTCTTATTCGCGCTCAACCTGCACAGACTCGTGAGATAATTGCATAATACGTGATGCAAAAATATACAGTACATGGAAGTGACAACTGTTCAAGGATG
Organism: Scophthalmus maximus; assembly: GCF_022379125.1. Taxonomy (NCBI): domain Eukaryota; kingdom Metazoa; phylum Chordata; class Actinopteri; order Pleuronectiformes; family Scophthalmidae; genus Scophthalmus; species Scophthalmus maximus. Next base: position 6,016,167 of record NC_061534.1, read on the forward strand.
TTAATATGTTATTTTGCCCGTAGCGAAAAAAAATGACCAAGGCAAAGGCGGACAAGAAAAAAGATATATTGGACAAACGACATTTTCTATCATGTGAGAAAGAGAGCAAGTGAGAGAAAGAGAGAGAGGGAGAGAGATGAATCTGCATTTCATGGCCCCCCACACAACTGAGGACGTGAAGAATCTCACCGAAGTGTCCCCACGTGGTTTTCGCCACCTCCAAGGACTCGTGCGCACGCGGAGCCCTGCGTTTGTCATTCTTCGCCGCACTTGTCGCCTTGATGAATGGCGAGGGCAGGGAGGAGGCTGAGTCAAGATAAAGCAGATTCAATACTCTTTTGTGTTCTATTCATCCAGACATAGAGAAGGGCGTTCAAAAAACAACAACAACAAACGACGAAAAAAAAACCTCTCTGACTTTCAGCATGTAGAGGAGCACACACCCGAGGTTTGGCAGGTTTGAAGAATAATGACATTTGTAAAAAGAAAAAGGATAGGAGGCGGGGCATACAAATAACAGACGCCACTCATCTTCTTTACGAGAGCTTACGCGTTCGGTTCAAACTAGCGGGGGGAATCAACAACCGGGGACTTAACTTGTACAGTCCGTCTCACGAGACCCGTGCTGCTTTTCCAGGCCTAATGGTGTGTGGCTGTTTACCAGCGGAGGGAAATGTGGCGAAGACACTAATGAAGTGACTTACTCTAAATTAAAACGCTAAGTAAACACACTTTAGATGGCGACTCCGTGGTGATGACAACAGTCCAATCTGTAACAGTGATTTAACTTCCATTTCGGAGTTTCGGATCATCGTGCTGATTTTATCCGTCCCGTTGTGTTTCTTTCGGGGTTTATAGTATCTGATCGGCACTGGTACTTCGGGAACAGTTTTCTGAGGAGATATTTTGTCTGTGCGTGCGTGTACGCTTACACACCGTGCAAACTGTGTGTCTCAATTGTTGTTTTTGTTGGCTTTCACGCCGACAAAAGCGAGGTCTGCAAACACCACTTTCAGCCGACAGCGAGGCCGAGCCCACTGACGCCACAGAGCTCGTCTTTACAGTGGGTTGAACAAATGGAGACAAAGGGCGGCAACGCGAACAACGAGCGTGATCTGGACTCAAAGGCTGAACCCGGAGACGAGATGGCAAAAGGTTCTGAAGTAGATTTATTGCAAAAAACGTGCAGGTTGTAGCCCAGAATTTATCTCATTCTCATTCTATTCATATTTGACCTCCAAACTTTTCCGCCTGAAAATTCACACTCTGTACAACCCCAAGCAACACTATAAAGAGCGGAGTTCATGTTACCGCTTACGCGCTTTGCTTGTGTTGTTCTTTGCAGGTAGGTGGCATTAGGGAGCAGAAACCCTGGATCTGACAGGGAAGATGAAACTCTGTTTTGGGTGGAGAGGCTCGACATCAAACCCGTAATATTCAGGGTGCGCGGCGGAGAGCGGTGGAATTAGAGCCGCCGAGACTCTTTGCCGACTTCAGAGTAAACCAGCTTTTGTCGGGAGACGGCGGGACTTTGAACCTGTTTACAATCCAATTTGCCTGCAAGTCTGAATGAGTCAGAGAGTGTGTCAGCGGAATTCAACTAAAGAGAGTGTTGGATGAAGAGGCTAAGTCGTCTGTCTCTTTGGGCTGAGCGAAGCCTTCGGGAAGTGTGCGACAATAACAACAAATTCAACACTGGATTTAGTTTTGATGAAATTCGGTCAAATCCCAATTAGGATGTGCACAACACAATCTCCTAATCCCCTCGAATCCTTCAGATTAAACGACAGGACAATGCATAGAATTGTTTTCCGATCTGACGTCTGTATCAGCAGGACGGTAACTGCCAGAAAACATGTCTGTTATTTTTGCACATTTGGCAGCATTTTAATTTGGTGCTCAACTTCTCCGCACCCCCGTGCGCTTCAGTCTATCCAATTTGTCGCCCCATCCGGCCACAGATTTTTTTACTCCGAGCCACGGCATCTGACACGGGAAACAGAGAGGTCAGAGGGCGAGGGGTGGGGCCAAGTAAGAGATGCAACTGGGCCAACCCAGTGTCAATATAGAAAACTAACCAATGGGCTGCTGTCCCTGCTTTATTACCCAGTCCTTGTGTGTCGGCCCGCTGGGAAAATGCCAGATTACCAGTCCAGACATGAAACAAAACCCTGCCAAATATTTCCCCCTCAGAAGGTGGATGATGACAGAGTTTACCAGCGCTGTTGCCCGTCGTGTATGACTCAAACCAAACGACCTCTGAACAGCTGGAGACGGACGAGGGTTCACATGGGGATAGAAACAAGCAGCAGAGGGAGACGGCAGCCGGTAACACAAACGTTTACTGACGGATTAACTGAAGTGAGCCAGAGCGTCCACATGCACATGTACAGTCACACACACACACACACACACACACACACCCCATCAAACCGTATCACTCAAGAGGATAGATCCTGACAAGCATGTCTGTAGCCCTGTTAACTCTTCAGAAATCTGCTAATAGGTGGAAATGAGGCCTTGATTGAAAAATAAATAACCCAAACTCGCTCTGATTGTGTGACACGCTTTCAGATTCCAAAAGGGAGAATTTGAAATTTCCTGCGGCTCGGGATCGTGGTCCACGTTGTGTAACCGGGGAGTTACGAACGACCCCAGGCTGCAGCCCTCTTTCTTTTGCCGTTTGCCAGAACCTTCTCTCGGCCGAGTCAAGTGTGCCCTGTCCCATCCGCGCTCACAGGGTCCTCCATCAATTCACCAGTGCCGTGGTGAGATGGAGCCGGTGCTTATCACGGTGCTGCCACGGCGAACACAACCCCCCCCCCGGCATTCCTCCCCTCACCGCTGCAACGGAGCTTTTTGCCAACAAGCCCGTTATTACACTCTGAAGCTTTTGTCAGGGTACAGGAGAAACCTGCTCGGAGGTGATAGTGGAAGTCAGAAAATGCCGAGCATCTGCTGGTTCCAGCTTCTCAAAGCTGACAATTTGCTTTCCCTCTGTTGTGTTTCATTGTAAATTGGAATATCCACGGGCGTGGCATGGTTGTTCAGCCACGACGAGGAAGTTTGAAGATATCTCTTTTGACTCTGGGAAATGGGAAAAGACATACACCCCCCCACTCAAAATCATTTATGTAATTCTTTAATAAAGAAAATGCTCAGAATATGAAAATAACAAGGGTGTCAACTTCAATTTGACTTGAAATATGACGCACAGTTGAGAGTAGGATTTTAGTCCATGTCTTTTGCAAAATTAAAACGTCCCCCCCTCCGTTTAGGGATCCGGAGACTTCCCCGTGCTTTTGTCTCATCACGTCTTGAACTTTGTAACTCTCTTTACATGAGAACTGGCTCTGACATTGCCTGCAGCAATTACCCCCCCCCCCCCCCCCCTCCAAGAAATATAGAGCTACCAGGTCCCTGCCTCGCACTTGGATGAGAGGCTGTATTTCCCCCCACTCCTTCCTTCAGCGCCAAGTGAAATAAATCATCTCGCGGAACACGGGCTGCATAGTCAAGAGTGAACATTGGAGAGAGGGAGAGACCAGAGGACAGTCCTGCTGATAGAAAATGCTCAGCAAAACTGTTAAGATTGGCAAAAGAAAAAATTGTGTTTGTGTGTCTTTGAACTGTGCCCCCCTCCTACAGTCGTGCTAATCTGCTAATTAAAGCAGCTTAGCCTCCATTAGCAGCTTAATGGGTTGACTGATCCTGGTTCTGATAATGGAGCCTGACACATGGGTCAATACGGCTGAAATCGATATCGTAATAATAATGAGAGGGTTTGTCATATGGTTAATTCGCTGGATAAAAAGAGCAAAGTCAAAGTTGGTCCTCCTGTTAGTTTAAGTCAACAACATGTAGATCGACCCACTCACAACACATTTAAGGACATGAAAGAGTCCAGAGGAAAGACACAGCAGAGTTTTATACCCACTGGTCGGGTCAAATATTTCCTAATGCCAAACCAGTACTGGGTTACATGTCACCACGTTGCCGTCGCAGACTAGAGTCAACATCAAGCGACAACTTTTTCTATGGCAAAATGAAGAAATTGGTCAAAAAAGAGGAAATGGAAACACGGATTTACTGTACAACCAGTCCACGTTGCGATCTCTTATCAGGTTGTGGCCACATCCACAGCTCCCTCGGACATTACATATTCTACTTTTTACTTACTGTTATTAGTAAGCCATGATATTGCATTATCACCCAGCCGTCCCATACGTGTTATACTTTACCTGAAGCATGCTTTTTCTCACAGTAACTGTGCTGTTCTCCTGCACTCACACACAGATACAGATTGTGAACTAAAGGATTCCCGTGATGCTGTTGAAAACTGGACAGATTGCTGCGTACTTCCAGTTACTTTTTTTTTCATCCCAAATCCAAACATTGACAAAGCCTTGACCAGTCGAGATGAAGACACTGAGGTGAAAATGGATTTTCAAGGTCGGGAGCGATATGGGACCACATGCCGCCGGTGAACCCGTCCCAATCACACTGTTTGTCAAAGTGCAAGTCTGACAGAGTCGAGATCCACAAGAGTGCAACTCAGTCTTTCTGCTATATGGATGAAAAATAATAATTCCTCATGAGACTATTTTCAGTTTCTTGCTGGTGTCGACAGATGATCGTATCGGAAAGGTCGTCGAACTCGTATTGTACGTTCTCTCGCAACCGCTGCGCCCTTGAGAAGTCACGGCCATCACTCCACCAAGTTTGGTGGACATTTTGTTTTTTGCACATATTTTTTAGGCCAAAGTTCAGTCACCTTGAGATTATGAGGTAAAAAAAAATTGGATATGAGCTTCCCTTCCCTTCTTTCCCTGGCGGTCAAGACGTCAAATGTTTTTCTCCTTGATATGAGTTGACTTTAATGGACATTTGGATTATCTTGAGGATATCTATAAACTGTATAGCAGTGTTCCATTTCTTAAATACTATTTAAAAAGTGAGGGGATTTTTGTTCTGATCGATTCAAGCCTTTTCCCTCAGAGGTGGAAGAGGTTATGACCCACTTGCTGCATTTCTGTAAGTGTCAAGCAGGTCTCATGGGAACCGGAGAAGACTTCACCTCACAGCCCATGACTTGAGGCTGAGTGCACAATCCCGTCCAGAACTTTCCTCTGTCGAGCAGCGGCGCTGTCAAACCACACATCCAAATTTGAAAAGGCGAGCGGAGCAATAGAAAGGCAAACAGCCGATCCTCAGAACCACCAATTTTATTTGAAGCCAGTGCGAAGAAAGAAAAAGTCTCTGAAGGTGACATTTTCATGTTATTTCAAACAAGAGAAGATTGTTGGTGGACTCTCCCCCCTCTGAATTTCAGTCCCGTCCCTTCCACAAAATGAACAAATCCACGGGTCATCTCCTCCCGGTCTGGCAACTGAAAAGAAGAAAACTTAGACGACAGTCGTTTTCTCTTCAGCTCTGGTTCCGATGTCCGACAGCTCAACAGTGGCCCCATACACGCCTTGTGGAGATCACTAGCATCTACAGTATTTCGCAGGTGATGTGTTCGTCCTTTTGCAGGCGTGTGGCCGGCGAATCTTCCCACTTGTTCCTGTACTTTCATGAGGGGGAGGACAAGTGCATATCTGTTGTTGAAGCAGAAAGAAATGGTTTCAATCCAGAGGGACACGTCTTTGCCACAAGTTGCACCAACTAGAGTAAATCGAGGTCTTTTTGTGTCTGTTTGTGTACTTGGAGTCTTTAAGTGCTGCCTTTGACAGACGCTTCTAACTCTGTCTGAACACACATTTGCTTCTTTTTGCCACGGATAATTGGAGACGAGATATTTTTGCATAAACTCTAGGCTTGTGTTGCTATAAGGAAGTGGGTTAAATGGATCGCGATTATAGCACGTTTCAAGTGTTCCAGACCAGCCAAAGTCTAAATTATGTATTCCCATTCACACCTCCGTGTGCACATATCATTCACACACTGACGCCACGGCCGCAGAGACTGTGAAAACGGACCTCGGACCTTGTAGTTAGCGGACGATCCGCTCCAACTCCTGAGCCGTGGCTGCCCCGTGGTACGTTCAATACGCCTTCTTGCAAATGAGGGTGTATTTCATGTTTAATCTGCGAATTGAACTTTGTGGCAAGAACTGGGTTTGTTCTTCAAAGACAGCGAGCAAGTCAATGGCCTCTGGATGGAGCGGAGATTGGACAAAACTCAATGAGTTCTGGGACCTTGTTACAACGGTTAACCAAGTGAGAGGCCAGATTCATTATGATGGATTCAAAATAAACACATTTGTTTTCAAGGATAGGTACAACTTCCGCTCAGTTCATGTGACGTCTCACTTGAGAGACTTTTTGTTTACGCGGAAGTGCATGTTTGGGTGTGAACCAGTGTGTGTGTGTGTGTGTGTGTGTGTGAGAGAGAGTGTTTTTTGTGTGATTAATGGATTAGAGATGGTGCTGTCATATTAGATTATTGGAGTGACAAGCTTCACTGCTTCATCTCATAGATCATATCAGAACAAACCTCTCACATTCCTGCCAATTTTCTGCGCCAGTGCAAGTGCTCCTCAAAGCTGAAAAGTGCGGCATGTAAAGTGTGTGTGTGTGTGTGCGTGTGTGTGTGTGTGCGTGCGTGCGTGCGCAGCTTCCATACCCTCTGTGGTGTTGAGGTGCGACAACTTTGAAGGCATCAGACGCATAAATCATCTCAAAGCTGCAAAAGCCTTTCTTTCTCAATGTCAAGTGGACGTTAAGGAAAGAATGACAACTCCTATACACACGATAATAAAAAGAATAATATACTTTTCAGCACAATTCACGCATAACACGCTTCACATTTATGATAAGGCAATAGAAAATAAAATGAAACTGAGTATCAACAGCAGGTTGAGGTCTTACATTTCTCCGTGCCACATCCCCCACAAACGCAATGCAACCACAACCACAACCGGGCTTTGAGGTGCGAAGCGGCAAGTCATCTGCCGTTTGTAGATTTCAGTGTTCATTTAATTTAACGTCCGGCAAAGTGGCCACATGCGTGATGGCCTCGCTGTGTGATGTACACTATTGTTTCCACCCTTCTCCACGGGCGGCCATGTCTCGGATCCAAAACAGTAAAGGTTTATGATCAGTCCGACCACAACTGAAATGGCGGACAGATGCTGCAATCTCCTGGGAAACAAAATTGCTTGTTCCTTTTTTTCTCTTTCTTCCGTCCCTGCAGCAGCTGGTGGCGTCTGATGACCAGGAGGAATTTTCTTATCTACATTTGGCAACAACACCATGGTTGTCAATCGTTATCGCCAATTGATAATTTCGGATAGATTTAGTTGGAATCGCTGAGGTGCGACTGGGAAATTAGTTTTCAGTTTTTTACCTTTTTGATTTATTCATTGTCTTGTGGAAACGTCGCCTTCTGTACACTTTGTGATTCGTCCCAAAGCGAAACGGGTTTCGATTTCGTTCCTGAGATGCCGCCGTGTTTTTCTTGATTATCGTCTCATCTGAAATGTCATCGGGTTTCCTCCAATATTCTAAAAGCGATTTTCTTCCGGTCATATCTTTTTGGATTATGTTTTTTCTGTAATGTCTGAAATGATTCATTTCTTCAGGTCCGTTCTTCTTCTGAGATGTGGTGATGTAATGGGATGCTTTGGTGATTTCCTTGGTGTGCACGTTCTGAACTGCTACGTCGTGAAACGCCGCCCTCTTTCTCTGTGAAGTCTTGATTCTGTAAACGTCCTCTGAGAACCCCTCACTGCACGTTAACCGAGCTTTTAGACAAGTCCAAAGTCTCGAAGGGGTACCCAAGGGTGGACAGTGATGGTGTTAAAACTCCTCACGCTGTTTGTGGGACAGGAGTACTCTTTGTGGCGCTGACAGGGGACATGAATGAAAATCCACTCCTGTGTCTGCACAACCACTGAGGTGAAACAGTGTCATCAGCATCCGAGTGCAAAGAGCGTGTTTGTGTGCACAACACACTCGGCCCAGGCGAGAAAATCATTTCCCCCAGTTCCCTTGTGTGTGTGTGTGGTGAGCAAGATTTATTTGCAAATAGAAATTGATAGAAGTGCAAAAAAAAAAAAAAAAATGCAATAAATGGACAGAGAGGGAGAAGAAAAAACACGAGGCTCCTCCAGTTGACAGGTGCAAGAGGGAGTCTGTAGCTGCTTTACACAAATCACAAACCACTTATCATCTACTTCCTGGATGTGCTTGTGGAGGTGGGGTGAGGTGAATGCGGAGGACTGCCGGTGCCGAGGAGACAGTGATGAGTGACAACCATACGAAACGGAGCTGTGAATAATCCTTTGCTGTAACTGGTGGTGCAACTAATCACGTTTTCAAAAATAACCAACACAATTACAATTACTGAAATTTAAACAGGCCCATCATTTTTTTTGTCCTCTGTGAAATGGATAATTACAGACTGTAGCAATGGATCACTCAGTCAGCATTAGTCTACACAATGGCTGACAGTTAGAGCCCCCATCATTTCTTTTCCTCCTTGAGGTCAAGGGCAAAACTATACAGGTGAGTGATGTGACCGGGTTTAATCTCCTGCAGCACCCGGTGGTACGTGTCTGAGAAACACTTGTTTCATTTTAACGCTGCCAAACCACTATTACTGAGTAAGTGCCTGATTTGAAGGCCTATCAAAACATGCCAGTTGTTTTTTTTATTGTTCCACCACTACTGACTTCATCAAATGATAATGGGCTCAACGATAGACAGAAAGTCTCAGGCTCTGGAATATGTCCGGACCCAACTTTTAAGGACATTCATGAAAGCAGCGATAGAGAGAAGACCCACGCACATCCGACTGCAATTTCATCCAACATCTGCTGCGTTACCTCCTCTTTCGTAGTATTGAGCTATTGAGAGGAAAAGACATCCTGTGTCGCTCACGAAATCTCAATCAATACGCTTCCTCCGCAGAAATGTCACCCACAGCTGACGTTTGTTGTCGTGTCAATATGCGGACGCGGTGGCATTTTCCGGAGCTGCAGAGTTATATACCGTGCATATGTTACACTTGTATTTGACATGGCAGCATATAGACATGAACATAATCACAAGCGCTGAGCAGACAGAAAGAAGACGGTGACGCTGTGTTCAAGCCTGGCACAGCGTGTCTCATTATCTACTCAGTTTGTCAGGCGGGCTGCTGGTTGGCGAGGAGGCCGGGGGGGGGGGGGGGTTGTGTAAGAGAGACCCACAGAGAATACAAAAAGGGTACAAGCATTGAAATAACTGAGGCGGGAAAGAGGGGAGAGGTTGAGGAAATATGGTTCAGTGTGTTGTACGAGGATTTACAGACGGACAGACGAAGGAGATAAACAATACAGATGCATCAATTTAAGCAAACAGTGAGAATGAGAGAAAAAAAAACCCACATGAAGACAAACTGCAGCACTGCTCAGAAATGAAGGGCGAAGTCGGGTGAGGTAAAAAAAAAATGAAAAAAAGAGCAAGTTAAGTCCACATCAAGAGGAGGGTTGGGAAGGATGAGTGGATGGGTCGGGGGGGAAAAAACCCATGGGACTTTCACACTGCAGGGAAATATTGTTCCAGATTGTGAGTCTTGTTTCTTTCATCCAAGACAAACCTCAACTGTATTTTTTTTATATTACTATGATATCACAATGTCAAAGATTCATTATGTCTTCTGCTAGTACGCTCCCACAGGTTGCATCATTGTTTCCATGGCGACGGAGGTCCAGATGCTGTTAAACTTGTGAGTCATATCTAAAGGGGGAGGATGAGCGTCTCACTGTATATTGCTATTTAAGTTTGAGGATATGTAAGATTTTCTAAAAGTATAAAGTTTATTTAAGGTTACTATCGAACTATATCTGGAGTCGTTGCCGCACCATATGGTGTGTTGTGGATCTAATACACAGTGTGACGGGTTTTCAAACTACACCAGATGTTGACACATGAATATGATGCGCTTATTATTACTGCTGCTGCTTTTTGTTGGCGGAAATTCTTTATTAAATTCTTCTAGATTAGTGGGGGTCCTCTTCAGTCCCTTTGATGTTCCTGGCTGGGTGCTGATTACCAAATGTCTGTTCTTATAATATATATATAAGCAAATGACAAGAGTGATCTAAAACACCCATGTTCATATTCCAGTGGAGAGTAAAGGGATTCACCCTCCAAGTGTCTCTGTTTCCTCCCATGCCCGTCTTCCTGTTGTGTCTTTGCTCATCTTAACAATAACTGTCTGTTTGACTAAATTGTTTTTCCATGCAGATCAGGATGAAGTTAAACTGAAGCACAAAATGTCAAACAGGGAGGATGTGGGGAGAGGATGGCTGCGTCATGACCAGACAAAACTTCCTTGGGAAAACATAATCCCAGCCTGCTAGCTCACTGGGATAAGTATATTATGTATTATCTTCTATCATTACTGACTCATTTTATTTTTTCAACTACAGTAGGTTATCAAACCCAAATAATAAATCAGGAGCCATAAGTATAATCCATCAAACGGCAGGTTGAAGTACTGTTACACTGCCCGAGGCCAGACTGGGACAAATTATTGGCCCTGGCCAATGTTTGGCCCACATCTGCACACCTCAATTGTTAACACACCACCCATAATTGTGCTCCCTTCCAAAGTATGGCCAAACCAAAACATGTACTATCTATTAGTTGTATGACTTTGAATATGTAGCTGTCACTAGTTAAATTCCAGCAATCTCGTCATTATCGAGAGATTTAATGATTGTGTAGAGAAGTAACTAATAGGGTTACAGAGACCAAGCAAACTACTACACTCTCCACACAGAAGGCTGTCTGGTTTTGATATAATGATGGAAGACAGCTGCCACTTTTTTGTGTGTGTGTTTATCATCGTTACGTGAATTGACAGGGCCCTGGCACTGTTTTGTTTCTCTGCCCTCTCCCTAACTCGGACAGATTTACTGAACGCTGGCAGACTGAACTGTCATTGCAATCTGCTTGTTTGTGTGCAGGGGAGTTAAACGGAGACTCGCGAATAGCGGCGCCATTACAAAGAGTTCTTCGTAATGCATCTTCTGAAAAGTAACCTACAAGTAATGCAAGGTTAAAAACAGAAAGAATGTGTGTGGCCACACGCTTACTCTCTGTGTGGCAGCATTGCCCAAATGGGCAATGGGGTTTCTGCTAGATCACATTTGACAATGGGAGTGACGTTTGTGCTTTGTTCCTCTATAATAGCATAAATCATGCTTATCTAGGAACAATGTAAATTAAGCATTAGTTAGAATTAAGTGCTTAAATGTGTTCAATAAAAGAAATAGTAGATCGGGCGAATGGCACATGAGTACCACTTAGGCATGTTAGGAGAGCAGGTGCTCATGGAGGACATGTCTGCAAGAGATTTCTGAAGATGGTGAAGGATAGTCCAGCTCTTATAGCATTTGGCAGCTCATTCCACCATCAGGTAACCACAAACAAGACCGTCTGGACTGTGATTACCTTGTCTCAATGCCAGACTATGTACCTTGGAGGAACGCCGTGGCTGCGAAGGGACCATAAGCCCGTCTGATTGAGTTCAAGTGGACGGGTGCAGGCCCAGAAGTCGCTCTGTGTGCAAGCATTAGTGACACCGATTTGATTCCGGCGGCCATGGGTGTGGAGGTTGATGAGCAGCGGAGTGACATGCAAACCTTTTAGGCTGATTGAAGACCAGATGCACAGCCACATTTTGAATCATCTGTTGGATTTTCACTATATTTGATGGCAGGCCCAACCAGAAGGGCATACATCAAACACAAATACAAGGGATCACACAAGTGTACGTCTACGACTACAATCTTGCAGCTGCAAAGGATGCTCTGCTCAGAGGGCCTTGGAGCAAGCATCGGAAGAGAGTGAGATTTATATCGAAGGAGAAGATGATACTTTGGAATTTAAGGATAATAGAGAAATAAATTCTCAGAATGAAATTGCATTTGAAGATGATCGACCCATCCCTCACGTGCATTTGTGCCTTGATGTGTAATCTTCTTCGTTTTACTTCAATTCCCGTTGCTGTTCTTTACTCCCTTTCGTCGTCCACATCTCGCTCTTCTTATTCTCCATTCTTTAACCAGCGCTGGGTCGCTCCTCTCATCCGACTACTGAGATCAGGTGTCAATCACAGCAAATAATGAGTCAATTCAGGAGGCTGGTTAGTACAGCAGTCAGTGTGGCACAAAGCACGCCACGAGCCATCTGTGAATTCACATCTCAAATCTGTTGTTTAAAAACCCTGTGCGCATAATTCATCACAATCAACGATCAAATTTGTCCTCCAGCACAGTGAGCGGTGCTAATCTGTATGCTGCTCTCACACGTCTCCTGCTCGTGATCTGGAAGAAGGATGATAAGCGTTACACCTAAAACCTAGTTCTCCACTAACCCTGAGAATATCTGAATACAGATCATTGCTGTTGCAAATTTTTTCGTTTACGACTTCACCCAAAGTTGGAGGCTTTACATTTACACTTGTTTCAGTATCTAGGTGATTATATGAATCCCATTTTTTAAAAAAAAACCACAACACACAAACACAATATTAGATGCAGCAGGGAAAGAATTTAACCTTTAATCAGTTATTTATGGAATTGAGATTGTATCTTCTGTAGAAAAACAAGGTTCTTATATGCACTTAAAAGATGAGTCACAGACGACAATAATTTCTCACGTATACTTGTGTATTGCTGTTTACATTGAAAATGGATTTGATATTGTGTAATTCCAGTCACTGTATGTGTGGATTGTAGGGGGACAAAAAATAAAAATAAATTTATATATATATAAAAAAATGTTCTTCTAAGGCTTTCAAGAAACAGACCTTTGCTCCTGCCAACATAAATTAAAAATTTCTGGCGTATAAAGAAGGAAATGTGCTGGTTAGAATCACTTTTTAATATCAAATAATAGGGTTTTGTTGAAAAAATAAAATTGTAGTATATTATTTCTTGCTGTTTCAGGCCTGAGGCAACATACACAGAAAATCCATGGCCACGCAGATGGATTCAAGTTGTTCATTTGCTGGAGTAACATATGATGAAAGTCTAATAAAGGTTTTTAATTAATTAACAACTGCTGCCTAATCTCAGCAGACAGATGATTGGGGGGAGATTGTTAAAATCCTTAATTATATTTTGCTTTTCAATATATTAAGGCCTAGGAAGAGCTCCGCACAATATTAAGATATAAAGTTATTAATGTCTGTTGCATAGATAGAGGAGTACATTAAAGGACAAATAGAAATGAACTTGAGATAAACAAGTCATTGGGTAAAGAATGGAATTGCCCACCAAATCATTTACTCAAGCTTATATTTCTTTAACTAATAAGAAAAGCAAATTTTCCGATTGTGCACGCACTACTTGTTTTCCATCTATCAGATAAGACTGCAGGCAGACAGGATAAGGAGGTTGTGCCAGCCAGGTAAAAATGCTCAATTCAGAACTGGGCCGCCGCCCCCTGAGGGTTCACCAATGCTGTAGAAATCTCACATATATACTGCAGCTAGCACTTACAGACACTGTAAGGCAGGCAGGAGAACCCTGCTCACTATGAAATGGCACTGATATGTTTTATGGACAACACTATATTTATCTATATATATATATATATATATATGCAGTATATATCACTATATTTACAGAACTGCAGGCTTCCCTGCAAGTAAGTTGACGCCACCAACCAGGTATAGGTCCTTGTATTAGGTAAGGTAATGGACTCTGAAGTTGAAGAAACTAATATTTTTGATAGTGCTAGAATTTTATTCCTTTTGCATTATGTTTCCAGAGACGATATCCTTTGGGCTTGCAGTCAAAAGTTTGCCGATGCAAGATGTCACAGGGAATGGAGGAAGCAATATTACTCTTTAAGAGCAGACCAGATGATGCTAATTTTTATTTTTAAAAGTTGGAAGCAGAATGTACTGTGCTGGCCAGTATGGGGGTTGAACTCATGACCTTGGCATCATCACATTTACTTTGGTGAGGGTTGGCCAGGCTGTTGGGATGATGTATTCCCTTCTTTTTTTAAAAGAAGCAGTAAGTATTTGTGTTTTCATTATCCAGAAGCAGAATATGGTTTTAGCTCAACAGCTCAGGTTGGGCAAAGTGTGAAAAGTGGCCCTTATCAGAGCCTGCATTGTTACTGAGTAGTGTAGATGGCAGGTCCATTTGGGTAGTGGACAATTTGACCACTTGCATTTCACAGGATTGGATCATTTTGATATGGTTTGTTCCAGATGCAGACGGAGAGAGACTTTTTGTTGGAACAAACACCTCTGTGTCCAAAAACTATTTTCTTTTCAGATAGCGTTGCCAGACGAGAAATGTCATGCACTTTCTGGGGGAGCTTTTAAAGTTACATTACACAGAGCAGAGGCACTGGAGGATGCTCACTTCAGGCACCAGAAGGATAAGTGTTCTGGTTATTCCCTCTATGTGCTGCTTCTAAATTTATTTCTCAACACACACAAAACCTTCTCCAAACAACATCTACACTTTGTGAATTTGCCCCGGGCTCTATTTGGACACGAAGAAACAAACACTTAGATGGTACACAGAGAGCTTTTACCCTTCGCTAGACCATCTTTTGATCCTCAAGCTAAAGCATAAAGAATCAAAATGACAGTTTGTAAACTGTTCTTTCAAGTTTTTCTTGTACCGATGTCGTCAATGCTACTCCACACAGAAGCACAAGGAAAACCACCTGGACAATGTAATGGGAGTCTTGTGTTATGATCGCTGGTTTAACTATTCCAACCAATTTTTGAGAAGTCATGATTTTCCGAAGGTTGGGCATGGTAGATGGCTTTAAGTAACATAATACCCATTACCTTCACCTGTGTCTGGTGGCCAGGCAGAGCCAAGAGACTGATATGCAGTCAGTTTGAAATTCTTTTTTGGTGCAACGGTGACCAAAACATGGCATCGTCATTGATGAACTTTCCCCAAATTGACCTCAAACTACAAGAGTCAAAAAGTACATTCATTTAAGATACAGAGTTGAGTTTTGATCAGCTTGCAAAAGTAAAATGTAAGATATGATTGGATACATCTCACCAAATTTCATAATTTCTGACTTTCTTTGGAACATTGTATGAACATTTCTGGTAAATATGTTTTCATCTGTTTGTTCCATGGATTTTTTAAATTAATGACTGAAGAAATTTTCTTTTTACTAGGTAATAATTCTATTGTCAAAAAGGACACTTGGAAAGTATCTCCCTGGCTTTAGAACCCCTTGAACGCGGAGGTAAATAAGCCTTAGAATTATCTTTATTCGATTGGATCAGTGTTGAGAATTTTTTTCTGAGATCCATTTAACTCCCTCTGACTCACCTCATCTCCCTGGAGCCTTTTTTTTGTCCGGCTCTGATTCCTGGCATCTTTACCTCTTTGTGCCAGTCAATGAATCTTACCAAACTATTTTGTATTCTCTCCAGTAGTGGTGAAGATCCCAGGGGCAGACTGCTGGGGATGAGGAGCCTGTGTGCAGTAACAGCGTATTACATGTAGTTTCTCACACACACTGTCACTGGTTCCCAGCTCGCCCTGTCACTAGTCACATTTTCTTCCTCAGAGAAGCCACATAATCAACTCAAAATGGTCATTTCTACAATACCTATGACTAAAAGAGACCTGCATCTCACACACAAGCACCCTGTGTGATTCTACTACCTCCACCTCTACTCCACCTGCTTCTCCGTAGTATAAAACCACCATTCAACCCAAAACACAATGAACACTTAGCTTACCCGGACATTTTTGGGGTTTTCTTCAGGTTTGGCATCATTGGCTGTATATAGCTAACACAATAAAAGTTTAAGTTGCAGTAGTAAAATAGCTTCTCAAGTTGTCATTCGATTTGAAAATAGATGTTACTGTTAAACTTTTAAAATGTTGTTTTTTTGGTAATTTTAACTACCATGAATTTAACATTTAACAAAGCTTTACTGTACTGACAAAAACAACAAGTCCTTCAACTCATACGACGAACTATGTTGTTATATTTTTCACCTATTTGATCTACCAACGCATGACAGAATATAAGCAAATCAATTGGAGTACACAAACATGGTGGACTCACCAGGTCTACAGTACGTCTACCGCTGACCTTTAGCGGCCGTGTACATAACGACCTATGTGGTCGAGTACAGTCTCGGCTAAAACCAACTAAACAAACCATACACAAGATACTCAAAAGAGGAAAACCTTCTCTGTCTCATTTTGTATTAAGGCAAATATTTACATATGCTTGGTGTATTTTTTAATTAGTGCTGTAATAATGGCATACAATTTAAATTCTTTAATCTAATGTAGTATATTGTGAACTCCACATCAACACCTCATTCCGATTAATCTTTTTCTGTATAAATTATTCAGTCGTTCCCATGAGTAAAATGGAGAAAGGCATTGCTCACACATCTTTGAATTCATGTCCTTTCCTCTCTGTCTGTCTCTCTTTATTTGTCTCCTCATCTCTTCTCTCATCTCAGCCTCGATCTGAGATCCCTCTGTCGCGCCCCTATTTTCTGTATTTCATCTGCACTCCCTCCTCCCCACCGCCAACGTGGTTTAAAAGTAATTTAATTCTGCCAAGCAGAAAGATTATACTCATTTGAAGATATTTACAGAGGCTGACATCTTTCCCCTGGTTTAAAACCCAGTTCCAAATTATTTTTATCAGTGATAAAATAAACCTTGCATTTTAAGACAAAACAACTCCTTATCTGTGCATTTCAGCATGAATAGATTCAGGATTTAGCCGATGACACAAATTTGGGTTGTATATCAAATTTGGGCTGTCAAAGAGAGACACTGTCGAAGACACCCAAAGAAAATAGGGATTTAGCAGAGAAATTCCACATTGTCAGACACCAATGAACAACAGACCCCATGATAAATATCCAGAATTGTGTTGACATACGGTAGAAATCACATTTATTGACAAATGGGCAATGAACCAATTCTCCTTTTCCACAAATACATCAGATATTACTACCTCGTAAAGGACGTATGACGTCGTAGAGTGTAAATAAAAATGGACATAGACTCTGTCTGTTTAAATATCTCTGACGCTGCTCTGCTCTGATTGGTTGTTGGTCTGCTCCACGACTGTTGATAACGCAGAAAACCAAGCGAGGGTTTCCAGACACACGTGCATGTTGCCAGGCCACTAAATGATGGTTGGGGGCCACGGCAGGATTATTGGCGACAGACATCATCCATGTGCCGAAGAAGGGCAAGACACCGTGTCAAAGAAATGGCAGCAGTTGTGACAGCAACCTTACACAAAGGCAAAGCCATTATGAGCCATCTGTACCTGATGGATTAAGATTCAAGAGGACCTGTCAACCGCATTGTAATTCCTTGTAATCCAAGTTTATCTTAGCACTCCAAAAAGACAAAAAGGCATCTACGGCCTGTACAGTCCATCAAGAAGTGTCTGCCTCTCATACATAAAGCGGTGTGTTAGCAGCACAGCATGGAAGAACAAAGCTAAGATTTAATAGGTATAGATAAATCCCTTCTCTTCTTTATATTCTTTTTTTTATGTCTGTCATTAAATTCACACATTTTCTTATCTTTGAGCTGCCTGAGGTTGTTTTTTTTTGCAAGGGTTGGCGTGAGATAAGGGGTATTCACTTGGTTGGAGCCTTTGAACTCACCGCAAGATGCGCTGAAATTGCTCCGATAGAAGTGTAGCCATTGATTTATTAAATTGGGTTTGTCATTACCAGCCAAGCGTCATCTGAATACAAGTGTAATGCCACCTGTAGTGATCAGATCTATTTTTCAAATGAATACTTGCAGAATTATAATGCACCATGCCACCTGCCATGTAGTCGTTACATTAGTTAATTATGCAGGGGCTCGATCGCAGCTGGATAGAAACAGGATTTTCACAGCATGAATTCCTCACTGAGATATATGTTTATTATGTATGTATGTATATATCCATACAGTGTGTGTGTGTGTGTGAAGGTGAAATCATGAATCATGGTGCTGAAGTTGCTTACTTTTTAAAAATCCTGTCTTCTTTTTCTTTCTCAAACACAATCCTTTCCCATGAGGCAAAGGCTTGAAAATTGAAGTTGGATGCTTTCGAAAACAGACGGAGAAATTTAGTAGTAAAATAAGTAATAAGAGCTAACGTAGAAGCTCTATATGGAGGCTACTTACAGTACACTGGAATTGCTTTAATGCACACAGGAATGATAATATATATGTGTATGTGTATATATACACACACACACACACACATACATATATATATATATATATATATATAAACATCTGCACACAGAAAAACAACATTGAAAGACCACTGCTGGGTGGATAAAGACACTTTTTTTAAACTGACAGTTTGTGGAAGGAAAAAACAAACCCCAAGTGATATGGAGCAGTTTAATGTCTCTTTCAGGTCCGTCTGTTTCATATCTCAGCATTTGGCCTTTAAAATGAAACTTAGATGTCAGATGTCAGAAATAGAAAAGGGGAAAAGCTGACTGAGGTCTACATTCCCCAAATCTTACATCCTATATAACCTCACTATATGCTGCTTGCTAGCTTTATTTACTGTGGTTGAGTGTATTGTGGACATGTTGATGGTCAAATTCCATCATTTATTCAAGCTGTCTCTTGGATTTGCAGTCCTGCTTAAGTTGACGTATTATATAGTCATACCGAATACCCCCCCCCCCCCCCCCGTTTCTCAGCCTTCATCTTACTGTGTTTTGATAATCCAAACCTCTCCCTTGCACTCTCTTCTCGTTCAAGTAGTTTGCATGCTCTACACAAGAGAACTTTACTATGTCAGAATGGGCGAGAAACCGCTGACAAACAGCAAGCACTCGATTATGTGATGACATTTTCTTTTTCACTATGAAAATGCTTCTCCAAGCATGTTTGACAGTTGAAACTGTGAAATGCACCTTTAAGACATGCTGTGTTGCCTAGATACGAGAGCTCCAATGTCATCAGACTGTTACCGTCCAGCTGGGCTCGATGAGGCTGATGTTACACACGGAAGCCGCATGTTTGAATGTTGGTGACTCTCTTCCCCGGCAGCGAGGGCTGCTCCTAAACACTTTCGGTTCAAATGAAATGTCATAACTCGGCACTGATTGAAACAGAAACAAAAAGATTAGTTGATTAGTAATTACGTTCTAATGTTGTTTTTTTGCGTTACACACAGAAGAGCAGAAACTTAAAGTTCAAAGAAACCACAGAAAGCCATCAAACTAACACTCACATTATGGTGTGGTGGGAAAAATATATACATTTCATCAACTTTATCGCTATGTCATTAGATGGCTTAAACAATTCCAATATTCATTTTTCTCTCGACATTACGGGCCTTTGCCACAGAAGACATATGCACGTGTCACAATGGGAAGAGCCCAGTAAGTGATGGCTCAGTGTCTTCGGTCACTGGGTCAGCTGGATAGAATAGCTGCTGATTATTAGGAAATGAAGAGCAACGCAATGATGTCAGAGTCCAGAGACGTTTCCTAAAATAAAACTCGCTGTTTCCCAGCGGAGTAAATTATCAAAGTTAGTGCTGCGTGAATGTGAGCACATCCAGGCGCTCTTTGCGAAATTGCCAGGATTGAAATGTCAGAGCGCCGTGACCACAGTGACTGCTAATGTAAGTGATAGGTGATTTTGGTGAGCGAGCCGCCCCTCTGGAAATCTGATGATATGAAAACCCATTCAAACCTTTCAAACCTCTTTCCTGCTACCAAGTGTTTTCAGTTAGTGGATAATTAGCCCTCTGTTGAAGCTCAAGCTGAGTTGTTTTGGTCTTCTTTTCCCAAGTGGGGGATATCAAAGCTGTCAGATGTTCCCCGATATTTTTGGGACTTTGAATTACAGCGAGGAGGCTGACGTTCGTGTTTTTTCCCCCGCTCGGCTGCCGACTGTAACTGTCGGAGCGCAACATAACGCAGACGTGGCATAACAGAGGACGATGAACGTCTAATTTCCTCGCCTTAACAGGAAACCCCAGAACAAAAGGGAGAGTTGCCAATCAAGCGCTCCCACCCACTTCTGAGAGGTTGCAATCAGGCGAGTACATGAAAACCCCCGTGTGGGTGAGCCGTGGATGTGACAGCGCACTCATTATTAAAATCCACGCAGACACAGTGCAGAGCGTTTTTATCGCCGGGCATTTTGAACAAAGCGAAGATTAACGGCTGCAGAACAAAGAGTTGTACTTAGTTTATATGGAAGGATTTGTGCGCGTATGCACACGTGCAGTCCCCACCGGGTACAGACGGCAGACAGTCACGTCAGATGGCTGCTGGTGAGGTTTGTCTCTCTTTCGGGAATAACATGTAGGTTTGGCACAATGGCTGTGTGTGAGACAGTTTTATGACAGAGGCTTCCTTTGCGGCTTCTGTTTCATTGGCGCTCCATGTCGTTCAAAACACACAAGTAACATCGTGCGACGGTGCTAAAAGTGTGCGAATCTAAAAAGTTTTGCAGATTTAGTACGCAATTAAAAAGTCTGCTCTCTGGCTCCACATGTGTGTGTCTTATTGAAATATTCATCAGTGACAACAGGAGAAAGTTGTAAATCAGCTGCTGACAGGGGCAGCTGCCATTTCGCCGGAGGGGAGATAAAAATGGTGCAAAAGGAACAGGGAGTGGATGAGAGAGGGAGGGCGGCATGTGGAGCCCATGCTTTTACATGTCCTCGCACAGCTGTACACTCAAGCAGCTACTTCAACAACAACCGCAGCAGAGATCAAGACGTTCACGGCCCTTTGGCATCGACCTCCGGTTCTCCGACCGTGCACCACGCCGCTCCAAACGTGGATGGAAAAATGTTGCCCTCTCTCTCTCTCTCTCTCCGCGGACCATCCATCAGATCGCAGACTTATTAGGTGTCAGATACAGTGTGCTTAATCATCACACGGCTAGTCTTGTTTTTTCCCTGTGTCGTTTTTTTTTGTTTGTTGGGAAAAATGAAAGACGGAAACTGCAGACCTGACTTTCTTTCGGGTGATTAATTCTGCCGTTCGCTGCTTATGCCATAGGTTTCGGGATTTGCTGACTGATTGACTCCCCGCAGGCATGTGCCTTGTGATTTCAGTGTTTCCACTGCTTGCTCAGTCGTCCGTACCTCCATGCCCCTCAACGGTTAATCACAGCAGGGCCACAACACAAATGCGCAAATGGACGGTACCTGGCTGTAGGCGGAGGAGAATGAGATGCTTTTTACCCGGTGGTTGGAGAATGTCCAAAAATCCAGCTTAGCTAATTGTTCAGGTCGGTGTGCCCTTTACTTGAACCGTTTTAAATGTATTCGGCGTATTGTGCCCACGGTTTGAAAAAATATGCTTGTTTTTCTTACATTAGAGGGTCGGCATTAATTTGCCGGAGCCAGCCTTGGCAAGGAGAGTAGTGCAAAACAGCAAGCGTTGCTCCATCAGCTGTGCCTCCTAAGAGCTCCAAAGATGTCCCAAACCTTTGAGGGTTTCTTAGTAGCTGAAAAGAAAACAGCGAACAAGATAACATATTAGCCAGATATATTTTTGGAGCCGTTGGAAGACATACAGTGTATTTCCTGGTTTGCGGAGGATATAGCCATTTCTCCCAATTCTCGCTGTTGTGCTAAGCCGCAATACATGTGTTCTGGGTCACTCAAGAATCCATTTGTCTTTTTGTTTCTTAAACTAAATTCGCTTTTTTATTCTATATCTCTGTACAAATGAATGAATTTTGCCATCAATTTGAAACATTTTCAACTCATACTCATATTTCAGCTGATACGATATTCACTTTGCGACGCCATGGCTATATATGTTTTTGTCTGAGTCTACTTGCATCTTTACTCTTTGTATGTTGTCCCAACATCTCCAGAGTTACGTACATTTTTCAGTCTTCATATGTGTGGATCAAATGGAGCAGGCAGCGTGTTGTTTTTACGGTACGACTCTTCTATAATGTCAAGTCACGTATGGTTTTGATTTCTTCTTCCTTTATCTCGTCATATTTCTTTCCTTGCTCTTGTCTGTTTTATAACTGCTGCTGTGGAAAGACTAAAAAAAAGACTAGGTTGAGTTGACAATTTTAATCAATAGTGTTCTTCGGTTCCCTCAGCATCAGATTCCAACCCTCCTACCTTTTCTGTAGCCACGAGCAGGTGTTACTTCTGCTGCCTCTGGGCCCAGACGGAGCCTGGGGACCGGGGCTTCACACAAATACCATTACCAATGCCTTCGGTTCCTCCTCCTACCCTCATCTGTCCTCCTTTCACCTCTTCATTTCCCCCCTTATCTCCTACCTCCAACACTTTAGAACAGGTGGTGGACTGCAGAATCCTGTCCTCCTTACTGGCTTGTCTATATGACGCCTTGCAGCATCCTGTGCCAATCCACACGAGTGATCATTTCTCTCTAACTGCTCGGGGAGGTAAAGGAGGAGGAGGAGGAGAGATGTGAAGCTGGAGCCTTAATGCTCTCGATGCATCTCGCATCTGTGCCTGTCAAGAGTTGCTCTAAAACAGAAGGGGAGGACTGATATTCATGCCACTTACACAAAGTTGGACAACAAACAACTTTGCGCTGTGCATAGAAAATGATGGAAGCCATTTGGTGACGTTATTTTGTGTGACTAAACATGACTGGGAAATCTAAAATGAAATTAAGAAAGGCACACTGAGAGCATCCACGTTACTTTAAATAAACAAAGCTCCAATTTGCTCCATGGGGGGATATTAAATACAAGAGGGAGGACAGGGAAAATAATATGTGGTCAACTGTACCGTATACATGAACCAGGTTAAGGAAAAATCAACCTGACCTCCGATCTTATTATTCTACCCTTAGGGCAAGGTCTCAAAGTGTGTCAGTTAATTCATGGAAAGAGTTTGCCTGAACAGAGCATCTGTCTCCCAATCAATACTCTGAACAGATACATGATTGCTGCTCATATAGAATCAATGTACCACAGATGAACTTCACCTCCATTGCTTCTTTTTTTTTATAACTCCGGTACAAAACAAGCCTTCACGCCCCGTCACGGGGATTTGAACCAAAAGTGGCAAATTAACTCTTGAGCTGAATATTCCCTACAGCCGCTGCAGCTGTACAGGAATGCCATATGATGTCTGCTGCCTTGTGCAAACAACGTAATAGATTGCGCGCGCAAGACAATAAATCCTTGTTCACAAGGTTAGTAAGTGTTAAGTGACGCTGAAGACGCTGTCGGCTTGAACAGCGCCGGTAAAGGCGGCTGTTTGCGTTTTCCTTCGCTGATCGCGCATGGTCACCTTGAGCTGAGTCAGTTACAGTGCGTGGGAAGTTCACATGGCGGCAAAACATGTCCACAGAGAAATCTCAAACCACTCCATTTCCTGTCTGTATGCTCATTATGTATCACAGATAACCAGTTCGACAATCTTTAAAGAAAGATTTCGGTGAGTGTCAGTCTCACTCACTCTCTGCTGCATCTCTGGCATTTCTCAGCCGTTTTCAAACCCCTACTTCACTGAATATGTGAACTGTAAAATATGATAAGCGTGAATTTCGCTGACTGGTAGAAATATGTCATCTGATGAATAATGGCCCTGAACTTTTATCACATCACCCTTTTAAAACTTTTATTGCCAATTACTTATTTCACACATCCAATTGATGTTATTTTTTTTTATGGAGTACAATACATCATTTCTCAACTTCTAAATAATATGTGATATTCTCGTAGACATTGTCACGGATTGATCCAATGGAAATTCTAAAGCGTATGTTTAATATTCTCGAATGTTTTACTGTGTCCAATTTGGATTTTTTTTTTAATGCAGGCTAAAAACCGCTCCTCCCAAACCCCAGCATTGAGTGAATCACTGATGTGTAGTTATTGAGCAAATTACCGGGCCATGGAATCTAGTTTTACCATAAGTCATAAATGTTAAAGCGAATAAAAGTGAATGATTGACACACGCTGGGTAATGTTACGTATTTGAAATATGCCTCGGCTCACTGTCTTCCCATTAAAACCTCAACCAGTTTAGGACAAAGAATCGTATCTGCCCACTCACCATAGATCACTGGAACCAAACTGTCTCTTCTAGCATTAGTACGAGGAAATGCAACCAAGTCTTCTCAAAAACAACAATGTGTTTCCACAGTGCACCAGTCTGTCTCTATTCATCTGTGGGGCTATTTATCCGTCTGAATTGCTTGTTTGACTCTTGTGTGTTTGCTTCTCTTTTTTTTTTGTCTCTGTTTGTTTATCATTTCCCTTCCCCACCTTCCATCTCCAATTAATGTTACTGGAAGACTGCACGTCCGTGCAAATTGCAATCAATAACATGGCAAAGCTGTACTGTAATAACAGAGCATCTATCATGAACATTGTTGCCTGCGGAATTCCATGAAAATAATCACGTTTTTTTTCCCCACCTCATTGAAATGCTGGATGTGAGTTAGAAGTGCTTAAGTTGCCTGCGAGGAGGCAAATATTTGCAGCGGCAAAGCTCGGTCAGTGAAAGTCTGGGATTCATGGATGCGTCTACACATCCTGAACTGGTGGTCAGGATAAAATGGGCTTTACTCAGCAACAATTTAATCCTGCTAAGAGCTGCTGTCTCGCAGCATTTCAATTCTTCACGGGAAGAGGGCCCCGGGAAAAGGTTGATATAGTCAGGGGGATGTTCTGCTCATTATCGAAATGGTTACCTCTAAATAATTGTGATGATGGTAGCAAAATAAAAATGTGTTGAATTTATGTGAATTAAAGATGTCGTACCCGACTGAGCGGGGCTGTGGAGGCGGGCTGATACCTAATTAGTAAGTGAGGAAATAAATCCCTTAAGGGTCAATGTTAACATTTTTTAATTTTGTGTGTTTCGTTTCCTTATCAATTAGCCATTCTCTGTAAAAGCAGCCTCCTGCGGCCAGAACCACAGGAGGTAGATTTGGCCTTCATTATAAGTTATCCTCCTCCTGCGCTTGTGCTTCATTTTCACCCAATGCTCCTTTAATCACGCCTCATTCGGATACAGAACGCAAAGCCTTGACGGCCTCAAAGGGGCTGATACAAAAAAGCCAAATACTATATATCTTTGGTGAGGTTCACGAGCATTGATCACTTGCTTATTATGAACAACGGAGATAAACAGCCTGAAGGAGCCCGCACAAAGCGCCTAATCTACACCGACCCCGGCGAACAAAATCCAGGTGGATTAGCGGCGTTTCATTAGGAAGGTCATTAATATTTATAGATTCATTTCACACATTGTTTAACCTGAGTCGGTGGTAAAAGAATTTGCCTCTTTGTGAAATAATCTTGTGAGGCCAAAAGGTTCATTAGGTTTCTGACTAATCCCAGTAAATGGACCCTTTGCTAGAACTCTCTAATCTGATTCGTCTGAACTATTCCTAAATAACAGTGACACCCGGAGCACCGAGGCGTTTCTCTTTGTTGCCTCCTTTTCTGCCCAACCTGTCGCTCACAGAAGGGCTCATCTGGTTAGCTTACGAACTAGCCGACATAGATGAACAAGCTGAATGGATCGTGTTTTTGCAAATGAACTGTACGGCCTATGGAAAGTGCAAGGAAAGGGCAGTATGTGTCCACATGTGCCATAATCACCCTGGATCATCAGAAATCTCCTTTACTCTTGAGACCTTGTTGAATATCTGCTGTTTTCCAGATACAGCCTGAACACCACTGCAGTTTCTGGTCTGCGATTACCTTCCTTCCAATGAAATATATGAATAATCACCTTTGTGAATGATTAGAAGAAGTGATTAAGGGCTTAAGAAGCGGAGTGGTGAGTGTCACAGCAAAATCTTGCCCGTGGCTCCAAAAATGGCATCGTGAGTATGGCGTCTCAAAGTTTAAAGTTTACTCTTAAACTCGGAAACAGCTGTTGACAGAACAATGTCACTCCTTCTAAGGTCCATGTATTGACCTTTCTTGATATTTCAATCATGTTTAAAAAATAACTTGATGAGCCATGTGTCATTATAGATGTTCAAAATTCCCCGTTTTTCCCCGTTATTTTGTCAACGTGTTTTCTCTGGCATCTCTCAACTGGATATTAAAAAAGAACAGGCTGTGTACGGAGTTGCAAGCATGGCATCAATAGAGCAACCCCATCCTGGTTGGATACTTTTTGTACAACATATACACTTTTGTACAAACATGACATGTACTCTTAATATTTTCTGGCAGGTCTATACATCCTTTAGTCTCTAGTCACCAACGAATCCCGACATCCTGTATAATACAAGACACGTAATGGCAACCCTAATGCGGAGGGGGTTTGCATTTTTTAGTAAAGCTGCCATGTGTGGCAGGATGCAGAAGGTTAGAGATTTGACTGCTGAGACTTGGAGGATTTATATTTATCCCCTCGGAGGCAAATCTATCTAATGTGAAAGTTTAATCCTCTTAGAGACGCATTAACTCTGATCAAAGAAAGCTCTTCACCATTCAAACTTTTCCCCATGACTAGTGGCTCGATGCTTAACAGAAAGCATAAGCCCACCAGCTGATTGTTTTATGCCTGCTATAACTCACTCTTGCATGTTACCTGGTATTACATATTTCATTTACATTCATTTCTGAACGACTATTTGTTTTTAGTATCGTCTCCAAAAATCAAATTCTAATGAATTAATGTATTATTCCATATTCTTCCAAAAAAAAAAAAAAGAACAGAGGCACTTAAGGAGATACTTTACAAAGCTTTGATTGTGGCACTGTCAGGACTAGAAAAAAAATCAGCAGCCCGCATGTTGATTGTGAGGAGAGAAAAAGAAAACTGGGCTGGATTTAAGTTTGTTTTTTTTAATAGGGATGTTGGAGAGAGAGACATTAATGATTCATCCTGCACAGAAGCCTGGTCTTTATAAAGATGTCTCTGATGTTTAAGGTTCGATATCCACTTTCTTAAAATATTCAACAAAAATTATGAATCTGGAAGTTACTTGTGGTGTGTTTGGACCGACCTGTGTAATAGCTGCCTGAAAGTTGTGTCTCAAGAATCAATGGGATATGTGTAAACTTGGGACTGAATATAAAAGTGACTTTTCAATTTCTTTTATTCCAAACACTCCACAGATCTATGCCGGGTATAGATTAGACAAGTGGGTGCATTCCTCACTTTCAACGCCCGCACCACCATCCCTTTTAGGAGTCGTCGTTGAAAGGAGGAGGAAAGACAAATATTCAGATAAATGAGGACCATGTGTGCCAGGATTTCGCGCGAGCTCTTGAATTCGGGGCACGCACAGATGTCGGGATCAGTTTATATCCATGTCTGACAGTAAATCTTTCCCTGCCATCGGACTTGAACTGACCACCGGGGAAGAGATGTAACAGATGGAGAAAAGTAGTTTCTTCCTCCAGGCAGGACTCACCTTTAAGTCGCGCCGAAATGAAACGTGCTTTGTGTTGTGGCCTTGTTTACACTGAACCAAACGAGCCGACATAATGCTGCCCATGTGGGATTCTAGTGTAGCATGCTGTCCGTGCTCCGGAATCAGAGGTGTGACGCCTAACACAACAAACGGAGAATTTCGTATGACACACGTACGTCCTGTCGTCATCGCCTGTGTGGGCTTCGTCTAGCATTACTTGACGTCGGTGTGATTTCGCTTCGGCGGTTAGTAGAGAGGATGAATGACCCGGTTCATGTCGTGGATTTCTTTGCCACAGTCATATCAGTATGGTATTACCACCAGCATCACTAACTAAGGCTCAGTACTGGACACCAGTTGGAATGAGCCAAACGAACGTCCTCGTCGTTCAAACTTTATGCCAGGGGCGAAGACTGCCTGCAATCATGCGGAAATTAAAATCAAATATTTTCGTCTCCTCTACCACGGACCATTTTTGCTTCACTTTCTGCTTCCTTTTCTTTGTTCTATTATTGATGTGGTCTCAGCTTTCTGCAATTGGTCAGAACTATCCTCAAAAGAGTTTTTTCACACCGCAAACAAACCAAGCCATGGTTCAGTTTGATTTGAATTAAATTAAATTTGGTCCGTTGGTCCGGATGGAGGAGCGCCCTTCTGCTTTGGCTTCTGAGGACATGTTGATAGTTACCATGGGAAACAATTCTTAAAAAACTAACAAAAAAAACATTGTGCTGGTAATGTACCATCACCAGCACTGACAATATTAATCAATGTTTCATTTGTGTTTAAACTTTTAAAATTGATCACATCCAGGACAAAACTGCACTTTCTCCACTCTCATAATTGCTCAGATTCTCATTTTGCTCTCTCTGTGGATGAATGATGTGTTTGCAGAAATAATAGGACAAAAGCATAACTGTCATTTGTTGTTACCTCCCGTACTTTAGTAGCCAAGCCTGTATTTGAGCTATTGCCAGAGCATTGTAGATGTACATACAAATGAGCCCTCGTGAACTTTTGCATCAAAACTTGGCGCACGAGTTCACTTCACTCTCCCTCATCGGACGCAAACAGGCCGTGTGACTCAACTATACTACAGCATTTCACAGATGCAACCAGACGGGGATCGGACCTCATTTGCAAACGGACTGTTACGCACATGCCAGCATGCATAATTAATCGATGGGCCTCTTTGTTGGTTATTCTCAGACTCAAGAGGACCGCAGCAGAATGCCGTTCTGTTGCTGAGGACTGTCATCGAAATTGTGTTGGTGCATTCGACGGCAAGCACATTTACATTCAGACACTCATACGTGTGTCTTGGGAACACGTGGGGGAATTACAGGGGCCAAAATTTGTGTCATCTGGACGGCTAATGTTGTCTCCTGCATGTCACCACGAGCACCCGGGGGAGGGCATCAAATGCTCGTCTCTTTGCTCGTTCTAACTCGAAGGAGGCTTCTCACTGGGGACGCGTGAATCTCCTTATGCAGCAGCATCTTCTCCAAAATAAAATGATGGCTGCGTGGTTTGATATTAGCATTCCATGCTTTAGAAGAAAGAAGAAGAAAAAAAACGACAGGAGTAAATGGAAAGTCTTCATGGCTGAGACACTTTTTGAGAGAGTCACCAGAGCTACTGTAATAACTGATGTTCCATGTTGACATTTGAAACTCCTATTTTTTATGTTTTGTCTACGTGCCTGCATTTTAATTTGCGGTGAAAACCGAGACCGACGCATCCACGGAGACCTTGATTTAATCTCACTTTTGCCAACAAAATGCCAAAGGTCCGGCGGGGAGAGATGGGAGTTCATGCATTTTTCATGCATTCCCCCTAATGGCCGACGCTCTTCAGTAGTTGGAGAGTCTGGTGAGCTTCACTGCTGAAGTACTGAAATGTTGTGATTAATTCTTAACATTGCCCGACTGACCAGTGTAACATGAAGCAACCGAATGAAGCCATGCAACTGTAAAATCAAAAGCAATTTTCAAACTTCCGCCATGAACTGTGACGCACTGTCGTGTGCACTTACTGTAAATCTGCTGCTGTCCACCCACCGTTTTCTCCCCCTGAATGAATTTCTCCGTCGGGGAAAAAAGTGGTAATATAATTAGTTAACTGAAAATCCAATGTCGGCATGGGACGTAATACCCATAATCATTTTGGCTGTATTGTCTTTGTCCTTTATATGACAATGAACTTGATTGATTGATTCCTACCAGGCTTTTTAACCAGCCAGTTCAAGACACCCAAGAGTAATTTTCAAAAGAAAAAAACATGACAACTTTGAAATGCTGCACTCTGCAAGACAATAAACTCAAAGTATAGAAATTACAGAATGTATAGGCCTCCTTCATGTTTTCTCCTATATCACAGTCATTTGTCAACACTGATTCAATGTCAAATAAAAATGAAGGATGACCCGTGTCAGACATTTCTACTCCACAGGCACAAAACGAGCAATGCGTCGCTTGGTGTTAATTGAATTTGATTGTGATCGAGTTTAAGACTTTGTCGAAACCATCAATCATCTGTGAGCGATGGGAAATTGTTATATTGCACGCTCACCCCAAAAAAAAAAGGAAAAGTACTGCAACATGCGTAAGAAAAAAACACTGACAGTGATGAAATGTCTAATTCTATGAGTCTGGCAATTTATGAATCTGATGAAATCTTTAATCAAACCTGGTCGTGTAAATCCCTGGCTACACAATAGCCAGTCCAACACTCACCCATGTAGGACCAATGTGGATATGTTGGCTGCAAATGTTGTAAATTCCTAAGTGTGCAACATGCTCTCCATTTAGTTTAATGAATGACTTGATTATTTTTTCTTTGTTTCTTCAGCGACGATGTGATGGTGACATCTGGACACCTGAAGTTCAAACAACTAGAAAAGATCCTTATCTATTCTTCACGCTTGAAGTCTTAAAGAGGAATACATGCTCTTCTCGAGATTACAGCGCCTCTCCGTTCTCTCCAGGTCTCTCTCCAGATGATTCATCACTGGATGTACACGGGAGAGAAGTAATGAATTATTGAGCTTTTTGTTTTGGTGCGCAGATTTCCACATGTATCACAATATAAAGGAAAATGCAGCAAAGGAAGGAGCAAAAATGAAGTAGTTTATTGTCTACAGTGCGAAGTGGCTATAAGTCTCAAGATCAATATACTCTATGCTGGGAGCATGGTCGGACTGTTACTTTCTTTTTTAGGGCGTATTTTTTTTTTTTCATGTTCCTCAGTTTGTTAACAACACCATCCCAGCTCGGCTCGCTGTGAGTTGCATCATGGGTAGATAGCATCCCTGTACTGTCAGTCGTTTCCCCGCTTGATAAATGGGTATGTTTGCTCTCCCTGCGCCACCAAGAGTGTTTGGTATTGCGGGGAAAAAAATCCAGGCACGAATAGGATGCGTGTGTAATCTACTTCAAAAGCCCTGCAATTATCGCCTGCCATTGTGAATTTTGTCTCTGGGCACATCAGAGAAGTCTTGATCCAACTTTTGGGCTGTTGTGCTGAAGAGGATGATATTTCACAGCTCTGTTCATAGTTTCCCTTCTCCGTCTGAACCTAAAATCACACTTTAAAGTACTTTCATCCCTATGTTTTCTCCTGCTGGTGACCACCGCGACCCCACGCCACCAAAGAGGTCGGTCAACCTTTAAGTGTCAGCGGGAGCCTCAGTTTGAAATGACGCTTAAAAATGAAAAAGAGGCGACATCTCACTTTGCCTTTTCTTCGGCTCCACCATTACCTGAACCCCTGCTAGTCATGAATGAAGGTCATTTCAGGGCAGTTTCTCCAAAATGAACATGCAAGGTGAGAGTCACCTAATCACTGCTGTTAAGATTCACATGTGGGTGCCTGGTTGACGGCTGTAATGTTGGTGTTGTAGAGTGAAGACTGTTTAGTTTAAATCAAAATGTGAGGTACTTTTTTCCCATGGACACATTCTGCACTTTGTATTTTTACCCCTTTCCTTTGTATCTCTCTTCAGAATCCCTTTCAGAGGATGAATGGATGGCAGCTACTCCCAGCCCGCTCCATTTGCCCGGGAAGAAAAAGAAGAAAATGAGATCTCATAGGAAGGCGCTGATGAAATTGGTAATTGAGCTGGATTCCGACCAGTTTCGCTGGCCCCTTTAACTTACATGGTTGTTACTTTTAATAAGCCTGCCCGGGCTGAAACTGCATGCCTTCCATCCTCTTCACTTTGGACTTATTCATAAGGGGTTGGACGGCATTGTTATGAAATGGAACCATTTCACATTACTACGTTCCATTACTGTGTCTACATTCTATTATGACTCCCACCTGCGCTGCTCAGAAAGTCATTTATTTTTGACAGAGCAGAGAGAATGGAGGCCCGCAGTCTTAAAATGAGACATAAAATGAGCTCCTTTTTGGCACCAGGCAGTAGATCTACCATCCATTGAGGCGGTTCCCCTTCAAATCCAACGGGCCTTTTTCTCTCTCTTTACTTACAGACTCATTTTACATTCTATAAAGAGGGTGACACCTGACTGTGGTTCCCCTTCTTTTGTATTTCTACGGCATCTATCATTAAATCTTTTACCACATACCCTCTCACTATCACTTGTATCTCTCAAAGCATTTATTCTTTTTAATTACAACAATTAAGTTATGCTTCAGTCACATGTTTAATCCCTCTCCTAAACTGCATTGACTTGGTTTTTTAATAGTGTTAATTAAAAAGTCCATAATTCTCATTTCTGATTTAATTTCCGATGTAATTATCAAAGAAGTACCATCTTTTTGATGCGACTGAATTGTCCATATGTGTTCGAGGTTAGAAAATTAAGAACATTTATCCGCTCCTCTCCAAGAAATGCAGACAATTGGAAGTATAAGGGCAAAAATTTTAAACCTAAATCCACCGTGGCTAAGCTGTAAAATAAGGCTTTGATTAATGAAACTTGTTTGCGGTTGATCAGACTTTATGATTCTTTATCTAACTCAATTTTTGGAATTGAATCAATGGTAAATTAGCATCCTTAGACTTTCAGCCCAAATCACAGGCCAGGCACATCTGTTAAACTCAGAGTATTTTAAAGCATAAACAAAACCTACTATCTGTCGAAATTTATAAATGCTGTTTCGAGATGCGCAGAAGACAGAGTGACTTCCCCATATCCTCTATGTCCGAGGATGAGTTTTTCCTCAGTGGCTGTGAGTTTCGGTGTCTGCTTTTAGTCTGTTGCTTTTCCAGCTGACTGATGGAGCTCAAGACTGAAACATGCCCCCCGAGGAGTATGTTTGCCTGAGTGGATGTCGGTGGGAAAAGAAAAAAAAGAATTGAGGAGCCTCACAGGGCCTTCTCCTGGACTTCTGTGTGTCAGTACAGACTACAGGCCATTATGGACTGCATGAGTTTTATTCGTGACGGAATGGATTGTTAACAGTTACCAATGATTTTTGTGATGTGGCATTTTTTTATTGATGTAATAAACGTAGTGCAATAAAGTCACCCTCTTTTTCCCACTGTTACATGTTGAGTTTAGTCGAGGAACAAACCTCACACATCGTCCTTTTGCAGTTGATCATATTTTTTACAGTGTTCTGCTCATTACCAGTATCTGATTATCCACTTAAATTAAGACCTACAGATCAGGGTTGAACTGTGCACCTGCCACAGGAGCGATGGCTAGTAAAGAAACTATCCCTGGAGATTTAAATTTCTATATTCAGTCCAACTCTTCAGTGAAATGTTTCCGTCTGGCTTCTGGGGAGAGAATATCCTGCATTTCACACAGGTCTAAATGACATGAACAAACTCAAATTTCTTGTGCATAAGTGGGAATATTTTTAGCCACAATGCGTGAGCGGGGGCGCACAGCCGGAGAAAGTAAAATTGGACCTTAAACAAAATAACAATGGCAAACAAAATTGCTGGGCGACACAATGGATGGAGCAGACACAGCACATTCAGAACATCGACAGGCCCGTGACGTTGAGCCTCATCCACCTACACCGAAGGTGCATAGAACTCAAAAAAAACAAAACACCCGCCAATTATTGCCGGATGCAGCCTGCCGAAGTGATCAGTGAAATAAAGTTACGGCCATTAGCGCGTGCTGATCCATGAGTATTTACGTTCTCATTACTGCCGTCTATTCATCCCTGTGACAGCTGTGGAGGATGTTTACTGAACTGTTTTGCGATACAGGGGGGGAAACAATTGCCACCGTTAAATTAGTCCTGGACGCCGAGGCTGCTGATTGACAGTGATACATGTTCATAAAGTTGCCTGCTAATTGCCTCTACCTACGGTGAGAAACTTTGTTTTGCTATGGGGTGAACTAAACATTTTTACTTTACGTTTTCTCTTAAATCAGAAAGAGAAGACAGTTCTGTGTTCCCACCGCTGTGATGAAGATATTTGTGACTTATCTGCTGGAGTAGAGGAAGGGAAGCGCAAAGAGAGACTGAAAAGCCATTTTATTTGTAGGTGTCATAGTTCTGAAGGACTCGTGGGTTACGTGAGTGTGACTATCTCACTGCAGACTGCGTTTTCGAACATATGAGGGCGGAGGTTGACAGATTCAGCTCACAGACTCAGTACCGTACAGTACAGTCTCCAAACAAAACCCCATTCAACTGAAAGCGAGCAAAGAAAACAAGATGATGACTTATGGTATGTCATACTTGGCACTGTTTACTCTTCTTTTTCTTCACATTGTGCTCCTCTCAAGTTTTTTGTCCTTGGAGCTCTTTCCCTTCATTATTTTTGCTCTACTCTCTTTATGTTTCCTGTGCACACAAAACATGGACGCCCGTGAATCTTAATGTCTGTTCCAGCACCTATGGGGGCGCAACTGAGTGAAAAAATTGTGTTAAACGTTTTTACTCTTGCTTGCTTGTTTCCCTTTAATATAAGCGTCATTACAGTCAGGGTCAAAGAGCCTCTTTGTTTTGAAACTCATGATTTCAGTTTTCAGTTGGCTCTCTTGTGTTGCATGGCGTAGCCTTTCTGTTTCTTCCGTACTGCATATTCATTCAGTGTTGCCTGAAAATACATGTTTTCTCTACATTATGTCACCAACACGTCCTTCACACCTACAGTTCTACTCACAAAGAGAGCCATGCCGTGCCTTGTTTTCCAACATTCCTCATACACTGGGACCTCTCTGTTTCATTTTTCATTTCCAAGAGGCGTTACCAACGAACGCCGACCAAAATGCCTGCAGTCATAACTTTTATCACCACCAGAGTTCACCAAACT
Source organism: Scophthalmus maximus (assembly GCF_022379125.1). NCBI lineage: Eukaryota > Metazoa > Chordata > Actinopteri > Pleuronectiformes > Scophthalmidae > Scophthalmus > Scophthalmus maximus. The sequence goes on from NC_061534.1 coordinate 6,050,779, forward strand.
ATGAAATGGAACAATGACTTGAATGGATGACCTACAGTATGTACAGTATTTTTTTAAACGGGACAGTCTCAAACATGAGCAGATTTGTATGATAATTGCACACAGTGAGACACAATTTTGCCCCTCCCATACGTCTCAGCCTGATTTCGAGGACCTGTTGATTCCATGCACCGAAACATAAATATCCCAGCGTTTCCTCGCATCCCATCCACCCCCAACAGAACTGTCACACCTAATTGCTGCTTAGAAAAGCCTGATAGTTTACAAGGGAGAGACACAGACTCTAATAACACATCTCGCCTCTCGGGAGCCTCAAATGTGCATCCAGGTTGGACGTAATGATTTTCCTCTAATTTGTCCCCGCAAATGCAGCAGCGACTTCGCCACCAGACAGAACTTAGTGCTTTCACTCCTTCTCCCCAAGCAATAACCACCAACCCCTCTGGATGAGCACATACTGCACCCTCTGTCACCATTATCATAGCGGCAAAAACCCACGGCTACACGTGCTTCTGTTCTCATTAGACCTATAAGTTTTAGGGGTTTAAGAGTTATATGAATCCAAGAAGCGTTTGTGATGGATTGAAAATAGGATTGTTCAAACCTCCTCCAGGTTTGATTTCAGATGATGAATCTAAGACACACGTCTTTACTCCCCCCAAGTGTGACTACAGTGGTAGGCATTGATCTCTATGGGCGAGGAAGCATTGTGCATTATAAAAAGTGTATGCTGTAATATCATCAAACTACTTCCCACTTGTACTAGGAGAGAGAACATTCAAACATTTGATGGTAGGGAAGCATTTCACCTCATGGTCATGGATAATAATAATATAATAATAAACATAAGGTCAAGGAAAACTCAGGGTCTTAAAAAAATATCATGGTTTGGGTTAAAGTAAGTAAAGCCCTAATGTTAGTGGACCTTTCGCGTGATGGTTACAATAATAAGCTTGTGGTTTTACGATTATGTGATGGTCAATGATTCAAAACAATGTTGACTGTAGGGTCCACCCAAGAAACAAAACCATTTTTAGGCTTGAGTTCAGACCCCCCGCGATTTTTTTAAAGCAACACTATGAAACTTTCCGTTGGGCTCAGAGTCTGTGTTGGTGAAGCAGTTTTTCGTGTACAGAAAACAATTATTAATGAATTGCTTCTACAGAGCTTTGACTGCGTAGTATAAAACTCACTGAACTGAAAACCAGCTGAAAGGGTGTATGTTCCTCGTGTTCCCCGTCTTCCTGGAAATGGGAAAACCCTGTTTGAAATTCTGTTTCCTTGCAGGAAACACATCTAAAAAGTCCTTTTAATTGACGGTTTGGCTCTGCTCTTGAACTTAAGTGCTGGTCCTCATTCCAGCGTTTTTTAAGCCGCCGGCTATCCTTCAGTTCTATATTAGCACTTCCCACGGGAGATCATACATGCACACCGGTGTTACATATTGCAAGAAACAGTCGTTCGGGGTCGGGGAGTATGGGGATCAAAAGAGGCACCATCCTCCTTATATTACAAGTCAGCGTAACATGAAAATGATTTTGAAGCTGCTACTTTAAAGGTAAAATCATGTTTGGTTGAGAGACTTTCTGCAAAGATATTTTATCTTCCTGGTGTGAGAGCACAAAGGACATCCGCAGACAAACCTCACAGAAGATCTTTGAGGACAAATGAACAGATGATCGAGTACACAGTGGTACAGATTGGTTGACTGAACGTTACCTTGCCTGGGAATTTGCTTAGTCAGTGTATCTGCTCTCTCTCTCTCTGTCAGCTTTTGTCGAGGGACCCCTTACTCATCATTTCAAGATTTCCAGATAAAGCTCAAAAGTTTTTTTTCCCCTTCCTTTTCTGGTACATGACTCATTGCTATTCTGACAGTTTTCATCTCCCTGCTCACTTTTTTTTAGCTGGTCATAAAAAGCTAGAAGGCTGCAGTCAAATGAAAAGGCCATTGATTTTGCTATGTTAATAGCTGCAAAAAAATATATATTTTAGACGTGTAATGGAAAAATCTTCAGTCAGTTCGCAGTTGGATCAGGGGTGGGTGAAAGAATTGAGCAGGAAAAGTAGAAATGGGAATTCTGGGAAACCAGGATCTAGACATACAGTACAGAGGCCATTCCTTTAAAACCAATCAATGGCTCCTGTTATAAATAAAATATTTGTATTGTAATGAATGTGGAATTTTTTTTTTTCATGGACTTGTGAAACAGTAGACACCTGCAGTCATAACCAGACTGTGAGATGTTTAATTTACGCGGATCTAATAAAACATTTGGACATGCGGTGAGCGGGCCTCTTGAGGACACGCCCCCTCGTGACGCGGGCCCTCCTAGCCCGATGACTGGCTGATTTTAAAAAAGAAAAATGGCGCGTACTCACAGACACACCGAGGAAGAGGTCGGACCGTCCCGGCGCCGCTAGTTTGTCTCGATCCCTGACATCGCGTTGTCCAGTCCGCTCGTTAATACAGGATCCAGCTAATATCCACATCTCAGCCCAACTCTCCCCCCGATTGCGGCCCGGACCGTCCGTCGCCGGAGTCCGCTGCTGTCCGTCTTCCGGGAACTGCAGGTAAACCAGGCGCACACAACATAGCTGCAAACTGAACAGGAGGTACCACTCCTACTGACTTTTGGGCGACCTAAAAAGGGGAGAGAAAAAAAACGGCCACTTGAACAGAGACTTGTATAAATTGACTGAGAAAGAGAAAGAGACTTAATATTCTCTTGGTGAGTTGGACGCTTTTTTTTATTATAATAAACTGCTGGGAAACATTTAAACTTTTATTGCGTTGAATGTGTTTTTTTCCTGGCTCGTGTGTGTGTTTATCGCTGTCTGTACATTTAAATTTTTGTACTTTTTCTTCCACCAATGTTTTTTCTTTTTAAACTTACTTTTATCTTGTTTCTACTCTGTATCACTTTGAGATTGCTTTTAGCAATGAAAGTGCTCTTTAAATGAAATGTATTATTATTATTTAAAGGGTAGTGTGTTCTGAATAGCTAATAGAGGTCTTGGTTGTCCAATAAAATTATAAAATTGTCAGACCGACACTCTGACTCTGCAGCCGTTGACCGCTGCAATGCTTTACGCTTTATTTTCTTTGCTTTGACTTGAACTTTTATTTAGTTGGCAGGCGGGAGTTGAATGAGTGTGTGACTGTGCAGTCAAAAGTCTGCTTTGAAAATCTAAGTGAGTCTCTGTCGCCTGGTTAAATGCATTTATTGACTCTGTCTCCCTCGCTGCCAGGAACTGATTTATCCTAGAAATATCTAATTGGAAACTTCATCTAGGTTAATGTTGCAAAGTCATGAGGATAAACAGGCACTCATCACTCGGAAATGAATCATTAGAGCGTGGTTACGTTTAACATTTTATCATTTACGACATTTGAGCTTCTGTGCAAACAGCAGACCTTGGAGTAAGCGCAAATGCTGAATCTGTTCAGTAAGACAAAGTGCAAGATCGGGTAAAGAAGTTAACAAAATGTGTGAATTAGTCATTTCAGAGGTGTTAAAAGAGGAGATGAGTCTTAAACAGGTGCCTTGAAAATGCTCTGATGGCATTGCAGCTTGTTCCTGTTGGGAATGCACGCTCCTTCACCCATATTGTTTTCCTGTTGTTTCCCCTCTTCCCTGGTGTGTGTTGTGTGTTCATATTTGTGTGTGTCTGGCTGGACGTGACTTCCTGGTTCCCGTTCTACACCCCAACTGACCAGTAACAGTCACCAGGGAGGTCCAGGTCCTTCAGTGTTCTCCTGGTCACATAGTCCGATACACAAGATGATACAATTTTGCAATTTGCTGTTCTGATCGTGTTGGTTGTCCTTTTATCGCTTTTTATCTGAGATCTAATTACACTCATGAGAATGTAATAAATCCTAAACAAGCAGGCAATTCAGCTCCCCTTTGTACTGTCCCAGCAGCGTGGGAGCTGACGGAGAGAACGGGCTGAAAAAAAACAAAAAACCTTTTTATATCAAAGACTTTGTGCTAAACTACATGCTGCGGTAGAGCTCCGTGGGTTGTCTCGAAGGGATATGCCAGCAAACAAAATTCCTAATTAGGTGCATAAAATGCCAATAGGTTTAAGTGTTGTAAATCCTGTCTGGCCAGACCTAATCCCCAGTAGCAATTACACACCTGCAATTAAATGGCAGTATGGAGCGCTTCAGAAAGTCATCCAATTCTGAAAAGCAGTCACTTTAGTTTTTATAGGTAAGACCACGAAAGCCGTCACTTTATCTGAAAAGTGACGGCTTTCGTGGTCTCGCCTATCCTAAAGCAGGCTATTTTGTCGAGTTTGTTTTCCATCTGCATACATAAGCCTGGTAATCTCAGTCGATGTGAATGGTTATTGTGGTCAATTCACCGCGGGTTCCTGATGGGTTGTCTTAATAGGAGGCTGCATCTTGGCCAAGAGGGCAGTCTGTGGCTCCAATCTGTTGTTGGAGAGACTGCAAAAGACTCAAGACTTTGTATCAAACTAATGAGGATCTGCCATTTAGCTGCCCCCGTTCGATGCCGAAGATGAAGTGTTCACCTAAAATTACCAATACAGCAATGCAAAAAAAAGTAAAATCTCTATAGCTGGAGTGCACATAAATGAACGTCTGTTACATTCAAGCATTTGTCTCACGATGCGGATTAAGCCAATTGTATCGGCGCCAGGTAAATCTCTGGTTACCAGAGCTTTCAATCCGGTGTCTGTGCTGGCGTACCAGTAGTGATGTGTTTGCATCAACCATCAATTATCAGTCTGCCAGAGCTGAAGAGGGGAGCGACCGTAGCCATGAAGATGGAACATTCCTTGAAGTGAAACCATTTGAGATGAGCAAAAAAAAAATCACCATTTGATCAAACTCTTAACAACTCAGACATCTAAAACGTGACCCCTGCCTTCAAGTCATCAAAAGCCAAGACAGCTGGATTCCACTGGTTTAATTTTTCTTACAATGTGTTGTATTTGAAACACTTTTCATACGATCTATGGGGTTAAATCTCCATCTCCAGACTAATAACTTATCCTACAGCTGTGAAACTAATGAACCGCAGTAGTAAAAACAATGTTCATCTCTTAAATGTAGTGGAGTTCAAGTATAAAGTAGCATCAAATGTAAATATTCAAGTAAAGTACAATATTGTACGGTATAGTCCTTGAGCAGATGTACGTAGAATCTTAGCACCAGTGCAAAGGACACGCAAAGTTTAAATGGACTGCACTCATACAGGGCACTTAACAACCCACTCCACCAAAGCCACGGGTACGCCGATTCCTGCTGCGGACTTTTTGTTGTGCCTGAAACACATTTCAGCACCCCGTCGCACATCATTGTGCGAAGGCTTCAAGGGCCCTGCTGTTAAAAGCCAACAGTTCCCACCCCTCGGCCAACCGGTATTACTGTCACTCTGCATGCAGAGGTTATTTTGAGCTTTTCTGCCTCTTTTTTTAAATGTACTTATTTTTTGCCCCTGCACAGTTTTGTTCCACTCCTACAGTCCTGTTTCTACTGCCCATAACAGCTGTGATCCTCAGGTTTTTTTTTTTGATTTTGCTGTCGGAGCTCAGAGCTAGACTCGGTTGGAACGGTGGTTCACTGGTTACTAGTTATATGGTCTTTCAAAGACAAGTGAATGTAGTGACATTCATGTAAAATCTACTACATTCATGTCATTACCTATGACCTTTGCCTTTGCCAGTTGCTTTGATGAGGTGCATGTCTCTCTTGGGGTTGCCTGACACGCTGTGTTCGGGCCTGTCTTTGAAGCTGTTGTATGAATGTTGCACGCACTCAAACAAACAGCAGTTGGCCCGGCCGCACCAGCGCACACTGCAGAGCTGATTCATCTCCTCGCTGGGTCGGCCACCACTAATCTTACTGCGGCTTAGGAGCTCCACCCACAGCGAGCCTTGATCGTCGACCTCATCCTTACAGGGGGCAGGCGAAATCACGTTCTTGATCTCTGAAACACCCTGATGACTACTACAAACGCGGCCGCAGAGGTGACTTGCATTTTGGTTGGATGCCAACGGAGCAGCTTTGTGAGCGGCCACGCAAAGCTGCACTGGACAAATGTCAGAGCTCTGTATACTGTACTGATGGTTGCATTATTTGGTGTCATGCTATCATTTCATGTCCTAGAATATTGTTACCCCCGGGGCTGCACGGTGGTGTAGCGGTTGGCACTGTCACCTCACAGCAAGACGGTTCTTGTTTCGCATCTGTGTAGAGAGATACTGGGATTGGCTCCAGTCCCCCCCGTGCCCTTAAAGGATAAAACGGTATAGATAATGGATAACTGTACTTTTATTTCTTAAAGCTACAGTGTGTAATATATAGAAGAACTTATTCGCAGAAACGGTCCAGAGTACGTCGCATTCACATTGAATTTTCAGCGCTGCCAGAAACTGGAATTGGAATCAGCGGTGCGCCACCATAAAGTGTCCCTGCGGTATGCTCAGTTGGTTGCAGTTTGCAACTTTACCACCAGATGCCACCAGAAAATTCCAAAAAAAACACTTTAATGTAAAATGTTGACTGTGTTAATAGTTCTATTATTTAGAAACAATTTCTTTTTACATAGTTATTATTCATAATATTATTTTAAATCAGTTAACTGGTACTTGTACTACGTACTGATCTTCTATAAGACACGTAAACATGTTTAACAATGCTGTTTTTCTAATGCATAATGAATTGCAAGACAATAAACCGAATGCAATGTCTTAAACACTGTCAATCGTCTCTCAAAGTTTTTTTTTTTGGTTAATTCCGTGTCTCTGCTTATCATGACTTCTCCATTCTCAGCCCCTCAGCAGTGCACGTGTGGGGCTGGGAGCCAAGAGCACTCGGTGTAGGGTTTTTTAGAGTTTCTACTTATCTGGTTTGTGCAGACAGGTTTTCAGTGGCAAGCCCGTCACTGATACGGACTATGTGAAGGTACTTCATTGATGTGTTGCGATATGGACTTTGCTTACATTTTGCTTGCAATGCAGTTTGCCAGCCAGGTGACCAAGCACAGCGCTCTGCGCTGCCCTGTGAGATAAGTATAATGAAACTGCTGAGGAAATTAAGTGAATTTCACGCACAATTCTCCATGCAAGTTGTAAGTGAGTGAACACATAAGCAAAGTCAGTGAAGGGTACATTCTGCGGGATGTGTCTGGTGCACAAATGTGGCACGTATTAACTGCACTAAAATGAATTTGTGATTGGGTAAAAAGAAAGCATGCATTTTATATTTGCATGTCCTTTTCATACATCTTAAATTGTTGTGAGGTTATAAACATTTTTGAGGCTGTAATATTACCACCCAAAGTTAAACTAAATCACCATGAGGCGATGTGTTTCCGTTCATTTGTTTTTCTGCAGCTTCTCCAGGCCTGGGTCACAGAGGCAGCAGGCACATTGACCCAAGGGCCCCTCTTCCTCACTACTTCCCCCTCGTTGTCAAGGATTCTCACTCCCTGAAGTTAGATGGTATAGCAAGTGATCAATCTACCCTTGTCAAGGTCTGCCCAGGGTCTCCCTGTATTTAGACATTGAAATTCTGTTGAGGGAGGCGCCGTAATTATACCCAAAGCCAATGCAAAGAACCGAGTCGTTCTAGGACTTTGTTTATTTCTGATCTCCTCACCCTGCCCCCATGAGTGAGTCTAGACACGCTGCAGCGGAAACTCTTCTCTATAGCTTGCATCAGCGATTTCATTTTTTTTGTATCCCAGACCTGTGAGGGTATATGCACATAAATCATCTAATAAATTTAGGGGCTTCACGCTCACAATCTGCTCCCATTTCCCTACAACGGTCCAGTTCTGCAGAGGCTGCACTTACCCACCTGTTGATCTCACTCTCGATCTTACTGACACACTGACGTTCAGGGTGAATTTGTTTGTGTGTGTGTGTGTGTGTGTGTGCAGTTCGGCAAGGGATTCTGATGCCGAGCGCACTGGCGTGTGACGACGCGGGTAATTGAAAAGCATTGTCAAAAGTTTCACAATGAAACGGTCAAAGAGCAATGGACCATGTGCTTCTGGTCCCAACTCACAAGTAAAGAGATCAACATCTGAATTTTAAAACTCCAGAAATAATTCAGTTTACTTAAAATTGTGCCTACGTTCTGTGCTCTCTCGCCAACCCAGTGAGAATTACTGCTGCGGAAACGCAGACACGTGTCACAATACAACACGTCACAAACATGATATTACATTTTGTTGCTTTTTGCTGTTTTAAAATTTAAAAAAAGAAAATGATTTTCCACTTCTGTTTTCTGTTCTTTGGCTTTCGACAAGTAGTTTGAAATTGGATTGCATAAAGTGGAGCAATTTAAATGCAGCATGTTGCGGTAATTTCTGGCTTTTTCGAGTCGCTTGACAAAAAGAATGGTTTGCTTTTTGACATTTTAGCTGCTTTGTCTTTTTTTTTTTTTTCTTTTAAGAATCTTTCTATAGGGAATGAGCTTTTAGTATCCACTCACAATGTGCTCTTGGTTACATCTCAACAATGACATTTGAAAGGTAAACGTACATGGTTCTGTGCAATTGCATTCACACATGGACACAAATTGCTCCCTCGTTGAAAACAAATAATTTGAAGACCATTGTTCGTTGTTATCATGTGTGTGTATATATATATATATGTATATATATATATATATATATATATTGGGGGAGATTTGGTGGGTGTTGACTAGATTTAAAGTCAGAAAGTCTGCTCTGTGCCTTTTATGATAACGCCCTGCATTGGGAAAGAAATACTGCCCTCCCCATGAAAAAAGATGAAATATGAGAGCAGCCAGCATATTAACTTGTTTTTCATCTCTCCTGACAAATTGATCTCACCTCGCTCTTACTTCAGCAGGGGGTGAATTAATAGAACAGAAAATGCTTTTACTGCCTGCATGTGAACACACAGGGGAAACCACGACGGGGTTGAACGCTTTGCCTTCATTATCCAGTGTTATGACTGTTTACCTACATCTCTTATGCTACATGCAAAGTAACCAGTAATAGGGCCGCGGTGTCGAAAATGACCAGTGGGAAAACCCCACGGCAGGACTGCAGCAGCCGTAATGGATTGATAGATGGACCTGTCTCTTTGGAGTATAACAAACTGACAGACCCAACCTGGAGATCTGTTAAACATTTAACAGCAGTTTGCACTATTTTATTTTGAATTTAGTTTGAATTAGATTGCGCTTTTAGAAGCAAGCACAGAGTTTTCTGAATTTGTCCATGTCTCTCCATCACCTTACTCCTGCATATAGATATATGTATATATATATATATGTATATATGTGTGTGTGTATATATATATATATATATATATATATGTGTGTGTGTGTGTATATATGTATGTGTGTGTATATATATATATATATATATATATATGTGTGTGTGTGTATATATGTATGTGTGTGTATATATATATATGTATATATGTGTGTATATGTATGTATGTATGTATGTATGTATATATATATATATGTATGTATATATCTTTGATCTGCCACAGTTTGTGTATTGTCTTCCCATGAGTGTTATTAGATCTCAGATAAAAAGCGATAAAAGGACAACCAACACGATCAGAACTACCGTTCACCTCTAAAGGTCAAATACCCAATTTCTGTTTTGACAGCACTAAGAGTCTCAATCCTCGTAAAAAAAAAAAAACGGCACTAAAAAAATCAATTCCTCTTCCATTTATCACTTAATTGCAACCCTTTAAAAGGAGCTCATACCTCATACCAGAATACATAACTCAGTCATCAGCCTCAAGAGGGGCCGAAACCAAAAATGTTGCATAATTCTCTCATGTTCCTCGGCCGTTAATGAAAATGTCCCCAACTGTGATACTATCGGGTCGCCCTCCATACGGCGCGTCAAATCTGTGTAAGCGAACAGTTTCTGAGAGAATCGGGAGACAGAATATGCAGAGCAGCAACAGAGGAGTAAGGAGATTTCCCAGAGACTAAAACAAATTTCACTGATGGATGCCTTTCAGAGGAAGAGTCTTTGTCATCAATCAGGGCAGTTGCAGTGCAGTGCTGCTTGGTTTTTACTCCTTATAATCATAAATATTTGCAGTTTTAAACAACAGCCTTCTAAATTTACTTTTTAAAATCTCATGAAAAACATGACTTATCCCTGGATTGGAACCAAAGTATAAAGCATTGTCAATCTCTCTCTTTTTTTTAAATTATTATTTTACTTTCCGTCCTCCAGACCACCATTTTAAATTAAATGTCCATCCTCGGTTCATTTCGTGCAGTTCACTTACTGTCCTTCAATCTTTTTGGTTTGTGTCCAGCTCTTTAGGACAAGGTCGCAGATAAAGTTGGTTTATGACGATATTAATGACAAAGATTGTGATTTATCTCGGGAACAACCGTGATGTATGATGGCATTTCTGGTTTAAACTATGCCTGCATTTCTGCGTTTGTCAGCTGTACGTGAAGTACAGACCTTAAAGTATAAGCGATCTTTGATACATTCTTGTATCGTCGTCATAGTCCATAATAGCAGACTGCTGATTTGCCTCAAATCTGAGTGTGTTCAATCTGGACTGAAGCTGTAGTAGTTTGGATTATTGGCCAACTGTTGAGTTTATTGGAGTTTGGAAGAGTTTGTACTTGAATTTGAATCAGCATTATTACGTATCTCTCCATTCACTATTCTTATCTGGATATTAATCAACTGAACCACTTTCATGTGCAGCTTTGGATAGTTTTGTGCTGGCATGGTGACGAATGAGAAAGCAGATTTTGTGAGATTCATGAGAGTGTAGTGTAAATCAAACATATTTTGCAGAATCAAAATTATGGCTCTGGTTGCCTGTTATTTCATCTAAAGGCGAATTCCGTCGCTGTACGAGGGCGGACAGCTGGTGATGCTAGTTATTTGCTTTCTTGTGAAAAAAGCGCTGTGGTTCCTAGGTTTGCCACAGGGAGCAGTACAGTGTCAGTGTCAGTCAGACCACAGACTTGGATTACTACATTATCACACATGAGTAGAATTACTCTGTTATTGTTTTGTTTTTCCAATTTAACTTGAGTCGAAGCGCATGCATATATTCATTAACGATAATATTTGTGAGAAAAGACGGGACTGAAAAAGAGCCTGGAAACACAGTGGGGAACTAAAGGAGAGAGAAAGAAAATGAGTCCTAGATTTTCCATTCAGGATAATGATTATTGTAAGAAGGTTCCCCCTAAGGTCCAGAGATAAAACAGCAATAGACGATACTGACTAAAATGTGCAGCGTTCACGAGAGTGCAGGTGTGGAGAAATTAAGCCTTCAGAAAAAATGAAATCCCCAATTGCAGGGATATTTGGATCATGGTTTTGTGTATGATTGCAAGACGGTGTGATGGTATAAGTGCGTGAATCGAAAAAAGCACAGCACAAAGCAAATGACTGTAACTAAGCTGTTCTGTTGCTATGGTTATCAACCATACAGTACATTGATCCAAAATTTCAGACAACCATTCTGGACTGAGGCTATCAGGTTTCCCTTTTAAACTTTTAAAAATCCATGTCCCTACTCATTTATGCTCTTGAAAGGGTTGTGACAGAGAGGAAAGAGGCTTTTTCTTCAAATCCATTGTTGTGAGGACATATTTTGAAGGTCTGAGGACATTTCGGACGGTCCTCGCAATTTCAAAGGGCTGTCTGAGGGGTAAGACTTGGTTTTAGGGTAACGGGTTAGGGTAGGCATAATGTCAATGAGTGTCCTCAATGTACAATAAGGCGTGTGTGTGTTTGTGCCTGCTGTGTTTTCTGAAAGTTTTGGAATTTTTGTCCAGCTGTTGCAATATCTTTCAAAACACTGAGATACAGTCTGCTGGCCATAGTTCATTGTGACAGTTAGAAATGTCTGACTATTATTCACCGGAGATTTTTTTATCTCGCTTTGTTTTAATATCTGCAGCCTCCGTCTGCCTTTGGAGATCGCTCGGGGTTGCACAGAGCAAGAACTAATTGTCTTTCCCTCGTGTGCAAACTCTGTTTGTGTCAATGACCTAAGAAGCAGATGTCCGCTATGTCATTCTAACATGTATTCCCTCTTCTCCTCCTCTGTGACCTAGTTTTGCTGTTGCCGTTTTACTTACTCCTTTGGGTTTGGGCCCTGCATGCAAGAAGACGCTGTAGTTTTCCCACATCCATTGCGCACATGCATTCATCTCCATTAACGTATCACAAAATCAGAGGCGAAACCCCAGTTCTACTCTGGGATTGGAAATGGACAGGGAAAGGCTGCAGCAGTGGAAAACCCTTTCAAAGCAAAGTTAAAAAGCAGAAACTTTTACAACAGCTTTTACCACATCCTGTGGCTTCTTTTACTCTTACCATGCGTGCAACTTTTACAATCGCGTCGAGCCAAGTGGGACAATCAAAAACAATCGTGAAAAAGAAAAAAGAATAAATTTGAACTCAACTTCACTCATATGTATGATTCAAAATCTCAAGCAGTTATCTCTCTCCATCATGTGTTTTCTCTATCTGGATGCTTTATTGTCCACCACATTAAGAAGAGTTTTTTTAATGACTACATCACAAGCTAATAAAAATTTGCAAGAGAGCAGGAAAGCAGAAAAATGCACATGCCTGTCTTATATTAGATTTTCTTTTTTACGACTTTTTTGTGACTCAAGTGTTCTCACTCTTGTGGTCGCCACTTTGGGGCAAAAAAATGGAACAAAGCGGAGCAGGCCTGTCAGGCACGGGGTTACGGGAGGCCGTTCGGAGCACTAATTCCTTTGCCGCAGCCCTTTAATTAGTTTATTCATTTCTAAATGCAGACAGAAGATTTAAGAGTGCTCTCTTTACTTGTTCTCTGACCTAAATGGAATAAATTGGACTGGGATTAGTTCTCGGCACAACACTCGGCTTGTGATTGGTGAAAAATGATTCCTCCCGCAGGACGTTCGAGAAGCCAAGACACGGAAAGAAAAAGAAAAAGCCCGGAGGAAATGAGCCACCTCAGATATAGCCACTTTCATTTGTTTCTGAATGAGCCCAAATTCCTACAATTTACAGGTCTGATAACGTTGCATGCACTTTTTTCATTGATGTGTTTTGTGTCATTTCCTCAAGCATAACTCGACACGTGTTGGTTATTTTTGTTTGTCCTTAATACACTCATGCGCGGCATACCAGCGCATGAGATGGACACAGGCCACTGTTTCTATGGTGTTGGAGCAGTTGTTTTGAGGAAAATAAGAATGTCAGTTCAGGTACTGCACATGTATTTGGTACTGCACATGGTACTGCACATTTTTCAAAGTTTACTTATTGAAGAATATTGAAAGTACTCGCCTGATGAAATCTGCACAACATGTATTTAAGGTGGACAAGATTAAAGCCAGCACAAACAATGCAAAATTCAAAGATACTGCAACCATGACCAGAGCACTGCTCAGCTCTAGCGTGAACCTTGTAATCACCGGTGCTCCAAAGACATTAATATACTATATTTGCATATTTGTACTGAATGAAACTGTAGTCTCTCTAATGGAGAGCCAAAGTGAAACTGGACATCCTCAGTTTGAAACTTTCTCAACAGCATCCTGTCATTCACTGTGTGTTTTCAGATGATGTGGACGGTACTGTAGTAAGCAAAAAGAGCAATGGCAACTGATGTTTCAGATGCCAATTTGTGTTAGAATATGGATAGCAAACAACAGAAACACTTATAAATACCTCTAGAAAGACAAGAAAAGAAAAGTGTAAATGAGAGATTGCTCTGAACAAGTGCAGACATGTTGTATTGATTCCTATACACCTTTTGTTGCAGCACTGCAACAGCACTTCTGATGGAAATAATCCCACGCTGTCTCTGAGTCAACAAGGTTTATATTGACTGATATTGACAGACACCTTTGTGATTAATTTGATGTGGTGACTTTTAGGTTTTCATTACTTAACATATTTGGGGGTTTTTTACCTAAAAATTTACATAATCAACTTTTTCACCGTTGAGTAACTGAACTGTCTACGTTCAGGGAGATGGACGGCAAACTTTTATCCTGAAATACAAAAACATTCAAGTGGTTATCCAGTTTTTCCACTTGGATTTATCTGTTGTGGAACGTGATCTATCTGAGAATCATTGCTTTCTAAAGTCTATTAACAGTACTGGCGATGACATTATACTTTGTCTTGCTGCAGAGATCGGTACCATGATACCCGTCCCAGAGTCACTACGAAACAACAAAATGTCCTTTTAATGCCAGTGAGGACAGAAAACATAAACCCCTTGGTTGGTCAGCCACGCCAAACACTAAAGCAAAATCTGATATTCCTGCCGAGGAGGAACAGAAAGAGGATATCAGTTGGAAACGGATGGAGTGGTTAGAGTGCAGTTTTATTACTCCGATCATAGCGAAGAATTGTCTTTCCCCCCAGCTCCAATGCAGCTATCAGCTATTGAGCGCTTTGGGTACTTGAAAAGCACTTTATAAATCCAATTTATTATTATTAATATTATCAATCTTTCGAAGGTCACATCATGGATGTATTGTGATAATATTTGGAAGGAAAGAAAAGCTGATGGGGTTGTCAAACCAATCCACACAAGATGAGGAATAATAATATGATAGCTGTAACCCCAGTCAAGGGCCGCCTCTTTCAGAGGCTACAGCTGAAGACCCATGGCGTCATAGCGGCGCGACTTGGCTGTCCATTCCCAAGCGACGAACGATCCAATGGGTTGATCCTTCCCTCCTCAACCTATCCCGGGATGCATTGCTCGCCAGTGACGAACCTTCGAACCATGGGCAACTGAAGCTCAGTTGCCAGGCGACAGCGGTAAGGGCGGTACACGCTAGTGACAGCAAATAGGGAATCCTCTGTAGACCAGACCAGTCTCATTCTGGTTCGGTCGTCGATGTCTACGCGGCCGATGAAGGCGGATGGCCTCCGATGGCCTCATAGACCGCGTCCTCAAAAGAAGACGGTCCCTGTTTTGGGACACAGCTGTAGAGTGTTTGCACTAGTGTAATTACAAGAATCCATGTGTCAGTGTGCATTTGGTGTGCGTTTGCCTCTGGGAGTGTGTACCCACTCCCGACATCCACGTATACCCTGTTGCCGCCGCTGTACAGTAGCTGTGTGGTGTCTTGTTTCCCAGTGTTTCCTGTGTTGCAGCTGAGATATGAGCATCGCTGCTGTTTAATTGACTGGGCTCTGTGTGTTGCGATGCTCTGCTGCAGACAGCGAGGCCCCGGCCCTTGGGGGGGAGTGTCATCTCTGCACAGGCCGCTTTTGGCTTTGGCAGCCTGCGTTAACATCGTGACACAACTCAGCCAGCTAATGAACAGCATTAGAGACCCGTGGGCCAGCACATACGAACTCATGCACAAACACAAACACACATTGTGCACCCGGGAGAAGCTTTTCTCCTCTTTGCAATTCACACAAACTCCAAATGTTGGAGAAACAGAATCCGATTTCTTTTCATCCCCTATATAATCTCAGTGATATTAGGTTATGTATTAGTGAACTATATTTATCTGTTCTCATCTCTTCCTGTCTCCTTCCATTTGTTTCCTCATTTCCCATTAGGATTTCTCCAAGGCTAGGTTGGCTATTAGTCAGTTATATACAGGGATAAACTTCTCTCATCTTATGACCCCACCAGATGAAAAGTGGTAAATAACAGATGTGTTTGCACAACTGCATGTAGTAGGTTAGTATATCCATATTCACGCTTCATTCCCCGCAATATGTTATAATTCTTTAATGGCGTTTTGGACCTTAAACAATCTCCCTCCAGATGAGTGTTTTGGCTATAGTGTCAGACATAGTCCATACTTACATATGAAAAAATCACATGAACGTACACTGGGCATGCGCTTACTCATAAATCAGATGAATTACTCTGCAGGTGGTCGCTTCTTAGCGAAACAACAATCTTGAAAAGTAAGAGAAGGGATTTTTTTTCTTGGACCAATGACAAAGTGGAACTTTTACTTATAGTGTAAGCGTCAGCAAGGATTTTTTAGTCGAGCTGTGACTAATCAGGAAGTTGATGTGCCTCCATTTCCCTCCGTCCACACAAAGTTTTCGACCCGGAGTTTTCAAACTTTAACGGGGGCCCACTTTCCAAAGTTCTTCAATTCATGATTAGTTTGATTTTCATACTAAATTTGCTTTTGAAAACTTCGTAGAGTGGACACTTCATTAAGTGCTGCGTTTTAAAAGTAAAGCACTTGAGTGTGGATGTAGAGACCCAACACCTTCCCTGTGCAACCCTTTCCCTGTGCAACCCTTTCACCAGCTCTCGCCACCGATAGGTCGGCTCCAAGTGCTAAATGGCTGATTATAATCATCCGGTGTGTCAGACGTGAATTGAGCCACTTTCTCAAAGGTTTTGTTCAAGTTGGGACTCGACTTCTTCCTACCACTTACAGAAACTGCAGAGTTAATGATCAGATTTTCCATATACCTTTGACAACCTTGTTAATGCTACGGTGGCTCAAAGCCGAACAGCGGCGAAACCAATTACTCTCCGACATTACTTGCAAATGGCAGGATGTCGCCATTGATACAAAGCCAGCACTAAACCAGACCCCACACTGCTTCTGCAACCGGCTCAGTCCCTTTCCCAGTTAGGGGTGAATTTAATGAAAACCATGATCGATTATCGGAGCCAAAAGGCTGCAAATGCTGTCAGCACTTGCCAACCATGAAACATTTGTACCTCTACAAACGTGACAAAGTTCAGTGGACTGATTTCTAACTTTCTTGATGGATTGCACAGCAGATATTTATCACTATCACCCGATTCCCGGTTTATCAGACCACGGTGACATCCCGTGAGACCTAGCTGAACATTTACTGAAAGAAACGTCACCTCCTTGAAATGCAATGATCATTAAAATCAAACCTAACAAATTATGTTTTTTCTCTATATTTGAATGATCAATATGTTTTCATACTAGTGCTGGTTCTAATTAAGCTAGTGTGCATAAAGGTTATTGTTATTAGCACTCTGCCGTCTTGATTGACCAGGGACAGTCGATAATCCTTTAGTGGAAGTCATTCTGCGGCTGCATATTAACAGAGCCTGTCAAACCCAGCTAATTCAGGATGTGTTAAAATGGAGATGAGTGCTTGGCAGGACATCGCTGATTGTCCCTGAGGATCTTTCTGCTGTTGGCAGTGATTATGTTTGTGTGTAGGAGAGAGAGAGAGAGAGAGACGGCGGGCTCAGTATCTCCATAGACGCATATTCTCATTGTATATATTTATGTTTTTCACATGAGGCTGCTTCTTTGTATTTATTGAATTAATATTTTGACTATAAGAGTTGATTGAGCTTTGTTTTTAGTAGGAGAAGTTGCAATGGACGCAACACATGAACCAGATACATTTTGACTTCTACATTACCATGAAATGTGACTCAAAATGACCACAAAAGATTTTTTCTCAAAAGATTCTGACAGCGGTTGTCGTAAATTCGCAGTAAAAATTAAAAAAAACAAAACATTTTCCTACTCTAGGGCTTTGGTTTCCTATTTTTGTAACTCGTTTGAATATTTGCATATTTTCAGCGCAAACATACTTTGTTCAGAGCGTGTGCAGCTGAATTAGGAGTCCAGGGACACAAGGTGACCTCAAGCAGATTATTTGCAGACAACGAGACGTGGATTCTTGCAGCTTTGCCTCTCTTTTTCCTTCCTCTTCTTTTTCTATCTCTCACTACCAACTCTTCACTACAATGCATCCTTATCGGCCTCTACCCTTCATATCTCTGCGTGACACCCTGACTGGTGATGATGATCTACCCCCCAGCACCTGCTCCGTCGCACTCTATTGCTTTCCGGTACGCAATAATTTATCCCTCTATGAATAGTGCACCTCCTTGCTTCTTTCTCACGGAGCCCCTTGTCTTGCCGCCTTATCTCCTCTGAACTCCGCCTCCTCCCTAATAATTTTGCTCTCCTTGGACAGATTATGTCTGTTGTCCTCTCTCTCTCTCTCTCTCTCTCCACCCTCTCCTCTCCAAGAGTTCAACTCTTCAGAATATTCTCCGTCTCATTTTTGGCGCAAGCTGATGTCGGACTTAATTTCAGCCCTGACTTCATATTGTTTCATTATCTGTGTCTGGGCCAGGACAACAGAGAGGTGGCATCGTCCCGTTATCTCTTCTGCTGCCCTGCGTTTTACCCGGACACTTAATCTTTTGCTGTGTGTACTTGTCTTAGTATTTTTCTACTCCTCCTTTCATTGCCCATTTGGGTTCTTCGCTCCTCAATTTGGTAATTTTCGTAACACCTCTTTATTGTTTCTCGCACCTCTCTCTCGTTCTACTGCTGTAGCTTGGTCCTGAGTCTCTGCAGAAAAAGGAAAGTGATGACAACATTGGTGGTGAGGGAAGACTATATATGGAAAAACTATATATTTCCATACATTAAGACACAGTGTAGCCCATGAAGTTGAACAAAATCCTCAGAATGCTTTGCAGTAATCCAGAGAGTGGATGAAAAGCCCCGTGTTGGCTCTGGCTGTGTGTTGAGGATCGTCGTGCTGCTGGATGACGAAACGTCGCCCGGTGAGTTCTGACGCCGTTGGCCGGGTCCGAGCACAGGATGCTGCTGTTTACCTCTGCGTTCACTCTGTTGCCTCTGTCAACGGTGAAGTCATCAGCGAACGCCTGTGTGTCGGTTCCATTAGCAGCCACACACGTCCAAAGCACCCGACAGAACCACAGGCATGTTTGACAGATGAGTCGGTGGCTTTGGGTCGCCAGCTGCTCCTTTTTTTCCCCCCCTCCCCTCTCCACACTTTTCTCTTTCCATCCTTTCTGACAGAGGTTGACTTGTTCCATTGATCCGGAACGTAACAGGTTTCTTTTTGAATTTGGAAGCAAACCTGCCTACCCTCATTTTTTTTTTTACTACCAACAACTACAGGTATCTCTGACAACTCTCAGATTTGTGCTTCTTTTGAGTCTCGGTATCACCCTCTCCACTTGTATCGTCACCTCTTTACCACTCATATTCACACGCAACGCCACGTCAACCAAAGTGGCAACGCTCAGTCAACACCGAGGCACTTGTGAGCTCACAAGTGTCTAACTAACCTTTGAACCGACACACACAGCATCTCAAGCCAAGTGTCCCCCAATTCCTTTTTGAACTCTTGCAACGTACCAATCCGCCACCCTGATATCCACACTCTCAATTTCCACCTTAAAGGGCACGGAGCCTTCTGGAGTTGGCGCCAGACACAATATAAATCCTGAATTGGAGAATTTTTCCAACATGAATCTTATTGTCGGGGACCCACGGCTGCACACACATTCCCATTTGATTTTTACGCAGCTGTTAATGTGTCGTAGGATCCTCAATGTAATTTATTGTATTGCTACTTAGACTTTGGACTTTGCCCTCTGTACGTCGGACTGTTACACCACCTGTTCTGTATTTTCATTCATTTTTTTTATCACACTTTGTTTTCATCGCTCACATTTTTTAACTGCAGTTAACTGAGTCTTTTTGTTCTTTATTTAACTGTGTATTTTGTATTTTTGCCTTTTTGTAGTTTCTTAATTCATGTACTTGTTGACATGGCCTCTTGCCGCATGGCTGCTGTGACCAATTACTTTACCTCCAGGGATTATTAAACCTACCTATCTACCTACCTACCTACCTATCTATCTAACTATCTATAGAAATTCTTCAGTAAAAATACTAATTGTCCTGTTCAAAAAAAGGGTTGCTATGACACTCTGTGATTAAATTAATCTACACTCACTTGCCAATTTATTAGGTACACTTAAATAAAACAAATCATAATACAGTAATACATCATCCCTGCAGTACTTCCCCCCTTCATTGGGGTTCAGATGAATCTGAATCTGTTCAAGAGGATGTTGATTTATCCGCACTGGGTTATACTGGGAGGTCTTCCTAATATTTTGTCAGCCTTGATTCATAGAGATGGGATGCAAAAAAATGATTAGGAACCCAGTACATATGTTTGAGAAGGTTTCACAGCAGCTATACGTCCACAACCTGGCAACAGCAGGTTATTTCAGAATGACCATAATCCAGGAAGGATGCATCGGTTTAAAAATGAAGCTTTTAGATGACTCAGAGTGTTTGACCTGATGGAAATATTAAATCACAAAGGATCATCAAGGACGTGGCAGTATTCACAATGCCTTTATCTACTGCATCAACACAGTGCTGTTATCTAATGAAAACATGGTCACACTGTGCGGGGGTTAGTTCTTCTTTCTCATGCGTAGTCAGGCGGTGGTACGGTGGTAATTAAAGCCACTAACTGAGGCCTGAAGGCTGCATTGTGCAGGATAACCTACACCGTTTTTTCCGCCTTCTTTTTAAGTAAAATAAGGTGGTTATGTAATTAATTTGAACTCCTGAGGCATTTTGCCTTGGCTTTAGCTGGACTCTTTTTAAAGTAATTACCAATTTTGTTTCAGCAGATTATATATATATATATCATTATGCATTCAGAGATTCTTTTTTCACATTAAAACGGTGGGCCTTTTTCTTTGACATATTAAATCATTAGTCATGAATGGGTTAATAACAATGTTATTATTAAGGTGTGAAATTTGATCAATTCCAATCTTGTGGCAAACAAAGCATAAATGTCACCAATGTTAGTTGTACGAGGGTGAATGTGATCTGCGGCGGGACAATTTGGCGTTGTTGGCCTTTTGTCATCTTGTGTGGTTTTCAGAGTTTGTTTTTTTTAAATCTAACGACCAAGAGCATTTTTGGTAGTCAAACTTTGTGAAGGGATTATAGAGGGGCGTCTGATGAAAGACTTAAAGATCCCTTATTCACCAACGACGTTATGAGGGATTGTTGTTTTGGAACACAGCCAGTGAAATACTATCTGCCAGTGAGTAAGAGCCAAATGGCCCAATTATTTTTTTATATGCTTAAATAATAGTTTGAAGAGGGGTCTCGTTACTATAATGTGTCTACGGAGTCTTCGGTGAGTCTGAGCATAGTTGTTCAAGGAATTAGGGATAAAAAAGTCAAATACAATCCGTCAATGTTGAAGTCATAAGAGCAGGACATTCTAAAAAAAAAAAAAAAAACCTTGAGATGGCACAAGGAGCATTAATAACATGATGAATAGGGGTTATCGGTTTGTGACTCTTGGTAGTTATTAGCTCAGAGACATAACATAATGGGGCATATATTGTTCTTTTCCAGGTCATTTATCAGATGGGATCTTTTGTCAGTCTTAATTGTCTTGGTTTTACAGGGAGCAGTAATATCAAATGATGAGAAGCAGCCGTGATAAAAACCACATAGTAGTCGAGCAGCAGTGCCTCACATACAGTATTACTGAGCATGAGCTGCTTCAAGTGGGGATTTTCATATGAGGCATATCTCCCGGGATGAAACGTAAAGTCTACAATTTACTGTCAGACTGACGCATCAAAAGAGTGTGTCCTTTACCGTACTCCCAGGCAACACTGAGTATTCTTTGGTGGTCTTTTAAATCAAATATCTTTATGTGAACGCGCTAATGGAGAGGTGACAGAAAACAAGGTAGAGAAAAATGGTTTCTGTTTATTGTTAATGGTTAATGCACTAAATTTGGCTTCCAGTAAATCTAATTTAGCAACAGCACGGCAACAGATGCATCACAGCCGACGGTTGACTGTTGGAAAAAGCTGCAAAGAAACAGCTTATACTGTTTGATTCAGACTGTTTATGTATCAAGAAGCTTGGGATTAACTTTTGAATGCATTTTTTATGCATTTTTACACCGGCGTTAATCATTCCGACATTGGCATATTTTACCGTTCGAGGACCTTCTGTTCACCTATCTATATATAGCTTGCATTTACATCTGCTTCAGACGGTATTCAGACCTCTGCACCTTTTGCACCCGTTACTGTGTTGTGGATTCATTTTTATTATCATCAATTTTACCCACAACGACAAAGTGAAAACATGGGGAAAAACCTGTGAATCTCTCGATTCCAAAAGTGTTCAGACAGACATTGAGGGTCAGTTGCATCCTCTTTTGCTTTTATTTTCCGTGACGTGCATCTGCCACTCGATTGGGCGTCCGCACGGTGGCAAACCGAAACTGACTGGCTGTAGTTTGGAAAGGCCCAAACCTGTGTGAACAAGCTCCCACAGCATAAAAACAATCAAACAAGTGCAGGGAAACTTCTCTGACGACCTCCGTGATGAATTTGTGGCGAGACATAGATAGGAATTTGTCAAAATGCCATTTAAAGGACTCTGACAGCATGCGGACAAAGATTCTCCACACAAATTGAACGGCAAACCCTTTGTCTGACTGCTCATCAGCTGGCTGAAACCATCCCTGTGGCGGCTGTTTCTGCAGGTCCTGTGGCACTTCACAAGTGACTGTGGAGGAAAAGGATTGATGCTCCCACAAACGTTTTAATGACCTCCCGGGTGACGCTTCTTGGAAGATGAAGCCTTTGCACAAAACGTTACCACTGCGGATATTGCTTCAGCACCTAGTCTTTTATGTGCCTGCTTTTGTATATTTTCTGCAATACCCCATGTGGCCAATTCACCGCAGGAACCGTTCCTTTTTACCACTCTTTCTTTATGAACTGTCCATCGAGAGTCCAGCAACATTATAAGAGTATTCGGGTTAAAAAAAACAACTAAAAACTCCTCTCTTAAATATTTCTTTCATGTTTTGCTTCAACCGCAGCATTCAAATTTTGAAACTTTGAGTTTTTTCTCAAGTGACATCCCAGTTGCGTAAGATTATTATTTTATTTTTTTTTGGAGTCAGTTGGAATTTCCAACAAAAGCTTAATCACCCAAGTTTAAACTGGGAATATGCACAAATGGAGCCACTTGAATGGCTTCGTTTTAATTCAGCCATCTGTGGGTTATATCAGTAGTTGTACCCGCATTCTCCCTCCGACATTAATTTCCTCTCGCGAGTTCGCGCCAATTTGTCATTATCGGCCGGCTGTAATTATGCCCACTTTATGGTGCCATTCTGACGATCCTCCGAGGAAATTCTACGGATGGAATCACTTAAGTTTTGGGCTTTAAGGAACACTTAGAGTAAGTGAAGTAGCCAGAAAGTAAGCCAATCGAAAAGGGGAAGCGTGCCCCTTTTCCCCGCCCGCCTGCCGCTCCGTCTTCCTGCAGATTTCCTGTGACTCAGCTTGATGAAGTATTTTTCTGCCTTTGATCAATGTGATCTCTATTTCTTTCCCTCTCTCCGACCTCGTTGTTGATTCCTTTCCTTCACGCTCCTCTATTCATTGATCATCACCTCCCCTCCTCCGTCCGCCTGTCATTTCCTCTCCTTCTCTATTAGTGGGCTAAAGATTAAAATAAGCCAAGACTTTTTTTTTTTTTTTTTCCCACCCTGCTGGGAAAATTCTGAACCATTTTAATATCAGCTCAGATCAGCCGACTTATCGCTGTCTCTCCAGTCCACAACATAGTGAGTCCAAAGTGATGCAACATCAGAAAACATTCTTTTTCCTTGTTTTCAGCTTTTACATTTTACACTGAAATGAATATTGTGTTGGGAACTGTTTTGTCTCTTCATTCTGAATTCATTTCTTTCTACCTTGTCAGTGAAATCACGGGTGATGGTTGAGGGGTTTGTTCCACCGAGGAGGTTATGTTTCTGCCCCCGTCCGTCGGTTGGTTGGTTGGTTGGTTGGTTTGTTTGTTGGGTTGTTTGTCAGATGGATTACACAAAACTACTAAACAGAAACTGGGTGGAAGGATGAGACATGGGCCAAGAAAGGACCCATTATATTATGCCATAAATCTTCTCATTTTCTTTGCCTTTGCAAGACAGGCCTTTTTTTCACCAACTTGGCATTGAATAGTACATGGATCTTGTTGGGTAGGAAACATCAGACATATCAAGGGGACTGATGAGTGTGTGCAATTTGTGCGTGGCTTCATTAAGTGTAAGGCGACTGCTGGGCCCTGGCGGAGTTATGCTCTCTACTGCGTGTCACTGTTATGGCTGCAGGCGACGTGCCCCTCTCCAGCGTGATACATGTCCACTGTAGGGCTCCATTGTGTACATGCTAAACAGGTGAGGACCCCTGAACAAAACTGGCTCCTGCAGCTGGAGGTGTGGACCTACCCCATTGACGCAACGACGCCGCATTGGAGCTGCACCCAGGTCCGGCCCTCCGATCGAGATCACGTAGTCCGGGTCTGGGACGTTACGATGATGTGGCCTGATGATCAGCCTGTCCCGTCGTGCGACTGGTGTCCCCCAACTCGCCTCTCGTCGTTGTTGTTCAAGGCGAATAGATGTTAGCCGTTGAATTAACTTTTAACTGAATTCCTTTAACTGGAAGGAAGAAAAAAAACCTATCCTTGTCTAGACTCACTAGGAACAGTTTCTTGGTTTCGTTAAGACTGACTGAATAGTTCCTCTTTTGGTGATATCTCGTACCACATCCGCTTGCTCGTATGCGCTTTCCGAGCTCCTTAAAGATAAATAGCCGTTTTACCAGAAACATCTGCTTCCCCGGTCCCTGACGAGCTGGGTCGTAACTCTACCTGCTCCGCCAGATGTCTTCCTACACGCCAGTGTATCCTCGCACTCCCCCACAGCTGTGTGGGATGGCTTACTACAGCTCCTGTGTCGCATCGCGGGCCCCCCCAGCTGCCGCATCTCTGAGAAAGTCAAACTAACGCTGCACTTCTTTTTTCCTCTTGCGAACATGATGTCTAATCACATCACTCAAACCTTTTACCGGTCGATACGCTCCGTCCCAGCGCTGGCCAAGAGGCTTCTGTTTGGAGAGTGGAGATACATTAGCACCAAACTCTTTTCGCTGTTTCTAAAGCTCCCGCGTCGCAGCGTGACCGGGAAAAAATCCCCAAACTTTTTTTCGGGAAAGTCGTTTCCTCCAAGAGGACTGAATGGAACGCGAGGAAAGAGTGAAGGCCCCGTGTTGAGGGTAAAGAAAGAAGGAACAAACAATCAGGTAGAGCCTTGGCTGCTGTGCGTTCGGTCATCCGTCAGGCTCGAGTGAAAAGCATCGACCGGGCGTATCCGGACGAGACGGACATCGGCTCGGCGGGACTTTGCTCTCAAACAGTATGGATGCTTCTTATTTCCCAGCAGGTATTTTATTCTGCAGTTGTTTAACCCGCATTGCTGGAGGGAGATGACTAATTCGTCCCTGCTCATGTTTGTAGTATATTTGAACTGTGAGATGAATACCCATCCATTCTCCCAATGCCTGGTTACCACTTACTCGGCAGCCAGCAGCCACTAATTGGGAGGCGGAGTGCACGTTGAGCGGATCCGTTACAGGGCGAACGCACGCAAACACACGAGACTGAGTAAAAAGTGCGGGACAAGTGTGCACTTGGGGTAAACACTGCACTTTTTAAAACTTTATTTATTTCGAAAAAATCAGTAGATCTCAGTACATCGTTAGCAGCAGTGGGTGTTCACTGCCACTGTCCACGTGTGGTGGGGAAGAGGCACCAAAAGACATGCAATTTTAATTATAAGTAATAATGAGGAAAGCTAAACTCGGCGGTGTGTCCGTGTCAGTGGCTGTGGGTGTTTTCTCGGCTCCTTCTTACGGATTTATCTTTTCGTACATATTGGTGCTTCCACTCACGCTCTCACCGGAGCCCCGCGATCTGAACTGTGGCATTGTGTCTGGAATAAATTGCGAAAATCCATCTGCCCCAACAGATTGAACCTCGGATTGAATCAGACTGAATATTACTGCAGCATTGTAAATCTGCTGCAACTTATGACTTCTGGCATGTTCTCAGTGAACGCCTTGCAATTCTTCCTGATTTGTGTGTCCTGTTTTTCGCTTGAATGTATTTCCCCCCCCCTCTTTCTGCGGGGAGGGGGGCGCGGTGTGTGATACAGACAAACCAATCTGAGCCAAATGAATTTGGCTCGCCCACAAGAAAAATCACATCATAGCATGCCGGGGTGATTGTGCAAAACCATATGAAATAGATCATTTGAGAAACACACATAACTTTTGACGAAAAACAAATCAGACGCGAATACATCGTCCACACGGGACAGAAATAAATGGAACGCTGACGGAGGAGAGACGAGCGCTTCTCCGGTTATCCTCAAAGAAACGGCTTTACCCCAGCTTCGCATGAAGCCATTACTTTTCTCGCACGTGACGTCGTATCAGGCAGAGGAGGGCGTATGTGAAATTAGGTCTAGGTGTCCCACCGTTTGTTTTTTTTAATGGTGAAGTCCTGCTGATCTTGGAATAAGGGAGAGACATTCACAATATTGCGTATGTTTTCTGGCTTTGATGAGGCTGCTTTCGGCCATCTGGTATCAGGCTGTGTGTGACTCTTTCCTACGGACCGGCGCAGGAGCGAGGCTGGCCAAAATAAACCGATCACCCCCCCCCCCGCCCCCAAAATCACATCATTTGTTTGTGTTGAAATTCCGGATGAGCTAACTCAAACTCGGCAGTCGGGGGGGGGGGGGGGGGGGGGGGGGGGGGAAATAAACAGTACAATATTTTTATGAACACAGGCCCTGGTACAAAAAAATAGAAGAAGGGACGTTTGGAATATAAAGTCCATCCATTATCTAAACCTGGACAGGTCCCGTCCATGGCAGACAAACCATCCAGAATATGGGATCATCTTATGGATCCGTCCTGCCGCACACGCTGCTGTACTGGTGCAGGGACAGAACGATATCACATTAGATGACTAATATTTGTTTTGCAGCAAGTTTTATAATAATTCTTATGGATTGCATTAAAAAAATGCTGAAGGTAATTTTGTCCCCCCTGCAGGGGCGGACCGGTAAATGAGTCACGGCAGGGAATTTGGCAATTACATCGTTGGCAAGGGCCTTTCTCTTTTTCTTATTCTCTTCCTCGCGGCTCCCGTCCTGCTATGTGGGGGCATCAGGAAATGTCCAGAGTGTCCCGTCGATTTCCAATCGACTTCCAGCGATTTTACAACGATCCAAATTACTCCTAGTTTCAACCTATAACTGCAACAAAAAGGCACACTTGTAAATACCCTCCATCAATAATGCATTAGCAACTCGGTTCACAAGTTCAACCACAGACAGCCGTCATAGGATTACGTATTTATCCACTCCAGGCGTGTTTGCCTCACAATCATCCCCGACTGGCACAGCCTCATAACCGCGTATTAAAAATAAATCAACATGGTCATTAGATCAAAATTCACCAGCACATTCCGTTGCCGCTCTGAATGCGTAATGCCCGCGGTGTAGGTCAGAGTCCGGGGTTATTGTTCCAGCTGATGGAGGTCAACGGAGTGTCTGTGTTTGGCCACTCAGCGAAAACAGGATCAGCTTTCACTGTACCGGATGTAATTTTTAGCTTATTGTCTTCTGGCAGTGGGCGACAGCATGACACACACACACACACGCACACATGCACACACAAACACGCACACACACGCGTACACACGCACACACACACTGGACCTTTCCACTCATTTAACTGGCTGCTGCTCTCTAGCCTTTCACTCAGCTCTGATTAAATTGCCAGTGTCCACTTCGAAAGTATCTTTTCCATTTCCCGTCGCTCAGAATTACACCTGCCATCCCTTCTTCTCCACAATCCTGATTTGCACCATTGTGTCATCTTTGTTCTCGTACAGTAACTCTGCTACCGCCTTTATGGCTTTAATAAGGATCATCCCCGAAGACAGATTATTGAATTTTTCCCTTCTTTTTTTTTTGTTGTTTCACTTTCTTTCCTGCCTCACACACACACACACACACACACACACACACACACCTACCTGATTATGTTCTTTCCCGGTCCGTCTCGCCCTGCTCCCTCATTTGTTGTTTCTCCCTGCGCCGGAGGAGCAAACGACAGTCGGCAGTGAAATAGCTCCTGTTTATTCCTTTGACTCAGCGGGTCAAGTTTATCATTTAATACTGCCGAGCTGATGGATCGTAGCTGAGTGGTCACATTATTATTTTTATGTTTTTCTGCCCACGTAAGTGATGCAAATGCTAAAGGTACAGCGTTTCTTTTTTTTCTCTCTCACCCCTTCTTTTCAAATGGAGTGGTATCCGGGACCTTCGACATACAATCACCTCTGCAGCCGCCCACACAGTAATTCCACCGTTAGAGAAGCTTTTTTCTCTGTGTTTGTCTGTTTGTCTGAGTCCACACGCATGCACGCCAGATGCAGCCTGATCCACACTGGAGTGGGTTTTTTTTCCTCTTTCGTTTCCCGCTTCAGCTTTTTTTCAGGAGCAGTTCTTTATTGGGATCAGAGAGATCCATACAGAGGTTAGTGTGCGGGGAAAACAGAGGATTAAAGAGATGTAGGCGGAAGTAGGAAGTCTGTTCCCTGCACAAAAAGCTGTTGTACATTTCAAAGTGATAACTTCATTGTGTCCATAGTTACAAAGATTGTCAGTTATTTTCATTAGTGAGATTTTTCCTTATTCACTGAACATGTAATTTGTCTCCCACCGTCTTTGATGGTTATGTTAAAGGGATATTTCAACATTTTGAGATTTGAACAGGAAGTATTTTAGTGAAGTTCCGTAACTGTCTGGACAGTAACTATGAAGCTACTGTCTGCTACTTTTACACAAATCATTTTACTTCTACTTGAGTAACACTTCTTCTTCTTCTTCTTCTTCTTTTACCAGGTTAAAAAAAAAAACAATTTGAACATGACAAAAAACAAAACCCTAACCTGTGAGACTCTGCGTCATCCTCCCGCCTCTCAGATGCTCCCTCTCCCCGTGTCCATCCTAGATTTGTTTCATCAGGAGCCTCTGCCGCGTCATCGTGGGTACACCATGTCTCGGGGAGCATTGTGAGAGAGAACCAAAGGAGCTCACCTTCAAGCAAAAGATCTGGTTCCCACACCTGAGCGAGAGAACGACTCATCAGCTGTGAGGCGGACATGTGTTCTGACGCAGAGAATTTGGAGTAGGGTAAATAATTCATAGGCCGCAGAGTCTTGCATCCTGTTCAGGAAAAGAATATTCTTCTTTTTCTCCCAAGTGATAATGACATTCTTTGCTCTATTCCTTAATTGTGTAGCTGCCAGCTGCCAGAGGGCTGTATTGTATCCCTCTATTAAGGCTTGTGTTTTTTGTTACTTCCATTTCATTCTGCTGCTGTTTCCCTTCTCATTTCCTCTCCCCAGCTGTCTTTTTTTTTTTGTTTGTCAGTGCCTTACCAGTTTCACATGGGAAACTGCTTTTATTCTCCCCTATCGTGTGTCTGGGATGCTGTTTGACAAGCTTTTTTCTGTGCGTTTAAGGTTTGTCACAAACATGTTGTGCAGACAGTTCCTCGGTTAAAATTTTAAGCAATAGTAGCCTTTTTGGGGAGCGAAGGATCCGGTTAATCAAGTTCACCGAACTAAAGTCAGCACATGGCTTCGTGGAGATATGGATCGGAAAGGAAATTGCTTCTCGCCGCCGCCCTCGAGCGCTGATGCCGCCCGCACAAGGCGTTTGACAAAAAGATGCGATCTTGATAGAGTAGAGGCTGCCACGAGGAAATGATGTGCATATTAGAGAGAGTTGACTGTTGCAAGTCCAAACAACACAATACTGTCTCGTACAGTACTTGGGCACAAGAGTTGCTTTCAAATCAGAAGTTCTTTACCAGAAACACTTGTGGTGTCTATCCATAGCAGATATTTGCCTTATTTCTATTCCTTCAGCATAAGAAGAAGAAGAAGTGGTTCGAATGAAGTTGAAAGCAACATCTACGGATATGGATATTTTTCTGGGAAAAAACAAGAAAAGTGTGGGGGGGGGGGGCATTCAATTGAATTCATCCTCATTAAATTGGGTTGGAGGCCCAAAAGTCATATCTCTACACTTGTGTAAATTAAGAGGAGGCTCACATACGCTCAAAAATGAAATGGGTTCTTTGTTGGGTCATGCCCCACCCCTGCACACAAATCTCTTGTATATCAGTAGAGCAGTTATTCAGCAATAAAACAAACGGAAATGGAAACATGAACTCGTTGGTGAAGGAAATAAAACCAAATGTTCCGTGACTACAGGGCTATACATAAAAGTGGGGAAAATATTTTTGAATGTAAATTGGGTGAAGGTCAGTACCTCACTCCAAAGGTCCTGGATTATAGACGGGACCCTGGGACTGTAGGTAATATTATTGATATACTAATATGTCGGTGGAGATTTTCGATGCCCCAACACTGACCTTTAACAGCCTAAACTTTGGCACCTCGTCGAGCGCGCCCACTGAGACGCTGTGTCTCCATCAAACAGGGATTCATCAGCACACTGATGCAAGTCTCACGGAAGAACTTTTGGATGAATGGAAGCTTCACGCCGTGTAATAAAGGTCACGGCGGGATAATATCTTTCCAATCCAGAAAATGGCTTCATTTAACATCTTCATATTCCCTGTCCACGCACTAGTCACTGACGGGTAAGTTACAGCCGCACAACAACCAGGGAGGAGAGTTTTCGTCTTTTCCTCCCAACACTGGTCGGTGAAAATCAAAGCGTCCTTGATAAAAGGATGTGTATCTGGACGTTTCTGGACTGGAAAGCGTCTAATAATCCCAAAGTGTCTGACATCACAATAGGCCTCATTTTCTTGGCACTTCTCACTTCCATCTGTGAATGTCTTTGCCCTGATACGGTTGCGACACATGGGTCAACGCTCCTGGCCAACGCTTTGTATGGGTGTGTGTGCATTACTGCCTTTTATCTGCCTCTACAGCTGCGCTGGCTTTGATAAAGTGAGGCTTTTTCTTCTTTTTTCCCCCCGCTGTCACGAAGGAGGAGATAAGTCAAATCGAGTGGAGTGAGGAAGCACAACTGAGCCCATATCCTTTTATTACCAGACCATATGATTGTACTCCTGCCTCTTCACGTGTGGAGATCGCATGACTACAGCCCTTTCAGGGTATTATTCCAGAAGGAGAAGGGGCGGAAGTTCACTGCTATACACCGGGTGGCAAACTTTTTAAGTGCCACCTCGAGTGGGATGTGAGTGAAAGACCAGATTTCTGCAGCCGCTACTTTCCTCTCCACCTGGTTTTAATAAGGTCCAACGAAGTGGTTAGCGGTGCACTTCCATTTAGCCACGCTGACACGGGAATGTGAGGTTACTGTATCTCCTCTAGGATAATGAATACTATTTGAATTAGTGATGAAGATCACTTGATTTCAACTGACCTCGTATCAATTAAATATATAGACTCTCCTCTAAAGGGAAGGGGTTGACATTCACAGCCCTTTGTTATCTCCTGTTAAACCGAATGCCGATTCCTTTTGGTTCCTCACATTCAATGTAGAAAAAAAGAGTGTTGATACAAAGGGTATGACTTGATTGTTGTCAAGTTAAGGTCCACATTGCTTATTCGCTTTCTTGCAGAGAGAGTGGAGAGCGGATCAATGCCACTGTAGACCAAGGACACTTTTGGCTTGTGAGACTGTACGCGGAGGGGGGGGGGCAGTGACAGTGTCGCTGTCAAATGTGTTTCATTTGTACAGAAACCGGAAACTAACAAAAACGACAACCTGTTGTGTTGCTGAGAGTAAATTGGGGCTACTATTTTGTAAATTTCAGTAATCTTGTTGTCATGGCGAGGTTGCCGGGCAACCTGTGTGTGTGTGTGTGTGTGTGTGTGTGTGTGTGTGTGTGTGTGTGTGTGTGTGTGTGTGTGTGTGTGTGTGTGTGTGTGTGTGTGTGTGTGTGTGTGTGTGTGTGTGTGTGTGTGTGTGTGTGTGTGTGTGTGTGTGTGTGTGTGTGTGTGTGTGTGTGTGTGTGTGTGTGAGGTGAGGTGAGGTGGAAAAACTGCAGCCTATAGGTGTTAACGTGCAGCTATTTTTGTTTGTTGCTGTGATGTGTATATACAGTCACGCCAGACAGCTTAGCAAGTCAGATACAGCCTTGAACCGTTTTCAGATAACGAACTCCGGAAAACCGAGTTTTGCCGATCACAAATGACAGAGGCAGCGGGAGTTTGTCCAACTAACTACTTGTAAGTTGAGGCGGCTGTATCAGACTAAATGTTGATGTCACCTGCGTTCACAAAGACCTGCTGCACTCTAAGGCAAATTACAAATAATTAAATAATAAGTAAATGTTAACTGGTTGGCGATCCGACCCCCGATGACCCTGATGATTCATGTTGTCGGCGGGCTTTGAGATTCTGGTTGGTCTCTGCCCTCCGGAGGGTTGAGAGTAATGCACCATCAGCGCCGCAGAAATGCCACTGGAAAGGCTCGAGATGAAAAATCCTCCCCCTCCAGTCACACCGGAGGTGTCATGATGTTCACCTTTTTTTTTTCTTCTTTTCATTGCTCCGCTCGCTCCGGATGAGGCTGTCTGCTAAACGCCCCGGAGTCCAAATCCTAAAAAGTAGTCACACTGGCGCCCGACCCGGTGAAAATTCCCTCTGCGGCTTTGTTTTGAGGGGAAAGAAAAGACAAGGTGGATAAAAGAGGCACAGCTATACTGCTGTGTCAAAGTGAGAGGGGAGAAGCAAACAAACACAAGGGCGCGCACTTGTTTTCACTTATCACCTTTTTTCTGACATTTTTTCCCGCCTCGTGTTCTGCTATTAAAAAATACCTCGCCAACTTGTGTACACGCAAGGGGTATTACTTCATTAATGTCACGGTCCCATCGAGTATTTGTCTTGATCGCACTCGTCATCTCATCCTGTCTTCAGTCCTTCCCTTCCATCTTTCTCTCTCTCTCTCTCTCTCTCTCTCTTTTCGTCGTCCCGACTCCCTATTCCTGTTTCGAATTGTTCCCCGTGCACTTCTGTTTTGTTTGCCGCCATGAGCACTTCCCCTTTTTCGAGGGGAGAACAAGAGAGAGAGAGAGGGGATAATTGTCTCGGCCTAACTGCCCATTGGACAGCATGAGAACTGGACGGCCGTTACGCTTTCCCCTTTAAAGGTCTCAGCTGGACGTATTCACGGCGCACGCGGGAACGCCAGTCGGCCAATCGGACTGTGACCGGACACAGGTGGGGAACACTTCAGCCTGAATCAGTGGACGGCGGCGGCGGCAGCGTTGGCGGTGATTTTCCTCTTTCACCCTCCATCTACCCTGTCTTTTCCTTTTCCCGGTGTCTGTTTCAGCTGCTTGTTCCAGTTTCTCACAGACACAGAGCCGGGTTTGTCTGAGCCCCACGCTGAGCAAATTAGCCATTGTTCCCCCCTTAAACATAACCTCCTTCATTTCCATCCTCTCAGCCTCCAAACTCTGGAACGAGGGCCAGAGCTCTCCAAGCAGTGGCCCCTGAGTAAGTGTGTCCATTAAAAAAACAAACAAAACCCCCAAAAAACGCAGACTGTGCCACTGTAATTGGAAGGATCCCTAATGAGTGAGGCTAAACGCCTGACCGCGGGCCAACAGGCCTGGAGCAGGGGGGTCAGGATTGTGTTTCTCTCCGGAGGGTTTGGATGGGATAACTTTAGCACTGTTCTCTCCGTCAATCGTCATATTGCCTTGTGATTGGACTTCACGGTGCCTCACATCCTCAACAACAATCGAGGCATATTATTGACGAGTTTGAGTAACGTCATTGTTCCCAAACGGACACTGCGGTATTTGCAGTTTGTTTGCAGTTTTCTGCTTTATTTCAACGTACAGTAAAGCTTTGGTGAGTATTTTTTGGCTTAAACTTGTCATTGTGATGTTACAACTGATCGCAGTGTTATGGTGGTAGAAACTATCCGTGCTTATGTTGGTCCACTGTAAGTCTTGCTTTCAACATGTTCTTCTTTACAGCTTGTGTTCCAGTGACCTGCATCTTACACAACATACACTGGCTTTTTTCTTTGCTGCCAAATTATGCAAGCGAGACACCGAGCCATGTCTCTCAAATGAACCCTCTGGGTGACCGCCTTTGGCGCTCTCCACGATCGCCCTCCGTCCACTGCCAGCCCCCCGAGCCCCGAGCGGCAGCGGTCTCCTGCTCCGATACTACGCGCCAGCCTCGCCGCGTTCAGCAGAGAGCGAGGTTGCGACCTGTCTGAGCTTCACCGTGACTGGCAGGCGTGATGGCCCTGCTCGGCTTTCCCCTTGGCAGGAGAAGTCTGCATTTAATCTGGCTTTGACAAAGCAGAGCTGGCAATATGCAATTTTCCGACCAAAACGAGATGCGATGCGGCAAAGCAATGACGGAAACACTGACGCTGACCACCTCTGTCTTTTCTAGGGAAAGACAGACATGCCCCTTTTTTAAAAATGTTTTCTCTATTTATTTTTATGATCATGTAAATATAACCTATTGTCTTGAACACAAAGTGCTGGTGGAGTCAGAAGTCCGTTGGTGCTTTGTATACAACAAGTCAGTACCCCCGATCTTGGCCTACTTCATGAATCACATCATCTGCAACAGACGTTATTTGCACGGGGCTGATTTATCATTGCTCTTTGTCGAACGGCGGCATGATTGAGCTGTGCGACGTCAGTCGCAGCAGTGTGTGCGAGCTGAAAATGAGTTGGCAGCGCAGGCCGAGCAAGTGTGCCAACTGTGAACATGTCAAGTGTTGCGTTGCATGTGACACTTGTAAATTAAGGTATTTGAACTGTTACTTTCCCCCTGCTCCTGCTCCATATACATTTTTTAGGTCAGGAAAAGATTGTTCTGTAATTTTATTAATAATAGTGGCAATTAAGACAATTTGTCCTCATTGTTTTCTTTTCCCTGTTCCTTTTGCATCCTGTTTTCAAAGCACAGACAAATCCCGACGTTGTGTGTGTGTGTGTGTGTGTGTGTGTGTGTGTGTGTGTGTGTGTGTGTGTGTGTGTGTGTGTGTGTGTGTGTGTGTGTGTGTGTGTGTGTGTGTGTGTGTGTGTGTGTGTGTGTGTGTGTGTGTGTGTGTGTGTGTGTGTGTGTGTGTGTGTGTGTGTGTGTGTTCGCGCCGACGTCAGGAAGACGGACATTTGCACATTCATCATTCATCGTCCGGTGCATTCTGGTGATGTCCTACAGCCAGGGGAGGTGATAGCCAAACATCTCCTGGCCTGCTCTCCACTATAGTGATGAGGGATATAAAAACGTCACTTCTAATCAGCCACACTCTCTGAGTCACAATGGTTTCTGAGGACACAGAGGCTGTGTGGAAACACTTGTAAGAGCGATGATTTACTGCGGCCTCGCTAACAAGAAACACACTCAGACGTAGAGAGTGCACGGCACCAAAAAGGTAAAAAAAAACAAAAAAAATGCTCAGCTGCTCGAATCTCAGATAGAAAAACACACACATACACACCATCACAGCCTCTACGGCATAATGATCGGTTACAGCTTCAGTGCCTTCAGCGGCCATAAAATACCTCCATTTTCATTAACCCTGAACTGAACCTGGAGAACAAAGAAGGAGGGACTTCCCTCTGATGGCTGGGTGGACTGGAAACATTTACAATAGAGGCTTCTAGATGTTTTATGGCTGTAAGTTTCCTCCCATACATCCAATTGAGGCATTCGCAGCTCATAATTACAACAGAAGTGAGCGACCCACACAGTTTGTTCCTGTGTACGATGGCCAAAGGTGCCCAAACAGGGGGAAAACGCGAACACCCGATGAATGACATGAGTTCGTCTTCTGTCCTCTCCCGCGAACACTCATGTTTAACCGTTTCATCAAACACAAGTGGGCCTGACTGGAAAAATCCCCTGATTCGTTCGTAACCGAGCATCGATGACACACAGTTGAAATCATGCATTTAGCCAACATCTCCTTGGCAGGAGACTGTTTTTCAACATTGCCGCACCAAGGAAGTTGTTATCTATAATCATATAAACTCACTGGCTTGCATGAACGTAAGAACGGATTAATAAGGGTATGAACGTGGATCCATAGACGTCCCCCCCCCCCCCCCTGTTTTTCAATTCAACTGGATTATCATCATCTTTTTCGTGAAACTGTCTCAGCCGCGCAGACTCAGACACACATTCGCCCCCACAGACACTTCTGCGGCTTTAAGTGAGCAATAGACGATAGGGGAGCCATTACTCTCTCCAACGCCATCCTGCAAAGTCCCACCATTGTCTTCTCCCTTACATGTTATCCACTCTCTCTCCCTCGCTGTCATGTATGTATCACCCATCCTTCCATCTTCATCCAATCTCCCGAACTAATCTGGCTAATGCATCCGGGCCCCTTGTGCAACCGGGCTGAACGACACCCTCTAAGACTTGCAGCAACCGAAAGTGCAACACACACTGAGGATGTGATCGAAAGAAACATACTGTACACAATGAAGCGCAACTGAACATAATGCACATGCACACAAGTTGCGGCCCACACACACACACACACACACACACACACATTTAAGCAGCCGTGCACGGCTCTAAAAGCATTTACTCCGTCGCCGTGCGGTCGCTCTGATGATTCTGCAGCCACACGAGGATGAATTTGATTTATGTGCCCTGTGGAGGAGCCGGGTAACCCTGTCATAGCACTATCCTAATTAGCAACTAATTTGGAGTGAGTGGCAAGGCGAGCCGTTATGGGATTGACTTTTTCGCGGGGTGCTGAGGTTCTCCCCCTATATCAATCATCTGCTAACACTTATTATATTACATGTATCAGGGACGATGCAAAGGAGAAGGGTGCGGTGACGCTCACGTCTTCTTCCCCCCCTTTAAAAATCACAAAGACAGCTTCAAGAAAATTTCCCCATAATGCATTCGCTCCGCATTTATCCTCGAGCTGTATCGCAGTGGCAACTGCAGCCAACAATTTTGTGTGTGTGTGTGTGTGTGTGTGTGTGTGTGTGTGTGTGTGTGTGTGTGTGTGTGTGTGTGTGTGTGTGTGTGTGTGTGTGTGTGTGTGTGTGTGTGTGTGTGTGTGTGTGTGTGTGTGTGTGTGTGTGTGTGTGTGTGTGTGTGTGTGTGTGTGTGTGTGTGTGCGTGTGGTTTCTTGTGGGCCATTAAATAACTCTCTAGCTCTTTCATGCAGCGTTAACTGTAGCTGGCTACGTGGAATATCTATCTGTACTCTTGATAACTTATTCACCGTCTCCATTATATCCTGTCAATACAGCGAAACCGCCTTGATCCCAGCAGAGCGCATGCAAGGGTGAGATCACATCGATCAGTGTACAGAATCAGTCGTCGTATGATCCCCCGTCTAATGACCGTGGAGACAGCTGCTCACACACACACACACACACGCGCTTTTTCTGAATTATAGATGTGACGGGCTCCTTCCACTCGTGCAGGGGAGGAAGAAAAAGAGTAATCACCATTCGCCAGATACGCCGCAAGTGAATCCAT
The DNA here is from genome assembly GCF_022379125.1 of Scophthalmus maximus. NCBI lineage: Eukaryota > Metazoa > Chordata > Actinopteri > Pleuronectiformes > Scophthalmidae > Scophthalmus > Scophthalmus maximus. The sequence continues at coordinate 6,088,025 of NC_061534.1, forward strand.
GTTATTCTTGCCTCTGCCTTTGGTGAGTGTCGACGTGGTGTTGTAGGGATAAATTAACATTTCCTCAGGGAGCAGACAACGTGAAATTCATCTTTGAGTGGATATCTGCAATGGACATAATGTATGTACCTACAGCAAACTAATGTTTGATCCATTCTGTTTGAGATGTGTGTGTGTGTGTGTGTGGGGGGGGGGGGGGGGGGGGGGGGGGGCTTGTGGATTAGAAAAAAATGAAAATGAAGTTGCACAAATATGTACTATTCAATTATTCATATTCATATTTGACGTAGCCTATAGTGTTTCTATGATGCTAACCTGAATCAATCAATCAAATTTTATTTGTACAGCCCATATTCACAAATTGCCTCATAGGGCTTCACAATTTGTACCAGGTGCGACACCCTCTGCCCTTAACCCCCGACACGTGTAAAATAGCACATCATCAAAATAACTTTAAATTGACAACACTGATGAGAAAAGACGTTGTCTAAATAAACGGGAAGAGAAGGTCCATGAGTGATTAACCGGTGCCAACAAGTGTTTTTTTGTATTTTTATGTAGCTCGAGTTAGTGTGTTTATGGTTCCTTCATGTTCACGCAACGCTCCAGTGGAGGACAAAATGGAAACGGTAGAGATGGTTTTTTAACAGTGTTGTTACTACGCACATTGCCTCCACACTACAACTCCCCCCCGAAAATCCAGCATCATTAGCAGCAATCAGAGGATTCAACTAAGACTGAAAGGGCACTTCAGAACATCTAATCCTTCTTGGATCGTAATCCCTATAGATACACGTCATGCTGTCTGACCAACAACACACACTACCCTTTTTTAAGAGACGCATGACGCATGAGACATCCGTGACGTCTGGACCGTCTTTTGATTCCTCTTGAAATGAAGTGTCCCTCCGTTCCTATGCACCTCTCAGGGCCTTTGCTCTGACTCACCCTGCCCCCCCCCCAGCTCCGATGGCGTGCCTTTATCCACTGTCCTCCAGAGACCAACAAGCCGTGGTGATTTCATCTACTTGTGAACTGCGACGTGAAGCTGCCAGAGGTTAGGTATACAACTAAGGTCACGTTCAGTAACATTTGAGTGGGTTTTTATTGACGCATCAGCTTATGGCCAGTTTACTAAACAAAAGAAACAAATACTTCCAGCTGCCCTGATCAATATTTTTGATTATTTTTGGATAAACTAATGTAGTGTCGCGACGAACCAACAGGGAATTAAAACCCGACTCTCCAGTTTCCCTCAGTTCTTTCGACCATTTTAGCGTCTTTCAGCTCCTTGATCAGCTTTACTGTTTTGATTCCTTGTCACTGCTCTTGTCAGCATGGATTCCAGCTCCAGTGGGGAAATAAAAAAACCTCTGATAAATACCTCTCATGGTAACTGCCAAACGCCAAGTGGCAGTTTTTTTGTTTTGAGTTTTAGTAAATCATTTTTCGGATCTTGCTATAAAAATGCAGACATATTCATGGTGTTGACATATTATGCATTGTTCCATCTGGAGTCGATTATGAGACTATACTGGCACCCTATTATTTTTCGGTTGTGTAACAGCCAGAAAGATATGTAGGATTGTCTTGCCTCGGCGGAGCTCTACTGAGTATTTATATTCTCAATAAATAAGATGTTCAAAACAATTATCTTTGTCCTCAGTTGCAGCAAAATTTCCACTCAGAAAAATGACCATTTTACAAAGAAGCTTTTGTACATTTAATTGAATCAAGATACATTTCCCAAAATGAGTGCGCGCAGTATTCCGGCGCGAGCGCGCACTCTCACTAACTACAGGCACTCTGTTTAATTGACAGCAGTCAGTGATTTGTGTTTTTGCGTTGAGCAGCATCCTTCAGGGGCTGTTAGTTTGGAGGCAGCTCCTCGGCATCGTCCTGGCTCGCAGGGAATGAAAGCCGTGCATCTCAATCAAGCCTTTCCACAACATCAGCAAACGGCAACAAAGTCCCATCGCTCCTCATCAGTTTCTTATTGGCTGACCGCGAGAGGATGTCAGGCGGGGCAACGTTCGGCCACGCACTAACATCCTCAGCCCGCTCAGCGCTCTTTGTGATGTTTGCCCATTGCATCTTCTAAAACTCAGGACTAATCTCGAGGGTGGAATCAATATTAAAGCTGTTTGGCGTCCATTTCAAATCAAGGACACTTGCTCACTTGTTTTTATTTCTGGTGGTCGTTTGATCCTCCCCCTGCTCTCCAGTCCAACTGCACTGTGTTGGCTGTTGAAAATAAACCTTTCAAAATTACAATTGATCTGTAAAAAAGTTGATCGCGACGTAACAAGCCCCAGGGGGGGGGGGGGGGGTATTCGGTCTTTTACATTCATGGAGTGCTGCCCAAGTGAGTGAGGACATGAAGAGGACATCAGTGTCCCCTTGAATATATGCTAATGAGGCATCCCCAAAGGAATGAGTGTTTTAATCCTTTTTTTTTGGCACAATGTGGTCAAACGGGAGCTCAGTCAGTCTATTATTGCTTAGTTGTACCATCCCGAGTAAAACAACGTGACAGAGATTGATGGCATCCAAAATTACAACTATTTAAATGTTAAATAAAATCCCCAACGAAGTCTGAAAATGAAGAACAATGGCCCCGAGCGACCATTTAAGAAGATGGTATTTATTTTTTGGTTTTAGTAGATACTTAAGACTGTCCAAAAATGGACAAAGTCACCTGGTCCAGAAATAGCTGCCAACGCAGAAGTGCCTGAAGCCCGTATTGTTTGGAATGAGCAGTGAAACAAAGTCCATGAGAAAAACGACTTCACTTCTCACTTGATTTATAACGGCAGTAAACATTTTCCTGAGGAGTTTATGGTCACAATCGCTACTTTCAAAGTCTTCTTTGTAACTAGCGATTCGCTCCCTGTGATTGACAGCCAGTACCGTCCAATAGGTGCAGGTCACAGGTGTAGGTGGATGTGCAGCGGACGAGCTCTCATTCAGACGCACACCCTGTCCCTGCGAATGTGGTTACTTCTGGGTTTAAAAAATAAAAACAAGATGGCGCTGGTCGAAATTCCAAACTTTAGGCTCCAAAACAGCAGTTCACAAACCAATGGGGGACGTCACGGTGGGTTGCCACTTGGTAGACACTCAAATACGCACATGCACAATACTAATTAACAATATCAAACAAACACAAATCTTCCTTCTGAGTAACTATCAAACATATAGGCGGTTCAGTTCATATACAATACGACAAAATATCCAGCGCATATTTTAATATCTTTTATATTCCTTGAAAATTCTCTTTTTATTCCCTCACATCTTGTTCAGTGTTGACGCCTTATTTACGCCTGATATTACTTTTATGGCTTAAAACATTTTTTCCATTATGTAGGTGTATTTTCAGCCTGCGCTCAAAGTAATATGTAAATTCCATAAGTTGTTTCATTATTGTTTTGCCGGCTGCTGCAAAGAGACTGTAATTGACTCGAGATAAAAAAGGTTTCGTGTGGGAATACAAAGACACTGTTGCTTAAGTTATACGATATATTGAATCCAAGCGAGAGCATGATGTTCAAACAGAAGACGGGAATAAGATATTTCCTCAGAAACAGTTTCTTTAAGGCAAAAGAGAGATTTTGTTGATGAGGTCTTGGAGCTCTGACTGCTGTCAGTGACAAAATACTGTAAACAAGCAGCACCAAACTGACTGATGGACCAACTCCACCGAGACGGTGCTTAGGGATGAATTTTGAAATATTCTCTCTCTGTGCCCTGGAGACAGCAGCCTGGAGCACAGAATCTGATTGCAAAAGGTTGAAAATGTCCACCAGCCCGCCACCTGGTCAATAAATATATGCAATATTCTGTTCAGTCCCGAGGCAACCATGGGGAATGACACCGACACCTTCCCGCCCCGCCACGCAGCCATCCTCGGAGAGAGACGTCCCCGCACACTGTCCCAATCTCCAACACTGTGAAAAATACCTACTGTAAGTCGGCCACGATGCCTCTAAATTAAATTTACCACTTCCTGGGGAAGTTTCCAATCCTCAATGCCCCCGGATAATAGATCCGTCCTGCAGTTGACGGAAGCCGGCAAACTGTCACCAAAAGCGTTGCACACCGCTAAACTTCTCTTGTGTAAAAACTCCCAACCTTATCTTCTAAATATTTTTTCCCAAACGCATTTTTGAAAATTGGCAATTGGCGTCAGGATTATGGTCATTTGCTATGTTTCTGTCCTAAAGAAGTTAGAAGAAGGTGAACATTTGGATGGATTGTTGAGCTCAAAAGCTCCAAAATGTGACACTGCAAACACAACTTTGTCCTGTGTTTTTAAGGGTTTAGGAAAAGGAAAATAAAAGATGTGTTTTAGGTTGAATATATTGGAAAAAAATGAATCCAATCACTGTTATCTTAATAAATATCGAACCACGCCATGGCCTTTCCCTAACCTCGATCAAGTGTTATGAGTTAACAAAAAATTAGATGAAAAAATACAAATATGTAGGGAAAACAGATTTAATACGCTGACAGTAAAGAGATTATGGCCATATACATTTCAAGCGGGCAGTATTCTTCTTCTGCAAACAAATGCTGATTCCAAAACGGTGGTTTTGTGAACAATAATAACTGTTGGTGTTCTTACCTCGTGAACAGTGAGTCACAGAAACGGGGCTGCGAGCCAGAGGGTTCATTCACTGAGGCAGCTCTGACCGTTGACACTGAATTCAGTGCAGCTTTACTATGATGAAAAATGAATGAAAATCAACAATAGCACAGCAAAAGAGAGTAGTTGAAGGGCTGGAGCTGAATACTGACTCCTCTGTTTCGGCTCCTACAAATAGAATGCCCCCAAGATCCAATGTTTGGGAACAAGGTTTTGTTTGTTTGGGTTTTATACTAATGAAAGAAATGCAAATTTTTTACAAAACTCTTCTGTTTTAAGCAAATCCGATAAAACAATTCAAAAAACCAACAATTCTGAAACTATTTCTGCAGAAACTGTATCAATGCACGTGTGGGGTTTTTTTGTTTTTTTTAGAGGAATGATTGCATGAGTACATGCAAAATAATTTCTCGCTATGATGTCTATTTTTCCTCAGATGTTCATAAACACACATACTAACTAAAATTGGAACAACTGGAGAAGACTTTTTCTTTTCCTCTTTTTTGGTCAAACCAAATGCTCAAACGACGAGCGGAGTCAATGATGCTCAGTATCTCAAAATAGATTTTATATTTTCTCCCAAATAAAGGAAGTCGATCGGCAGCATTCTGGACTCCGAGAACTGCTCCTCCGTCCTCTCAAGCAGCGGGGAAGATTGTTTACTTGCACTCTGATGATTCTATTAATGATAATTTAACAGAGGAATCAAGGGGGGGTGGTGGTGGAATATTTTGAAAGCTCAAAGCAGAGCACATTCATCTGAACTATATGTTCCTATGAATAAGTAATCAGGGGGAAAAAGGTTAAGACCAGCTAATAATAAATTATATGCATTTGGTGCAAATTTTGCAAAGTTAATTTGGGCTTAGGAGAGACAGTCCAGGCAAGTCAGACCCAATGTTGTTATACCAACACAAAGTACCTAGTATCTGTAGCTTTGGAGATATAAGTGACTGTAATTTAATCTCACAATGAATTTATGAAACAATATAAAGAGTCTGAAGTGTATTAAAGACGCTACACACCTAAAAGAGAATAATGTTTATCTTTTTGATCCTGTTCCTGACTTGTACACCTAATTAATGCCTCGGCTCTCTGCCCGACAGTTGGATATGGACCCTCAGTTCAGTTCTTCGAACAATCTCTCGGGTATTTCATCACCTCGCTATCTGCCGGAACCAAAGAGCCAGCTGAAGCTGTCATCATGTAATTACCACAGAATGAGTCACAAGCTGTCTTTCATTCGCCGCCGTTGTGATTCATGGCGGCGCGGGTCGGCGCACGCTTACGCCTCAAAGCCGTAGTGTTCCTGCACCAAAGATTATATGTGGAAACTGTCCCTGGTTACTATCTGGAATTCAAGCTCTGCACAAGATTTGATGTTTTGAAAGCTTGTTCTTTTCGGTGATCACGTGTTTTTTTTTTTCTCTAGTTACCATCTCTGTCACATAATGATATGAGTCGATTGGCCTGTCAATCATTCAGGTTAGATGGATGATGGATGGTTAGGATATTTAGGGTTATTAGAAAATGAAAACCAGTTGTTGAGTTGACACCACAGTCGTTTCCCGTCGTCCGTCGTCAAACCAATAAGGACAGAGGTTTATAATCTAATGCTGATTTTAGACATGAACCTGGGAAAATGTTGAAAAATTGTGAGTTTGCCTTTCATATATATATATATGACCAGCGCAGCAGGAGATCGTCCGAGTCAGACGCATTTACACCAACAAGGAAATCTCCGGGGCAGTCTGTGGCGTCTGGGTAGAGCAGCATTAGACGGGACATGACTGTAATTCCACTGCGGAAAGTAGGGGTTGTTTACAGTCATCAACATGCCCACTCACTCGCTGAGAAGGGTTCTGGTGTATTCTCACAGGGCTCACTGAGACATTTTCCCCAAAAAATTTTACTTGATGGCTGGCAAAATAAAAAGTCCCAGAAAATGGCCGGAGCAACATTTGAAAAACATTTGCATTCTCACGTCACATAGCAAAACTGAAACCAATGCTTCACTGGATTCTGGCTTTTTCTATATAGTTCCTGTGAACAGCCTTTTGACAGTGGTCCAGTTCGAGGAAGATTTCAGTCTACATACTATAAAAACTGTTTTGCTTTTATGTCTCAGTTGCTCTCAGGCACAAGGAGTCATTGTGAATGCTGGTCCCAAAACACCACCTGGTAGCCATCTCCCAACCAATCAGCATGAGCCTGATCAGCTGAAGGAGCCCCCGAGAGTCCTCTTCGCTTCCTGGGGACTCTGGGGACTCGTTGATGTTCACAGAAGCCGTGCACGGGGAGTGGAAGGGGTGCCTCTGAGGAGAATCCATGCCTATTGAAACTGACAGCATGTGGTCTTGCAAAATGAGGCGAGGATGCAGACAAGAGTTGGCCAGCAGATGGGTTTTGTGCGCAGCCTGTAACTTCTGACGCTGAAGGTCACAGAGAAGCGATGGTTGTTGACGTCGGATGCGGTCATCTCCAGTCACTCGGAGCACGCCACAGTGTGGGCCTGCAAAATGTGTTTTGCAAATAAAAAGCATGGCAGGAAACTGCTTTCCCGTGACCCTGCGCTGTTGGAGAGACTAAGCCACGAGAAACTGAAAGACATTGGTCCTGGACGAGACAACATTAATGAATGTATATGATCTTCAAACTCTGGGCTTTGGTGGTGACATATGTACAGTGTGTTTCCGATCAAAGCCTGCAGATTAATGGTTCACAACCTGATGACCTAGCGGGACACCTCGTGATCATGTGTGTTGTTTGTTTATTTCACTAATGTCTACATAGGCTCATTTTCATGCTTATTCAGCCATTATTGTTTCAGCAGAGGGACCTGAAAATGTCTGTAGGCTGAATTCCTGATGAGTTATTGATCATCAGAGAGCGGCTTAGTGACACCAGACCTTCGCTTAATTTAGGGCAATCCATTTTCCTCAGTCTATTGTGTTTGATTCTAGACCCAAAGTAAAAAAAAAAAAAATAGCTGAGGTCTGTGCGGAGAACGGAGCTCTTTGCAGCCGAGTCTTCCTGTAATTACTTCGTCAGCATCTCAGACAGTAACATGAATAGAATGGGCATTGTGGGACTTAAAGAAGATTAATGCAAGAATCAAATCCCAAGTTACAAAAACTAATCTCCCGAATTAAGAATTGTTTTCGGCAGATTATGAGCCTCTTGCTTAGTTTTACTTCACAGTGGAGTCGGTGCTGGTTGTTATGAAGGTCAATGTTAGGCTGAAACTTCTGCAATGTGCTGGTCTTCCTTTGCCCATGAACTGTCATTATCATGTAAGACCTACAGTCTGCACCTAGGCCACATTTTTTCTACATCCTTTTTTTCTCCCCTGCAGTGCGCCAATGGAAAAAGCTCCTTGCGTGGTGTATCCAGGCAGCCAGCATTCATTGCCTTCAGGAGGGAACATCTGGTCATATGGCTGATGTGTCATATACCTTCAATCTCCAAGCAGAGAACAATTCCTCAATTGGGTTCCGAGAAGGAGAGTATGCAGGGAGGAATGGCGACATGCTAAGGCGCTGTGCTGCAAACCATTCTTGCACAAGGCGAGAGCGGTGGAAGGCGACTCCGTCCCACGCAGTTGCCAGGCGCCAAAGCATCTTCGGGTTGAACCTGTCTTTCAGCCGGTGCATCAAAGAAATGAGGAATGAGGAATTCTGCATCGTATGGGCCAATAGTAGGTATGTGGCAAACCATTATTACCTTAGTGTGTCTGTTTGCTTGTTTGTTAACAGGATTACTGAAAAAGTTATGCACAGATTTGTCTGGACAATTTTATCAAAGATATGTCTCGCCCACGGTAACAGGTAGCCAAATTCACACTGATGATACTTTTAAATGCTCCCCGATCTGTAACTACTGCTGCCTGGTTTTCACACAGTCTGATCGCATTAGTTTGCCCAGACCATATCTACGATATCAGCCTCCTGTTCAACACTAAAGGTCTTTCCTCTGCCACCAGTGTGTGGTAGGGTGTGGATTTTATGAAGCAAAGGTTAAAAAACATTGTAGTGTCAAAATTGACCTCACGACAGTCGCACAAATTGGGTTGATGAAATTCACTTTCCAGAAGAGTCTGAGAATTAGATGCCACGATGCTCTGACTCAGACTGGACCGGACCTTTGATCCATCCTCTCTGGACAAGCACTGACCGACGTCATGGTCAATAATTGTTCATTTGAAACTTGAGCTTTTCTTTCTCACTATTTTCCCTCCACCACACATGTGAACTGCTCTTCCTCTGGCCTCTCCGCCACGGCGTCTTAATCTCATTACCCCGAGCCTCTGGCTGATTTGAGCCATGCTCGCAAGTATGGCAGCACAGAGGTGGCGTCTCTTTATCAGTGGATTCGGAGCGATTGAAGCTGAGTGAAGAGTGAAGGAGGTTCAGACATTAGAGATTCATAATTATACAAGTCATTTCTATCCGCTGTGAACAGATATTATCCCTTTATTTAACACCGTTATTCTAATATACCAGTGTTGGGCGTAGAAAGTAGCCAGTTGAGGTGGTTTGGGTCAAGATTTTCAATCAGGATGCCTCCTGGGTACCCTTTCTTTGAGGTTTTCAAGGTCCAGCTGGGAGGATAGACCCCAGGGTGGACACAGATCACGCTAGGTCGACTAGAACTAGCTTGCTTGACCTTATGCCACCATGATCCGACTCCAGATAAGCAGTAGAAAATGAATATGAGGATACAAGCGTATATTTTCTCTGCTGTCGACAAGTGCTTGTTCATTGTGGGAACTGCTGGGTTTCTCCAGAATATTGTAAAGCCTCGACCTCGCTTCCTAAAGTGCCTTGAGATAATTTATGTTTTAGATTCGGTGCTAGACAAATAAGATTGAATTTATGCACACATGGTATGGGCCCTAACAATTCACCTGTCAGGTCGTCCCCCAAAAGAGGTGTATCTCTGTGGGTTTTATTGCCTTTGCTCATCAGAGGCAAAAAAAAAAACCCGTTCAAGAGGTTACTTAGTGAGATTACAGATTTATACTAACAGCCTGACAGGTGATATCCAGGCTGGATGTGAGTAGGAGATGAAACGCAGTGTGAACAGAAGAAAAAAAAGGAGATGGCAGCACACTGACTTGAGCATTGCTTTCATGGCGCTGTTCTTGGCTGAATCCCCCACTGGGCGGCTCTGTGTTATCTGTCAGGGTCACAGGGGCCACTGAACTAATGGAAAGCAGGCAATACTAAGTAGCTCATTCTGTGCCGCCACTCATTAACATTAAGGAAAGGATGCCAAGTAGCACACCCGCACATACTGTATACAATTGGCAGAGAGGACAGGAATAGGGCAATACGTTACAGATAAATCACTGGAAAGCAGCTCTTCTTTTACAACTTCAAATCAACATAGTGTTGGGGAAAGTAGGGCTGACAACGCAGGGGCCCCACTGGGATTTGATACTTACAAAAGCCTTGGGCGAAAAAGTAAGATTTTCTATGATTTTCTCTCTCTATGTAATTGCTTATTAGTTTACTAAATTGAACTATTAAACTGAACTTAACCGTGAGGCCCTTCTCATCCCTAGACAAAACGGTCTAGTCCACCTGACTGCCCCCCTGCACTATACTCTAAAAGAGGCAGCTAATGAAACCAGGCGACTGCTGATACTGGAAATGGAAGCTGCAGCGCCTGATGTGACAGGAGAAAAAAATCAAGGTACCAAAAACAAAAGAAAGACCGGTAACCAAAGACGGGTTCAACTTTGACGCATTATTAAGCCCCTTTCCCCGCGAGGCTATAGCGCAATCTTAAGAGTCATATGACGCCACTGACTTACCTGGAAAGCATTAAAAGTCAGCCGACAACAACTTTGGGAGAGAGTAATGTTCATGCCAGAAGATCCCCCATCACTTCCAGAGTGTTAACAGAAGGCCAATTAAAACCAAGAACTGAGGAGGAGAATATTTCAAATTTTTAAGATCATGGTGATCAATGAGGCAGAGTCCAATTAAAATATGACCTATGGTTCTAGTTTTCACTTTTTAGATGAAAATTAAGTTAGAAATAAGCCTTCCAGTTGGCTGCAGTTTAATATTTTTGACATATTCAAACCACGTCATTTCATGTAAATTGAGACTAACTTGACTTGTTTCCCCCCTAATCACTGCAAGAATGGCCGTCTTATTCTAAATGTCCCTTTTGTCTGTGTGCCGTTAAATCACTACTTGGGGGTTTGGATCCTAAAGTTGTGAAGTGTAGTGAAGTCTTGTTTTGATGTCTCTTACTTTGCGGTATAGCTCATTTTTTCTCAATGAAGACATTAGAAAACAAAGATGGAGTGTTTTGGCTTTTCTTATTGGGGAAAGTAAAAAGTAACCACAGACTGTTTGAAGGGCCCCAAATGTTGTGCTACACCCCTGCCAGAACCATGTCCTGACACAAAGACAAGCAATTATTCGCTTGTATCAACCAGTTGTTGTTTTTTTTCATTCTGTGTGGAGGGACATGGAGGCTGAGAAGAATACGATTACCTCTGGGCAGGTGTAGGCCGGCCTCGGGCACAGTTTCCGAGAACCATTTCTAATCTGAGAGACAACTCTCTCAAGCCTCTGGGCAGCAGGAACCACCAGCATCTGTCTGATCAACAATTTAAAGGTGCATATCTATTGCCTGGACAACCTATTGGCCTCTCTCATTTCACTATCTAATATCGGTTGGCTTTTTAAAATGTATTTTTTCATCGCCGGGACCTCCGGACATCCATCTTTTTTTTACGGCAGTAATGTTACCCGCCTGCACACAGCCCTGTTTCAGGCAGGATTACTGATTTCCTTATGCAGCGCTGCAGCCGGGCAGTTACAGATTTAATCAAGGGTCTAATCGCGGTATTGCGGCTAATCACAAATACATCTCGAGATCAATATGTGTTTCACACAGGCAGAACCTCGCAGGAGAAAACACTGAGCCAAGTGTGTTGCATCTTGTATGAAATCAAGCAGTTGGAGAGCCCCATGAATTAAACATGACTGGCAGTGGTAGGACCGAAACCTCCCCTGTTCTTCAACATCAAATGTAACCTGTAATGAATAATTTATTATAACGCTATAAATCCACTCCGGAGCCCTAATTGGATTAATTTGTTCATTAATTAAGGGGAGGATGATTGAGGGAACACCCAGGCCGCTGAAGTGAACTGTTTTCTCAACAGCCTCCCTACGTGATTTTAGCTCACTCATTCATCTATTGTATCACATTTGGATGCAACCTATAGAGAGCTGACAGGGTTATGAATGGACCAACACACAATAATACCCGGGCTGACGTGTGATTGATGAGCTAAGCTTCGGATGAAAATGTGGGAAAGAGAGGGAGGTGAAGGGGCAAGTGAAGACAGTGATGCGCAGATAGATAGGTAGGTTTTTAACATAGCTTGATGGAACAGAAGAGGATGCATGATATTCATGATATGGTGTTCGTCCAGACACTTGTTCGGGGTCTTCATATCTCATAAGTAGAGGGAGGTCACCAAGTGACAGAAGCTGTCGAGGCCTAGATTTCCCCTGCCCTTTACTGTACCAGCCCTCATTAATCTTCTACCAGATCCCAGGGCAGAACAGAAGAGTCCAACAATCAGCTCTCAATTACAACAGAATGGCTGTAAGGCATGATGGCACCAAATGAAATGTCGACGCTATATTTACATGCAGTCCTCCACATTGTCTTGTCAGCTCTGTTTTATTTATGACTATTTTGTTGTCGGCCGTCCGCGTTTTTTAAAAGAAACAATCATATGAATTATGGATCATGTCCTGAAGCATATGGTCTACCTGCATGAAGAGTGCGCAGAGGCCTGAGAAAGTCTGCGGGAGGGCGATGGGTTTACATCGCAGGGCAGCCGCCAAGCTCTCGAACTGCACATCAAAGTGTGTGAGTCTGTGACAGTGTCGGCCGGAGAGAGAGAGAGAGAGAGATGTGGAGGTGGACGGCGGCATTTGACCATGTAGGAGTGATTAATTACAACTCATCCATTACCGTGAATGATTTGGCCGTCCAGAATGATAGTCCTCCAAAGTGAATAAAATGCTTCAGCTCATGCACACTGGCACGCTCAATACGGACTATATTCAAACGGCGGATGGTTGGTTATTATTTTTAAAATATATTCCTGCATGGCAGAGAATCGTGGGTTAAATTCTAGATTAAGCAAAAGCACAAACGTTGTGCGCACACACATTCACACAGTGACGTAAAAGACGGAGAATAGAGGAGATTTATTTATGTTGTTTTGACACAAGACTGTACGAGACATTTAATAAGTCATCAGCAACATCAAAACCCTGTCTCCATGTTAATACAACATCCCACTTAGCAACACAGAAACGTTCACATCACTCCTCGGTGATGCACCGTGACATGGTATAGAAATACACTTTTCAAACTGAATTTATATTCATTTATTCCAAAAGTATCTGCTACACATCCTCCCGCCATCTCTGTCAGTTTCCTTTATGTTTGTTGCGTTTTTTGGTCTTCTGCCAACCCCATTTTTAGAAGAAACAATCGTATGAATTATGGATCCCGTCCTCAAGCGTAGTCTCTCCACCCACAGAAAGTGGGTAGAGAAAGTATGTGGGTGAGTCCTCATGCGTTTCCGCAAATTTTTTTTTTACGGCGGGGCGGCACCGAGCTCTCGTGGACTTACGAGAGCTGTACATCAAAGTGTGTGACTCAGTGACAGTGGGGGCAAGAGAGACTTGGGGGGGGGGCGGAGAGAGAGGGAGCTGTGGGAGTAGAAAGATGCCTTTGAGCAGTGACACTTACACACATACACCATGTAAAGTTGATTCATTACAACTCATACATTACCGCGATTGACTTCACCCGCCCCAATGATATTGACACGTCCTCCAAACTGAGTAAATGATACTGGAAAGATTATTAATAGGGAAGCATGGGCTTTCTTTATTTGAACTCCCCATGGTTGGGTATTTGCATTGAATTAACTTCATACTATTCATGCATGACAGTGTTTCCTGTATGTTAAATCTCACTAAGAGGATTTTTCCAGTCAGAAAGAGAACTTGAGGTGTTTTGCTCAGCATCGCTTCGCCGCGCTGGACATGAATAAAAGAGCAGATGCTGCTCAAGAAGGGAAAAAAAAATAATAAGTGGCAATATTTAGAGGGATCCAAAATAATGGCGAGCAAGGAAGGGAGAAGACAGATGCCAATTTTCGAGAAGCTTCGCGCATGATTTCCAACATAATGGGGTAGATTATAGCTATATAGATGGATGCCTTTGCCATGTTGATTTTTACTGATGATAATGCATTGCAGCGGATTATATATTGTTGGGTTTTGCGTACTGTATTTCTTGCGTATATGTATATGCTTGATACCGCAACAGCTTGTCAACACCAGTAAATTGCAGAGGACAGAGCTTTATCTATCTGCCTGTTTAACTTTAGTTTGACAAGGTGTTCAATCATCCCCGTTCAGAGGCGGCGTTCATATTCCACAGGTCTGTCTTCATTATTCAGCGCACACACACACACCAACATCGTGTCTATGATCAGACAACATCCCGCGAGGCGATACAACAACATCCCTCCTCCGTGACACTTCACCACACGATTTGATGGTTAAGAAATCTGCATTTTCCTGATTCTTTTCGTGTCATTTACGATCAAGATTTTCACAAAGCATCAACTCCGCAGACAAAGACCAGCAACGCATATCCCACTGCTAATGTGTCACAATAGCAGCAGGCAGAAATTATTTCAGTCCACGTCTGCTCACCGTGCATGAGTTTTCCTATAATCACGATCTGACCAAAGAAAATGAGGTGAATTTCACGGGGAAATAGTCTGAAGACGGTGAAACAGCGGGCCAGCAGACTGAGCTGTGTAAACGGATGTTTTTAGCCTTCTGTTAATATGAAAATTAATGACTGAACCTTTTTGTTTTTCGCCAGAAGCCGTGCTGTGAGACACATAATATTCATACGCTACAATTATCATAACGGCGTGTCTGCGAAGAGGCCAACTGGGACTGGAAGCTGTGAAGATTTTAAGCCTCAAGACAGCAGAAGGTAATGCTGCCGTCTCTTTCCCTTGCCCAGTGATGAATGGCTGCTGTAATACTGTAAATGAGAAATGAAGGTGTGTGAGTGTTTGTGCCCGTGTGTCATTTTTATGAAGGAGGAGAACATTGGTCAATAAAAAGGGGTTAATATGTCAAAGAGTTCATGTGTTGCTTGGTGATGGCTCGTTATTACAGTATACGTGCCTTCATTAGCTGGTGGATTTTAATACTTTTGCAACACAACAGAAATAAATGTGAACATTAGTCATTCCTCACAAGGAATGGGATAATACCATGCCATCGTTTCATGTCGTAATTATCTCTGCAGCTCAGCAAATTGTTTTGTGTTTTCCTCAGCTGTTTCAGTGTAGAGAGAAGAACAAAAAAAAAATAATCTTTGCATTTCAGGGACATGTGCAGTTTCTCTACTTCGCTGACCTAGCTTCTGGGGGATTTGTATATTTAATTGGATACAACTCTTTGAATGAAATTCTCTATTATTGGTACAGTATGTTTTAGCAGTATGTATGGCAACATTTCATTTGTCCCCGCTTTCCTTCAAGTTGTTTAGATTGACGTCTTCACATTTTCCTTAAAGGGCACAGAGACGATAAAGGATGGATGTATGATATCGAAAAACTGAGGTTTGCAGGACAATAACTAAGTGACCTTTTGTTGTGATATAGCTTGAGATTTCTCAGTGCCGATGCAGCGAAAGAGCAACCGGGACCGTCAGTTCACCGGAGGATGCGTTCAGACTTGCTCCCCTCTTTCTTCCCTCCCCACTTTCTCTCCTTCCTTTTAAATGATTGTGATATTTAGATGGAATGCCCTTGTTGATATTACAGATGTGTCACTTGCGCAAAATATCATAATGGATCGTGTGGAATTTTTAAGGATATAAACCAGTCAAAGCAGCCAGTTGTCCCAGGACTTGGAACACATAGTCCCAAATTTACCTGGTGTAAATTGTCATTTGATTAACATTTTAATCTGTGATGACAAAGCCGTTTAACCTACAAAGACACATACACACACACACACACACACACACAGAGCGGGGGCAGCAAGTTCTTGTCAGGACCGTTGTCAGCAATTTGGGTCCCAATGTTGAGTGCCCAAGGACACTTTGACATGTGGACAGGAGCTGGGGATTAAAACGCCAAACCTGTGAGTCTGTGTCCTGAGCCACAACCGCCATATACTCCCTCTGGGAAAAGCTACTACGTCAACGTTAGGTAAAATGTTTTCTACCTTCACCACACCACAAAACTCCCTCTGCTGGAGTGTTACTATGGTCATATAGACACAAGCCAAAGTATTGGACAAATTGAAGTTTTGACCTGATGATGATGCTACATGAAAAGTCAGAGGATCGCCCAAGTTATTAAAAGTTCATCCACAGGGATTCACGATTTCCATTAGCAGAGATATTTCGCCCAACACCACAAGCGTCAACCTCATGGTGGGACTCGAGAAAATAAAGTCAGTATGATTCATCCTGCGGGGATCATGAATACATCTAAGGCCTCAAAATGTAATTGCTGACATATTTCAGATGTGGACCAAGGTGGTGGTTCAGCCAGCCAACTCATTCCTTCATTAGGGCATTATATATTGGGCTAATGACGTGACACGTGCACAATGCACGGAGAGAAAGGTCGTGGTTTTGGGGGGGCCACATCTCATTATTTTGCCCCAAGACCCCTAATGTCTGTCATCTGGCACTGAATAATTTAGTCACATCTTTGGACCCCACTGGCACCACAGCCACCAAAACATAACTAATGGAACTCATGATGATGATGATGATCAGGAGCAGGGTCATAAGCTGGTTAAGAGTTAGATTCAGAAGTAAAAAAAAACAAGCCTGGAGCAAGGGATACAAAAAAAAAAAGATTTTGAAAGAGATGAATTCATTCCGATTCACTTCTTATCATCCTCCTCCATCCTTCTTTGTTAGGACATGTATACATATATATGTATATATATATATGTATATATATATATATATACACACACACATATATATGTATATACACACACACACACACACACACACACACATATATATATATATATATATATATATATATATATATATATATATATATATATATATATATATATATATATATACATATGAATCCATACAGTCTATGAAATTCAGACATGTCATACCCACTTAAAACTGACATATCACGATAATAGACGAAACAAAACGTCTTCGGTCTGAACCCCTCGACACTCGCACAATTACGCACGACGCGCGTCACGACATTCAAAAGTGTCCATCTGCGCCGCGTAAGGCGCTGAACGTCTCCTTCACTCTTTTCCCCTGAATCATTCGGGCCAAACACTCATCCACTCCCTCAGCTCGTGTGTGTGTGTGTGTGTGAGAGAGAGAGTGTGTATGTGTGTGAATGTGTGTGCGTCAACGAGAGGTCTCTGCTGCTGCTGCTGCTGCTGCTCGGGACAAAACCGCACGCAGCAGCTTTCATTTTCCAGTGTTCGGTCGGTGTGTCGGGAGGGAGGGAAGGAGGGAGGCAGCTGAGCAGCTCGCAGCAGCAGGGATATATCACCTCTCGTGGACTTGATGTAGGACGGGAATACACACACACACACTCCTCTTCATCACATCTGCGATCACTTGGGCGATAGTTTTACGCGCGGCGTTTTTGTGGGAAACAAAACTTGGGAGTCCGCCTCCCCCCCCCCCCCCTTCCACCACCACCTGCCTTTTTTTTTTATGTGTTTTATGTGTTTACGCTCGACAGTGAGGTAGACTTCTTCACCGGAGTGTGATTATTATTATTATTATTTTGTGTCACCCCCCCCGTGGATGCAGGTGTCGGCGTCTTGAGCCCTGCAGGATCAGCCTGTCACATTAGGGGCATCATGGTTTCTCCTGCTCGTCACAAGTGGATGAGGAATATTCCTGCGGAGAGGCTGCTGCTGCTGCTGCTGCTGGTGCCGATGCTGTGGCTGTTACCTGCGACCGGAGCGGCTCCTCCTCTGACCGCCGAGCAGCTGGACACAGGGGTGGTAAGTTCTTTTTTCCTCCCGATTCTCCCCATTGGTGCTGGTAAGTTTTCTTACTCGATATCTCTCACTTTTGGACACGGTTGGGTGGGAAGTTGTTTTTTTTCTCTCCTTCTTTTCTTCCAATGGATATTACAGCTTTACGCGGTGATGCGCGCACCTCTACCCAATCCCCGCCATCAGAACGCGCAGTGAGTTCACCCCACTTTTGCTGGACGCTGTCCTCTCCCACACACTTGACTTGAATGTTAACAGATCGCATCACGGTCCGGTGCACGGGGTGTGTGATGGGGGAAAAAATCGGAATCGGAATCGGATTCACTGCGGTATAAATAAATGAAAATGTATTTTTTTTGCCTTGGCGGAATATCGACCCCCCTCCATGGCATGCTGACATCGGATATGTGCCGCGCACTGATGAATGGCAATCGAGGCTCAGCTCCAGCCTCGGTGACAAACCGAGCCCCATAACACGTTATAGGCCACTTCCCCCCCCTTCTCTCAGCCACGCCAGTGAAATGCAGCCCCAATGTGCTCATCCAAGTTTAAAACAATCACTGGGATTTATTGATGAGAAGCAGATCCAGATGAACCGTTAAAGCGACAAGACATTAACACATGAAAGATGTGAGCTGCGAATTCGGTAGGTTTTAGTTTAGTTGAGTGATGATTGTTCAAATATGGGGCAAAAGCAATAGATTTTTGCGATATATTCGAATCAAACGTGTGCTGTGTGTAATGGCGCTTTGTGGCGGTTTAAAACACAAACTAGAATCAACCCCAACCCTCCCAATGAATAATACAGCTATTATATAATATTGTCATCAATAGGCAGTTACATCGTTCCGCGTCTTAATGAGCAGAGCACCTGCAGATGAAATATGCATATGTATTAACCAGTGACAACAAACATCCTAATTGATCGTTGACTTTAATGGCTGTCAATATAAATGACTCATTTGCTCACAGTTTACTGCCGAGGTGCATCAGTCACATCCACTCATCAAAGCGCTGAGGGGTTGATGTTACACTGCTGCTCATCCAACTTCTATCCATCCATCTATCTATCTATCTATCTATCTATCCATACATCTATCCATCGCTCTATCTATCTAGCTCTTTGTCCTTCTTCTTTTTCTTTGGTGCAGAAGCTTAAAGGTTGACATTTGTTACCAAAGACAGTCAAAGCTGAGGTAATTCTCTGTCCGTCTCCCAGAGGTTGGGCGCTGCCCGGAAACAACTAACTCATCTCCTTTGGTCTTGGATTAGACAACACTCAGCTGCATGCAGACGTGAATGGTCCCTCCTGTTTGTGCGCGGACAGTCACGAGGCGATGTGTAGTGCTTTTGAGTGCCCGGAGAAGGGCACTGAGTCATCTAACAAATCTCATCAGGCAGCGGTTGCGACGTGCAGACGTGTACGTGTGGAGAAGATGACAAGGGGAAAGGGCACGTGTGGTGGTGGGCTGGTGGAGTGTGCAGCAGATTAGCTCCAAACTGCCAAATATGGTTTTGTCAATCGTCGTTTAAATTGGTTGTGTTCACACTGGAGATTTAACATGTTGGGAGGATGGATGCATACGATACGGTGTGGTGTTTTGGGTCAGGCAGTTCCTAAAAGCTGCCTCGATACATCATCCCTCATCAAGCTGCGTTTGAGTGTGTGAGCAAAAACACTTGGCATGGTTCCCCGTGCAGCAGAAACTGAGCGATGTGGGCATCGCTTGATCTCTTGGTTTTGGTTTTGCACATTGCAATTCGGTGAGCGCACTAAACGAGTATGTATGAAGTTCTGAATGTCCTTTCGTCATCATCACAAGTTGGCGTGTTGTCAATTTTGCGGTTATCAGTCTTTGAGTTTGAATGGAGAAAATGAATGAACCGCTTCAATCTCGTTAATTTCGTTGACACTGTGATATCATTATGGATACCAGATTGATTGGGCCAAGTGAACGTCTTCATCGTTCAGACATATTATCGTCTGTGGCGATATCAATCCTGTGAAAATTGCAATCAAACATATTTTGTCTGGTACCACACCTCCTTTCTACCTAATGCTGTCTCAACTTGCTGCAATTTGTAACTTTCTTAAAAAAGTGTTTCCACACGGCATACAAACCAAACCATGGTTCAGTTGGATCCGAACCGAGACCACCCCCTTTGGTCCGACTAGATTTGGGCTCATTGGTCCGGACCGAGGTCCGAGGCAACTTTCATAGCTGTGGTTAAGGTTCGGACTGAACTGAAAAGTCCGAATTGTCTGGACAGAACAAGAGAGAGAGATGTGGAAGCGTCCCTTAGCTCGATTTGGCAGCACAAGCAAACGTTTCCTGGGAATCACGTGATCATGTGTTTTATAATCCAAATTATCGCTTGATGCAGATCTGAAAGTGGCCGATGTCCTTTTCAAATCTCAACGTTATTCTAAATGATTTAAAGCGTGTTTTAACTTTGATGTCTTCATATCTTTGGAATTACCCAACCTGGGTCTTGTTCAAGCGTCTCTGCAGTCGAGAAGAATGAGTTCTGATTGCTGCTGCAACTAATGATTTTTCAGCTCTAATTCGATGACTCAATAATAGTGTGTGTGTGTGTGTGTGTGTGTTTTGATCAAAAACAAAGGCCAGAAGCAGACTTTTCGAGGGGTGGCGAAGCCGGACAGGCAAGACGGACAGATGAGCGCCGTCCTCCCCTGTGACTGACTCATTGACTTTTAAATAAGATTTCTCTCCTGCATCGGTGAAATTGCTCTCGGCCGCTGAGAGCAGGTGGTTCAATTGTCGTCGCGGCTTTGAGCGGGTTCCCCCCTCTCTCGGCCTATAGTTGTGTTCACAACTGGCGTCCATCTGGGACCCGATCCACGGAAAACCCCCGCCTACCACGCCGAACCGCGTGCTGGTCTCCTGCCCCGCCGCCCCCTTTACCCTTCAGAGCCACTGTGCTGCATCACTTGACTCCTGCTCTCGTTTGAGCGCTGAACATATCTGTGTCCTCTTGAACCCGGGGGCCGAACTGCGAACTGTAATGAGCTGAACCACAACCTTGAGCACGGCTCGGAGGCATCCAGTGTTTTGTTTTTTTTAAAGATCTGCTTGTTATCCGGCCCAGCAATTTGCAGTTTGGGCATTTGGAGGCAGCGGCTACGTTACAGCTGCAATGTTATCTGCTCATTGTGTCACTCTGCTCCTGGTGGCTGTTTTCTGCGGTGGTGCGGGAACGACTGAGATCATTAGGGGGATCACTCGCCCTCCGAAGAAGCGCTGCGCTTTCTCCAGTGCTCTGATATGAAAGCACCAGAAAAAAAAACATAAACTCTTTCAGGAAGTGACCTTGACGGATGTCTGTGTAGCATTTAATCTCTCGGAATGAGGCAAATTAAATTCCTCTCATGTTTCAGGTGTTAGCAGGAAATAAAACCAGATGAGGTGTGTGTGTGTGTGTGTGTGTGTGTGTGTGTGTGTGTGTGTGTGTGTGTGTGTGTGTGTGTGTGTGTGTGTGTGTGTGTGTGTGTGTGTGTGTGTGTGTGTGTGTGTGTGTGTGTGTGTGTGTGTGTGTGTGTGTGTGTGTGTGTGTGGCCTGCTTCTAATTCTCTTCTCATTTTACTTCAAAATTTTCTTCAATGAGAATACCATCTGCTCTCGTGTCCGCTGAATTGGAGAAAAGAGAAATGTCTGGTAGCCGCCACCCACCTTCAACCACTCCCCCCTCCTCACTAGACCTCATAATACTTTCTCATGCAACTAGCCTGCCTGGTTCCAATACCACCACCCCTCATTAGCTCCCTCTTGCCTCCCAGGAGTGCGTATTTTGCCAGTATCATATTCTATCCCCCTCAGTCTTTCAGTCTCCTTCCTTCAAAATGTTCTTCTTTTCTTTTTTTCTTCGTCTTCCTCCAGTCGGGATAGGAGGCTTTTCTTCTACCGCTACATCACGGGTCTTCTGATTGCACCCGCAGGCTCGGGGATAGAAGGAGCTCAAACAGAAAAGTGGAGAAAGTCGAGGAATTGTTACCCTGAAATAAGTAATCAGCCGGACAGAATCAATCATTATCAGCATAATGATTCAGGGAGAGAGAGGGAGATTTCCCTTTTTGGATGTCGTACCTGTGAGACATTCTCACTCAACGGTTCCCAGCAGGTGCAAAAGCACAAAAGTTAACTCGTAGCTTTCTTTTCCCCGTTGCCCTGTCACGCCGGACTATTCGCACACATTTAGCAACCGCTGTCCCACTTCCGTCAAGCCGTGTGACCTCTCTGTCTGTGGCAGTGTATCGTGGAGCTCATATCCGGGGGGTTTGAACCCCAGGGGATGTCAAGCAGGGGATGAGCGGCATAGGATAAGAATATTTCATTGTGTGATTATTGACCGAGAGGACACATGGGACAGTCCAACATGTGGACACGGCGCACTCCGCTCAGCTTCTCAGGGAAAAGGGAGATACTGGGGAAACCGAATCGCCCTTCGGTCCGTCTCCATGAAATCTGTCATCACAGCGATGTTGAGTTTCTGAGGAGATCATTTCATTCACTGGTCAACCTTTGACAGAGGATCTTGAGGGCGCTGCCACTTAAGTGGCGGCTGCAACACCCCTGCATGATGCCTTGAGTCAGCGAAGACACCAGCTTGGATGAATTGCACGATTTTGTGGATAATGTAGAACAGGCCCTTGTGATTAAGGAGACCTCCGTTGCCGGTCTTTGTTCAAAGTGCTGAACTCCCTTTCTCCGACCGCTGCACTGAATCTGGCTGAATTGGAATCTGCGCCCCCCCCGGGGGAAATTTGTTTTTTTCTCGTGTGTGTTGCATGTGCATTTGAGAGCAAATATGCAAATAAAGAAAGTCATTCTTTCTCTGATGCGTGCGCGACTTAATGTAATAGTGAAATGAGCTCATTTGTGGAATAAAACCGCTCGAGAGGTCTGCATAATTATCAGTTTGCTTGCTTTTCATTTCGTTTGCGCGGAAACCCCAAATGCCCGTTTGCAGTCACAACACAGCAGTTACTCGCCGTCTACTTTTGTTTGATTTTATATTAGTGACGGATTTAATGTCACTGGGGCACGTCGGGGATGTTTTCCACAACAGAGCCGCACGCGATAGTCCTCTTCCATTGGTTTGAACTGACTTCATTGCTTGTGCGGGCCCCACTCCAGGGCTCCCCATATAGAAAACCTCAAATCTACTCCATGTGGACAGTTCTATTTTAACCCCGGGAGGACCGGCCCCTCCTCGTTGTCTTCGACCAGATCAAGGTCTCCGTTGCCATTGCCATTCAAAGGGCCGACTAAATCTTGTAATTACAGTGGTTTCTGGTGTTGCGCTGGCTCGCATGCTGAGGCCTGAAATAATCTATAGCCCTGCCAACTGAAATGCCAATAGACTGCTTTAATAGTACGATCAAGAAAAGCCGAAAAGGGGCAACAAAGCTACTCTGAAATTGCTTGCAGAAATTGGCAGCACTATAATAAATGTGTTTTTGTGTGTGTGTGTGTGTGCGCTCAAGTCGGTTTCCTCTTGTTTGTGTGTCGCTATAAAATGCATTGCATCGAACATTGCGTGCGTACGTGCATCACTTGCCATACTGATGATCTCATAGTTTGTCTCTCATTAGTCATTTCTTAACAAGTCACAGTGGAGCGGACGGTGGGGGGAGAAAGAAACGGATGAGGAGGATCGCTTAAAAAAATCTTCGGAGTCAACTTCAGGGCCACTGTGCGTTCACGATCCCGCGTTCATCCGAAGGTCCAAGTGAAACGAAGAGAACCGGACATGGAGACGGAACTAGACCGAGAGACATGGAGTGGGTGGCAGAGATAAGCGACTCCGTATCACTGGCAATTAGGGCCCCACTTTTCTTTAGTCCAGCGTTGATACTCAACTTCTTATCGAGTGAGTTTAATGAGCCTCAAACAGGCTGCAGAATTTTAAGTGGAACGCGCAATCTAGGCTAGGTTTAATCTCCTCGCAGCTGCGTCTATGTTGTAGGGACAGGGCCGTGCTCTTTGAGTTCAAAAATAGTCGTCCAACTACACACGGAGACACGTGCAAGCGTGTACATGTATGTGAGTGTGTGTATTTTTGCATGTGCGCTGTAGACATGCCAGTTGCCAACATTCCTCTGCTAGCACCACAGAGACTTTGTCTTGTTTGTCAGGATCACTGGAGTAGCACATGGCAGCCTCTTTCATGGCTTTCGTGTGGACCTTTATGAACCTCATACCAGGACGGGCCATAAATACATACACGCTCGTGTCCAGTATGTATCGCAGACCAAAGCTTTGAACTCTGACAGGAAGCTACAAAAATAGATGCGATCGCTAAGATCTCAAAGCTTCGCAGTCTGAGCTGTTCAAGTCTGACTGTTATTCTTTTTTTTTATTATCAATAAGGAAACATACATAGTAGTGGAATAACCTATTACCATTCTATGATATCCCCTTTGTTTAGGTATAGGGTGGATTATATTTTGGGGGCATTTTCCATATTCTTAAGGGTCACTCAGATTAAAAGGCAATCTACTTGTGACATTGATTACGTGAGGGAACAACACTTCTGTCATGATGAGTGACCTTTTGTTTTGATTTCTCAAAAGATTACACAACATCTAACCCTCCGAAAATTATCTAAGACACATTAGTTTGCATAAAAGTGGTAGGAATTTTGAGAACCTAGTCCTTGAATTCATCAGAAAGTTGATTCGAAACAGACTCTGAGCCAACAAATGAAGATCGACCGTGACAGTTCCACGTGTGTGTGTGTGTGTGTGTGTGTGTGTGTGTGTGTGTGTTGTATCAGCCTTCTCCTTTATCCTCACTATCAAGAGACACTGGGCAAGCTTTATTCAATCCTTGTGTCTGTGGGCTTTGGCTGGGTGCCACGCCACATCGCCGCCCACAGAGAGAGGAACTTCAAAGAAGGTTTGGAGGCTTTTTCCCTCAGCGGAGCCACTGAAACGTACGCCTGTTAAGTTAAGCCGCTGTTACAGGGGCTTGTTCTAATTGGCCCCATCAGTTTGTTTATCTTTAATCTCTCGCCGAAGTACTCTTGTGCATTTAGTTAAATTTAGTTTTTTAGAAATCATCAATCCATCCACCCACACGTCCATGTGGGATTTATGTCCCGACGTAACATATGAAAGGTTCGATTACGGATACGCTTGTTGTCCACAATGGATTCGTTTTTTGTTCCTGTGGCTTTGAGTCAACATTAGCCAGGACAATACCGCTCGTCCCCTGCAACACAGCACAGGTTAACCTGCGCTCTGCAAAAGCCTTTGGGCCACATGTGTTTAGGGCTGCCACTCATCATGAGCAAGGTCTTAAATATACAGGGGGGTGTCGTCAGTGTTGACCTCTGTGAAATGAGAGTGAGTTGCTGGTGGCACAGATGGAGTGAACTTTACTCCTGGCAAACAGAACCAGTGATTAGCAGCCTCAGCAAAGAGTTTAGCATGGTCCTTAAAAAAACTGAATTCATTGTCATTCCAAACATTATGTAGATGTGCCGGTTTTACGTGTAAACCCCTGAAGCACTATCAGCATTAGTCACATTTGCATGTTTGCCGATTCGGGTTAATTTGGGTTTTGCGCATCGGACTCCGTGCTCGTCCTGTCGGGAGCGCTTCTAAACACACACCAGAGGAAACAGATGAAACATGTTTGATGTGGAAACGTGAGTCGGCACATTCGCACATGAACCTGCAGCTAACATGCCCGATTAACAAAGGCCCGGCAGCAACAGGGTCCGGCCTCCAGGCTGGCACACGGGCCCATGAGGCACGTTCGATCTGGCCCGCGAAGAATCAGAAATACAAAAAATTCTTATATGTTGTTATGTCTTTTCTGCGATAAAAGAAAATGACAAAATAGAAGACTACGGCGGACTTCAGGGTGGTCCCTTCTCGCTGTGTGCCGGTCAGGTCACGGTCAGGGTGAACAAAACACACGCTGCTACCGTCAAAAAGAGGAAAAGTAGAGCCAGTGTGTCCAGATTGTGGGGGAAAACGCTTGCGGTGAGGAATCATGCCAACCGCTTGCTCATTACAGCGAGAAACATACAGCTGAGCTGGATGAGTTGCAAAGACAAATGCACTTGGACAAAACGCTCCTCGGCGGAGATTCGGGTTCCCGACACCGCATCTTTCGCAACGCCGCATTCTGACAGAGACAATGTGATGCAGGCGAGTTTTGCGTTGCGCGAGCTAATGGCGAGGAATCTGAAGCCTCACGCGGGAGAGTTTGTGAAGGAAACCGCGTTGCCTCTGCGGAGCAACTAGAACTGGATGAAGTAAGATTGATCCCGAGTGTCTGTGTCGTAGAGCGAACCGCTGATGCGGCACAAGATATTGGAACAACACTGTCGAACAGTGCGAGTCATATCCACTTTTTCTCTTTGTCATGCGATGAAACAATTAATTAAACAAATACGGTTTGTACTGCTACGGCAGCATCGTCATCACTACCACCTGACACCGAAACAAGGCCTCGCCACAGAGAAGCAATTCCCGCCATTGTGTTAGAGGTTAGTGTGATATATGTGCTCAATAATTTAGTATGGCCCCTCGGAGGGCGTTATAAAAATTGAAATGGCCCTTAGCAGGGAAAAAGGTTCCCCACCGCTGCCCTGTCTTATTGCTGCGCATGAAAAATATGTTCCAGCTTCAACCTGATCGCTCCTCCTCCTAACTTTCCTCTCCTCCTTCTCCACCTCCGCTCTGTCCATTTTTGACTTCTCACTGTTTTCTGCATATTCTCCCCCGACCACCGTTTCTTTTTTTTTACTCCTCTTTGTACTCTCTTGTCTCGGCTGTTTCCCTGCCTCTCTCTTTTCCTCCCTCTCCACACCTCTGTCCCTCCACCTTCCCTCCGTGCCGCCTGCGGGAACAGTCGGGAGTTGTGTCTCCAGCCCGCCGTGCAAACCAGCTGTTCCTAAGCCAGGGATTAAAGGATTCACTTACAGTCATATTTGAATCCTCGTCGTCACGCACGCACGCACACACAAACACGCAAATTAGGACAGATTTTTTTTCCTCCCAAGTGTCTCGGAGGTGACATTCGCGCCATCTCTCCCGGCTGCAGGTTTTTTTTTGCTGAGGAAGGCTCCTGTCTGAGTGAAACGATCCGGGAGTTTTCTGGCTGAACTCTCCAAATCCTGAGAAAAGGTGCGACGATGCTTCCTTGCATGTCTAATTTGGCAGAGCGTCCACTGGACCCTCCCTGACAAAAGGAGATAAAAGCTGTCCCACAATTCCCTTTGCGGCGGCATCAATCCACCCACGTCAATAACATCTGCCGTTGAATGGCGACGTGTTCTTGTGTAAATGCACTCGGATTGTCTTAGCGCTGCAACTTTCCTTTTACCTGAGGCCCTCAGCAATTCTCCCCCTCCTTGATGGCGCGACGTCGGGCGCCAAAGTCGAGGAGAAGTGCTTAGGTTAAGAACATAGGATGGGCTTCTCTTTTTCGTGTGTGTGACTATTCAACCGCGGCGGGGTGTCAGGAAAAAAAAAGAAGCATATCCATCACGGTGCACTGTACCGTTTCGTCAAGTCAGACTCGTGTCCCATTATACGCCCATTGTATCTGCAGCGGAGCAGCGTACTCGCTGCGACTGAGTGTTTCTGCGGCAGGGTGGTACGTTTGCCATCTGCTTGTGAAACGGTGGGCAGGAATCTCGCGGCTTTCTTTTCCCTCTGCGTGCCACGCTTTTCTCCATCATCTTTCGTCCCTGTTTCGCCGCGTGAAATTACACATGATACGATACTGAAACAACAACTCGTCACGTTGCCGCACCTTTGCCATCGCGTGTCTGTGTCAGCCAAAGGCGCAGTAAGTTTCCAGTTTGGACTGGGGCCATTAAAGTTTAGTCTTTGAGACGACATGGCGCTTTTATATGCTTTGCGTCTGAGCCACTGCCAAGAAAATAGCCGTAACTAGCTCGCACCAGTATTCTGCTCTCATCTCTTTTTGCCTCTCTGAAAAGATCTCTTTTTTTTTTCTTGAAAAAAAAAAAAAATCATTCGGTCCACTTGGATGATTATTTGTTCTTTGAGATATAAGAGATTATATATTGAATTCCTTCTGACGCCTACTTGTTTCCTACTTGTTGAGCCATTGTGAGAATCATTATATAATATAAGCACATATAGTGCTAAATAAACCAAGTGGGCCAGATTGTTTAGTGTATAAGTCGTGGTATGGATGTAGGTCAGTTCGGTATCGTAAGGCTCTTTGTTTTATTATTATTTATTTTTTTCACCATCTGCTATATAAAGGGATGACAAGTGTTGGGCGATGTCAACTGAACTGAAACTGAGACATCATGATGGTCAACAATGACTAAACACACTGAGCCATACATTTCATAAAGTCGTACATTGAATGTGTTGTTATTTTTTCATTCGGCATTCCAATAACCTTTTAGTTTCACAGTTGTGGCGTGTTGTTGAATTGTCCGCCCTAAGGGCAGGGTTTGGTCGCCGTCACCAGAGCAACACATCATGAATCCGATCCATTCAATTCCAGTGCCTCTGTTGGATTACTGCTGTCTAACTGTGTGTTCTGTTCTTGACTCATGTCGTAGCTCTCTGTGAAATTAACACAAATTATCAATTGAAATTGATACGGGTGGTCAACTGAAATAATATTGAATTCAATTCACCGTTTGCTGAGTCTAATGAGGTCATTTCAAATGGATTTATGTTAATTCTTTTGTGAGTTGGTGATGTCTTACCGTGGCATTTTAAAAACAAAGGATTTCAAATAAGCTGTAAACCCTGGACACACACGCGCGCACACACACATGCATGGAGTCGTACACCGAGTGTGTACGACTCCCTGCGTGTGTGTGTGTGTGTGTGTGTGTGTGTGTGTGTGTGTGTGTGTGTGTGTGTGTGTGTGTGTGTGTGTGTGTGTGTGTGTGTGTGTGTGTGTGTGTGTGTGTGTGTGTGTGTGTGTGTGTGTGTGTGTGTGTGTGTGTGTGTGTGTGTGTGTGTGTGTGAGAGAGAGAGAGAGAGGTCATGTTCTGTTTAGAGCAGTGACAGTAAAGGTGAGGGAATCGCATCCGAGCAAGAGGTGATTTCTAGGCCTGGATTCATTCTCACTCTTTTACCGCCTGCACGGCAATCCAGCCCCGTGTCATTCAGGCTGCATGTCAGCGGCAAATGTCCCCCCCCCCCCCCCGATCTTATCTGTTTGCACAAATGAGACTTAAATCCTTCATTTCTTCAGTAAATTGTGTTTACGCTCAGGATATGCCGTTGGAATGATTTCAGGAGCTCCTCGGTCAAACACACTTCAGTGAGCTCTCATTCCTCGGATCCTGCATCATCCCAGTGTAATGCTTAAAGTAAACCATCTCTCTCTCTCTCTCTCTCTCTCTCGGTAAGCTGGCGATATAAAAAAACGGGGAAGCTGCTACAACTGCTTTGAATAGTGATTAGATCTTTGCGCCGACTGCGAGCGGCCAGTGATGTTCTGATAAAAATTCCGGTTGAGCGAAAAAATCTCCCCGGCGCAGAGCAACACGAGAAGCGCACGATTGCTTGATGTGAGACACTTACCTGTGTGGGATATGTGTTTATTGGTTTTCATATCATTAAGATGACAAGGGATTTTTTTTTTTTAACTCTCTCTGTGTAGGCAAAGCTGTTTCTTGATCTGTGGGGCCTTCATGCTTGATTTCTGTGTGATCAGCATTTAGATCATGATTCATGATTCATATCATGATATTAACTCTCTCTATTTCTTAGTCACATCGAATCCATAGTACTGCGTTTATGTTTTAAAACGCATGGCTGCTACTACGTTTACGCCTGTAGTCCACGCTGCTCCGGAGTTGTCAGGCGAAGGAACTGGAGATGTTTGGAAACGCTGCTTGTCCAGTTTTAGTTTGAAAACTCAAACTTTGTGGTCTGGACAATCGAAAAAACGGAACATGCATTTGCTTCCTGATTGGTTGTTATCAGTCACGCAGTGAAGGCCAATACTAGTTCCACCTCCATGATCTGTCCAAGAGAAGAAATCACTGCTCTTACTTTTCACCATCGTTGTTTCTCCATCGTAGTATTTTCGGTAACTAAGTTACCAGCTGCAGAGTGCAGACAATCTGCTTCCTGTTTGTACCGGTACGCACATGCTCAGTGAATGGTCACGTGACATGCGCTTTCAGGTGTGTTAGTGTTAAGGAACTTGAGCGTAGTAGTATGGATGTAGCCTCAGTGCATTATTGGCCAGAATTTAAGACAACCCTGACTTTCAAGATTTTGGTAAAATATTGAAGAAACTGAGACCGTTTCACAGAGATACAATTAGTCCAGGGAGAGGATTTCTTTTCTTCAAGTCTGTTGCCTCGCGTGCGTGAGATGTAACGTTTCCTGCTTTGAAACCCTCTCCCTCTTTCGTCTCTGGGTGAAAACAAGAGTCTTTGTGTTTTTGTTGTCGAGTCAATGCGCCCCGGGGAGGGAAAGGGACAGCTTCATCCTTAACTGGCATTAATTAATTAATGGACTCGGATGACGGCATCGCCAAACTTTTAACACGGCACACAAGTCCACTTTTCAGACTCCCTTTTCTATTCTAGTGCTGCCTCACATTCCTCTAAAATGTCCAGGAGGTCGGTCCGCTGATCTGACCTCATCCTGGAGGTAGTGGGGAACAATGTAAACACTATAATGGACCGCGCCACTTCGTGACCCCTGCGAGTCACCGAGGTCGCGGGGTTAAATGTCTCCCTTTGACTCATTTCCTGCCAGTGAGGCTGAGGACGAAGGGACTCAACAGCTGTTCATCAGGGCTACACAGGGAGGTATTGTAGGAGAGAGGAGGTCACTTGTTTTTCTTCTTGCTCGCACTGCTTTTGAGAATCGTTGCTGTGGGTGACACCATAGTTACAGAACTCATCGTGTGTGTGCGTGTGCGCCAGCTGTCTTAAGGGATGTGACAAGGATGTAACGGATACAAGATGCAGTTGTGTCCATGTGGAAGTTAAACAGCGGTGAACTTTGACCTGCGAGTCTTGCCCAAAGGGAAGCTACCGTAAAGTTGGTGGAAAGATATGTCAAAATGGTTTTACCTTTATTATCATCTTCAATTGAGCGAATGTGTTAAGACTCTGTTTAAGCGACAACTGAAATGCATTAAAAAATAGAAAAGTGGCTAGATTTCTACAGGCAATGAAGCAACGCTTCATAATTAATCCATGTCCTATATGAATGAAGTTTGTCTTTCTACTTCAAAATGATTTTCATTTTTTTCACATGGCTTGAACAAGCAGCACTTTTGCAGAGAAGCCGCGAGTGGTTCTCTGTCCTAAGCATTGACTTTGAGAAACATGTCGTTTTAGAAGAATATCTAATTAGGTCATTTTCTATTTCAGACTGCGACACCTCCCATCGCCAACAAGCTCTAAACTTGCACACTATTAATAAACCATACCATGATATTCTTTAGCTACCATACCATACTATAAATATCGGCGACTAATGAGGTGAGGACAGATGCAGGCCTGCTTGATCAACAGACTTAAAAGCTCTGGAAGAACCATCCACTCTTTCTACTCCAGGCTTCAACTGTGCGCGGACGGATTACGGGGACCATGGTCACGGAGATGAACGATCCTTCACGTCCAGATACTGTAGCGCAGACTGGGAGTAGCTCAGACCCTATATCACCCACCACACACCTCCATTATGTTGAGTGATGTGTGTGGAAGTGAGAGGAAATGAGTGTATATGTGCAGTGTGTGCTGTGTCCTTGGTGAATTAATGGTCCAACGTGGACATAAATAACTGTTTTGAATGTGTGTTTGTAGCATGTGCATGCATGAGCTGTTGAACGACTATCTGTGTGTGTGTGTGTGTGTGTGCGTGCGTGCGTGCGCGCTTGCATACTAGATTTAATGAGCTGTATCTTGTAGAACAGGGGTTGCAGAACTTTTTCTGCCCCTATCATGGGCCATTTCATTTTTTTCCCCCAACATCCTCTCGAGGACCATCCTGAATTATTGAGCACAAACAGTATATCACACTAACCTCACTACTGGAGGATGGCTGGAGCTGTTTCTCTCTGGCGAGGCAGCTCGGGCGGTTTCCACAACCAAAACAACTTGCTGAATCGAATTATCTCGGACGGACAAGCCGACACTTAAAGGGGCAGGAACCGATTTTGGAGGAGGCTAGTTTTTTTTGTGTTTTTTTTGGTCACTGTCGTAAAGACGCTGCAGTAGCAAGACGCCGGTTAGGAGGCAGGTACTTTTCCTCAGAGCTCCTGAGGAAGTTGTCGACACGGCCTCGAGCAGATTCTTCCTCTGGACGAGGTTTTTGCTTCTTTCACCTTGACCATGATCTGACAGGCATATAGCCAGAGGGGACCATCCTGAGGGAGGCACATGTTTTCCTACTGCTTCATTTTCTTTTGTTGCTTTCTTTGTTGCTTTTTTTGTATTTATGAATTGCCTCGCGGGCCAAATCAAACCTAACCCTATGCCGAAATTGTGTCCATTTATGTTTGTTCTTTCCTAAAGTACACATACGCTTTGTCAGGAAAATTGAAGTTCAGCAGTTTAAGTTCAAGTCCTAGGAAGACAGTAAATATTATGCATATAGTATGCATTATGAACAGAGTATTCTATCACAAAATATATATAACAAATCTTTTAAGTGTTTTTAAGGGATCTTGGGTAACGGTCCATCTTTCACGGGCTTCGTGTGCTTCAGAAAACTCATTTGGTAAAAAATAATTTAATCAGCAGTGGCACCGTAGCACGCTCATCAAATAAAACCCCTCTTAAATACTTAACCAATACTTAGTCGGAGGCTGCAGCTATAAACTAAAGGTGTCGGCTCCCTGCGGCAGTTTGAACACTTCAGTCGGATTCCTCTGTTGATTCATGTGTTGATTCCCGTGTCGCCTCACACCACCTGCACCTGACTTCTTCAGGGCAGTTTGACTAAATTCTATGTGAACAACAATCAAAAAACAGAATGACAATATACCAGGACTGGTCTGGTCATTTGAGCAGAAAGTAAGCTAAGTGGTGAGGACCCCCCGGGGCCTCGGTTCGGACATGGGGTCAAGACCCCACGTCAGCAAGTATTTCCCCCTGCGGAAGTCGCTGAATACCAGCTTCAGGGCAGACGCTTTTCTTTAAAAATGATTGCAAAAGGAAACAATGGGAGGTGATTTGATAATAAATGAACATGGGAAGTTGTGACTGTGTGGGGTTGGGTTAGCCTGACCTATTTTTTGAGCCGCTTTTTTTTTTTTTATTTAATCAAGGCAAAAAAATCTTTCCCTTAAAATCAGATAATTATTGGCTTCGTGACAAACTGATGCCTTTCAAGATTTTTACGCGTTATTTTATTTAATTTCTATTTCAGGATTATTGCATTTTTCTTATTCCTGAGATTTGATGATCTTAGATAAATCTCAGGCATCTGCTTTATTAAATCTAATTAAACACACATTTGAAATGCAAACAGAATAAAAGGGGCAGCACGTATCGTATATTTGCTCCATATGCACTTACAGAAACAAGTCAAAAGTAAAGTGTCTTCTCTCAACTTTTCTTGTTATTAGCTCTTCACTTAAAATGACTCTGACTTTCAAGGGATTTTATAGCTTTGGTTTTAAAAATTTAAAGCCAGTGTATTTTGACAGCAATTTTTTCTTTCCTCTCTATCATTTTTTTCTTTCTTTTTTTTTTTTTTTTACTTCTTCCTGAATAAATTGCTATGACAACAGAAAAAGAAAAAGGCTTGAGGCAGTGGTCGACCTCTACTCTGCCTGTCAACATCTTCTTTAGTTCTGCTTTGCGAGTCTTCTCGCGAGTCCACACTCTTATGCAGAACACGGCAAAGCAATAAAAAACACTGCTGCAGTTGCGGAGGATCATCAATCGCAGAAGGCTTCTCATTTGGGATGCATTTTCGTGTCTGGGGGGTCCGAAATATGTTTTGACCCCACTATACATGTTTGTTTAAGTGTATCATCAGATTTGGAGAGGTTGAATTTGCTCTACACGCCAGACTCTGGCCTATAGGGCGAAGACCTCAGGAGAAAAGCGTTATTCTTTTATGGGTTTTTAAATCTTATATTGTCTGTGACGGAGCCAAATGTTGCCAATTTACTGTACGTTTGTTCTTCTCTTTATTCCGTAAGTAAGTAAGCATTTATTTGTTCGCTCCTTTATTTAATCTCATGCAAACTTTTAAACCCACACCCAATCTCACCTTAACACCGGGCCATCTCTCCTGTATGTATATATCAGAGGCGTTCAGCAGGTTCCTGAACTCGTTGGCAAATTTTTACGGCTTCTCTTTTTCTTTCTTTTTGTCCCCCTGAGCTAGGATGTCAGGTTTAAATTAGCTGCTGGCTCCACACACACACAAAAAAAGTTTTATGTAGTGACTTTATGGGGCAGTGTGTGAAAACAGGGAGTTGCGGTTGTGTAGAAAAGCACAGATGTAATCCATCACCTTCACACCTTTCTTTTCAGAGGAGAACGACTCCTACTTACCCTCTCGCCCGTACGCACGTGCGCACATGCACACGCTGCGCACAGATGTGCGTACGCATGTTTTCTTCAATTTGCTTTGATTTAAAGACACGGTTAGCCATAACCTTATAATCTTATGTCCATTGTGGTGCTCATTGTGTCTTGATAAATATGATTCTACGCAGTGTATGCACAATGTATTAATCACTATAGTCAACAGTTTAGGCAGTTTGTAATGCAAAGAAAATCAACGTTTATTATTTAATGGTGACAGGAAATGATACGTGTGACGTTGGATGTCATTCAGACTGCAACTTCTTTTCGCAAATATGTTTTTTCCCCTTCTTGTTTGATACTTTTTTAAAGAAAGAAACGTTTCTGAAGTGTTTTTGATGTAGAGATCCAACACCTAACCTACAAAATTATATTTCAAAGATCTTTTCATTGACACGGATAAGAGTCGCGTGTTTCTCTCAGCACTTCAAAGGGTCAAATATGCACATGGAACCTGCGTTGGCAAAATAGTCTGAACCTCTGCGACAGTCAGTATCGGTGCAAATGGCATTAAAAACAACATACGAAATAACACGGAGCAAAAACACCCTGGGAATAATTCAGTATCTTTGAAGCACATGCTGCGCACATAGCCTTTATTTTTTCTGGAGCCGTCTCGCCCCCAGTCACAATTTATTTCTTTTTTTGCAGCTTTGAGCAGCTCCTCCGTTTCCTTTGTGCAATGCATTGTGGGGAACACCCAGCCATATGTACACTGTCTGATTTGTAGAGTAACACATCATTTTATCACTTTTCCATCATGACATCTCATTAAATACTCAGAATCCTTAGTGTACAGTATAGGTTTGGGGCACGCCAACTGAAAGGTAACAGATACATTATTTGGATAAGAGAAAAACCCCATCACCATTCACTTTTGTTCTCTGTTTGAATTGAGTTTGGCTAAACTGGGGAATTAAAACCTGTATAATGACTGTATGCTGATGTTTCTTACCATATCAGGCTTCTTTTCAACTATGATGTGAGGACAATTTTACCGCTGACGAGAGTGAACAAACAAAAATAAGACGTCATTACTCTTTGTTAATTCATAGAGTCACTTTAACATCCCTGCTATCTTTTTCAATTCATTGACCTCTGCCCTGTCATTAGACTTTAAAGCTCGTCCAGGAAATAGTTGTTCGTCATCAACCCCCAGATGACGCTTAGGGTCAATTCAATTCCCCCCTGTACACTTATACTTTTCCCGAGCTCTCTGCAGGGATGGCAGGGCCAAGGATGAGGAGGCAAAATCAGCCAGCAGAGAGCTTCAATAAAGAGAAGTCATTCAGTTAATGGGATTTTCCCTGCTTTGTCAATACAGGGGGGGATGCCTGGCTATCGATCGGTGTCATTCACCTCCAATGAGTGCGGGTCAGAAACCCATTTAAAAACCTGCCATCTCCCATTGGCTGTCAGACAGTGAGGGAAGGAAGGAGGCTTTAGTGGAGCCAAGACAGACGAGGGGAAGAGAGAACGAGAGAAACGAGACAAAAGACAGACCCCGGGGGGGGGGGGGGGGGATGGGTTGGAAGGGAAGAGAAGAAGAAGAAGCGCAGTGCTCAGGTTGCAGCTCAGATGCTTCCATCCGTCAGATCCCGTACGATCCAAAACCAATCAATGCACTCAGCTGGGCCGCTCTGATTGGTAGCAACTTCACTGGCTCCAGATGGAAATGGATTCACAGTACTACCTTTTATATACACGTGGCTTTTATGTCTGCTGGTCTGCCTATCTTCACGCCTCCATATCTGTCTTTTGAATTGATCTCCCATACATCAAAAGTCCATATTATCATCATCGTCATGGGCCTGAGAGTTATATTTAGACAAGAACTGGGTATGAAAAAGAAAAAAAACTCTGGGTTCTATGGTCTTTCACTTGATCAGCCACCCTGTGCACAGAGGCAGAGACTTAAATGTCCCTCAGCCTGTTCGCCTGCAAAAGAGAAAGATGGAAAGAGCAAGAGCACCAGGTGCAGTGTGAAAGGGCCCCTTTCACATAGCTCAAACACGTATGTGAATGATTATATCTACTATCTATGTATATATATATATATATAAATCTGTCTTTTTAATTGTCTGTGTCGGTTGTTTGCACAGACAAATGCATGCACACTCACACTCACACAACCTGTATGCAAACGTGTACAGACGGGGAATCCGCAGACAGTAAACCCGAACAGGTGTCAGAACCTTTTCAGCAGCTGTGGGATACTTGGAGTCCTTGCAATGCCTGCCTGGGTATGACTCTTGACCTCTGCGTCTACTGTTCCCCCCCCCCGCAGGACTGGCTGAGCAGGTTTGGCTACCTCCCGCCCCCTGACCCGGTGACCGGGCAGCTCCAGACCAAGGAGGCGCTGGCCAACGCCATCAAAGCCATGCAGAGGTTCGGAGGGCTGAAGGAGACCGGAGTCTTAGGTGTGTGGGGGCCCTGTTTGTTTTTTGGGAGGCAAATAAATATGGAATCCAAATCAAGAAAAACCAGCAGCTGTGAACTCCTCTTCTCTCCTTTGCTCTTTAGACCAAGCCACACTGGGTCTGATGAAACAACCCAGATGTTCTCTGCCAGATGTGCCCGAAGCCGAGGGGACGATGGGCCGCAGGAAACGAAGCCTCACTCCCCAGAACAAATGGAATAAAAGGCATCTGTCCTGGAGGTAGGAATGACAAGGATGCAAAGTGTAGGAGAGTTTGGCTTTGAATGTCAAGGTAGCAGACGTCTTGGTTACACGTGTAACTCAGTCAAAAATGCATGGCCGCACACCCTCCGTCCTCGAGAAGCAACGGTCCAACTGAATATATAGGGGTGTTCAATTAACACCTTCACTACTTCCGCCCGTAGCAGTATTCACTCAAGGTTGACACATGCAGCGCCCTTAACACCAGGAGACATTGACTGTTATTTAACCCCCTTTCCCGAGCTCATTACATTCCTAATTCACCATGTGAAAGATAAGTTTCTCAACACATTAAGTTAACAAACAATAAACCATCAAACTAAACGTCCCCACTATAAAGAAACCCGTCCAGTTGGTTTAACCCATGATCTCAGTCATGACACCAGGAAATACTTTTCAAAAACAGTGATGAAAAGCAAGGGATGGGATTTCTTTTTCTTTTGACCAACTATAAGGTGGAACTAGTCCTTAAATTAAGTGTTTACAACATTTAACCCTCGCCGCCGGTAGTCTAGTCACGTCACCTAAGAACCAATCAGGAAGCGAATGCGTCAAACGTCTCCCATTTTTGCCCGTCTATACTACCACCCCGCCCCGGAGAATTTGGAACTAAAACGGGGCAAGCAGCGTTTCCAAACTTCTGCGTCAGGCGCCCTGGAAACTCTGGAGTAGTGTGGGAAGCAGGCGTGAACATATACGGTGAAACACAGGGTGGTCTGTGCTGATTCACACACTATCAGTCCTGACTCAACAACGAGCTGCCATAAGCCGTGTGTGGGCCAATGCTGGTGTGTGTGCGCAGAATATGAAATGCATGCATAGACTGAGAAATTAGAAAAACCAAACACACAGTATAGAATATGCACAGACACACACACACACACACACAAACAAAGGTGTGTATGCAGAGCCTCACGCCTGGCGGCCTCAAACTTTCTTCCTCTCCTTTGTACCGCTGCCAATCACGCTGTGTGCCCCTGTCAGCTCACTCCTCTCTGAAATAAGACAGGCGTGTCTTCTGTCCAGTGAAGCACTTTTTTTTGTATTGCACAGCACTCAGATTTGTAGAGCAGTGCGCAGGAACAGTTGTGGATTATGTTCTAACTTCAGATCCAGAGAGATTCCCATACGGAGCAGATTTTCAATGTAAAGCGCCGTAACAAAACATTCATATTCTGCATAGGTTTGGCCTCAGCTGTTTCTCCACAGGTGTGCTGTCTGCCTCTGTGTCTTCGGTTGGTGTTCCACCACCAGAAAAAAAAAATATTTTTATCATCTAATATTTCACGGTATCTCCACTTCATTAGATTATATGGGGCCAATAACAAGGCTGACGGAGAACGGAGATAATGCGCAAGGCAGCTAATGAATCTGATGCAATCTGACAGGCGTATTAAATGTTGGTGTCCCAATCCAAGACATCAGTCAGATTAAAGAAAAGTCGAAATATTTATATTCATACCATGTGTGGCATGAATATTTTCTATTTTAATTATTTCATTGTACAGCCTGCAAAGTAATACATAAAAACAAAATGGTAGGAACAGTGTCAGTTTATCTCTTGAATCTGTGCACATGCCACAAGGGAAGAAGGGCTCAGGGCATCATGGGCGTTGTCCCAGCAGAGTTGGCCCATGGAATCATTACTAAGGGATGGTTCAGGGTTCTTCTGAGCCAGCGCTGACTGCAAGCCAAGTTTTAAACCTGACCTTGAATGGAGAATCTGCCTCCTGAATCCAAACTGGGAGGTGTTTCCCCAGGAAAAGGAGGATCTCCGCCTCCATATTCCACTCTCAGGCTGTTTTAGGGCATGAACTTCTGAGAACGCCCTGTTAATTGGGTCCGCTCATCTTCTGGTTGTTTGTGCGAACGCTGCAGGAAAAGTTCCAGATATTGCCCGGAGTAACATCTGCAGACGTTGTCTCTGTCGTTGATATCGGAGTCCCTGAGAGGTCTTCCCTTATTAAGGCTCCTTTGAGTATCGTACTGACTTACAGTAAGAGCCCGCAAACGCGCCCACTTGCGCCTGCATTGGCTCACGTTGCCACGGTTGACGGTGTCGGACTGACTGGCGCTTTGTGCTCCCCGCTGCCTGTTCGACGCTCATCAATCACTTCATTATGTTCTGAAAAACAGAGTGTCAGTTATTTCATAGAGGGAAGAGAAGAGAAGGGGCTCGGCGGGATTTCCACGTAGCCCTAATGTGTTTGTTCTTTTTCCACGGTAGAAAATGCAAGTAAATGATTTTTTTTTCTGATGGCGTGTGGGAGAGTTTGTGTCAAGGATGAGGCCTTGATCCCAGTTTAACTCCTGCTTACCGTTTTCTTGTCCTGTTACATACACACACACAAACACACACTCACACACCGACACGCCACACTGCACTCTGCAGCCAAGTATATCATAGGCACTAACAGCCGAGCTGTGTAACACCCCACTGTTAGCTCATTATCTCATATTGTTAGCCCATTATCACAGCAGACAGCCTGGAGTCATTAGCAGCGCGTCTGACAACTCAAACAGATAGGTGAAGCGATCGCGCGCGGCGGAGGGGAGGAACGTTGGGGAGGAGGATGAGTAACGATAATGAAGAGGAGAGAAGGCTAACATGGAGAAGGAGATTGCATCTTTCCTTTGCGCGCCTGTTTAATCTAATAAAGCAGGTGAGATTCACCGACTTAACGCTGGACTGCGAAATCACAAACGCCCGTCCGTCTCCCCGGGCTCGCACACGTTATCCCTCTAATGAACTTAATGAAGTGGGTAAAAAGAAGGAGAAATGCTAATGATCCACGGATGTAGGTCCACATTGGCGTCACCCTCTTTGAATTTAAGGGGCGAATTTCCATTGTTTTAAACATACACTGAAGCTCGGAGACATTGGTTGGTTTTTTTTACGGCGCTCCCAGTGAGGGTTATTTGAAAAGAGTATAGAGCCACGCTTAAAAGTGAAGGTGGTCGGTGTTAAGAGTATAAAGTGTAATCATAGTCATAACTCAGCAGCAGGGGTTCATGAAAGTAGTAATTGTAGCCATAGTTCATCGTTGTCAGTGAGCGTTAAGAAATTCCACAGCTGTGACCAAGGCATTGTGTGTTATGGTCAAAAGTAGCTCTGGGACAATCAGAAGCAGTCACACAAAGCTTTTTTTCATTCCTTTGTTTCCTTTCATTGCGTGTTCATCAGGCGATTTACAAACCAAAAACAGTGAGTTGAATTACTTTAATTTCCACACCATGGCCACTTTCTTGTACACCTCGTGCAAAGTGGTAATAAGAGCGACAAATATAATCTTAGCTAGTGTCAGACCAATGGCATTGTCGTTTTCCCGTCCTCACCCGTGGCCGTGTTGGACTTAAAATTGAGATGAGGGCAGGT
Source organism: Scophthalmus maximus (assembly GCF_022379125.1). Lineage (NCBI taxonomy): Eukaryota > Metazoa > Chordata > Actinopteri > Pleuronectiformes > Scophthalmidae > Scophthalmus > Scophthalmus maximus. The sequence goes on from NC_061534.1 coordinate 6,128,380, forward strand.
GCATTGTAATAATAACCGTCCAATATTGTAAGCTTCCATGTGGATATTTGGCTCATCTTTATCAACTGGGAGGAGGCTCCCGGGGGTAGACAGGGAACCCGCTGGAGCGATTATATATACCATCTGGCCTGGGAACGCCTTGGGATCCCCCCAGGAGGAGCTGGAAGGTGTGGCTGGGGAGACGGATGTCTGGGAAAACCTGCCGCCACCGCGACCAAGTGGACTCATGAACAACTTCGTAAATTGTTACTTTATTGTTTTGAATTATTAGTATTATTATTATTCCACGGCCACGTCACTCTCAATGGAAAAAAAAAAATAGGAACTGCTGTTATTAAATCCTTCAGTATTTGAAATAATTACATTTTCCAAAAATACATCCTTGTTTACGTGCACTTTGTATTAACTGAGGTAATCACATCAACGCCCGACCTCTCTTCGAATGAGCTATTTTGAGCAATAGATCGTTGAAATCCTTCTAGTCCAGGAAGCATTGAGTTTCCCCCTTATATTTATGGAATATAGGTATATCCATCACATACTGCGACTGTTACACGAAGCACTTCTGCCGCACAGAGGAGTTTATTGACATTGAGCCGCTTGCGGTAATTTCAGTTCATCTCCCTTCTGCCATTCGGAGCCACCAACCTGTGAAATTGCCTGGTTGGGACCTTAAGAAGTGTAATGCTGTTATTTTGCGTTATCATATTAGGGCCCATCATATTAATTTTTTTTTCTAGATTTCACATCACTATCACCTGAGAACGAGGGGGGAAGAGGGAGATGCAGATTGGAAAGGGGAGAAAAAGATTTGCGGACCGAGGGGGCGACTCACGCTGAGCCTTTTAATTTACTGTCTTTCACTTTCAGCCTTCCTGACACAAGGTGTGAATACAAGGAAGCTCTTTCCCTGTCAGGTGTTTAGAGCTTGTCGACTCAGAGGTCTCGCTCCGAGCTCTTTGATGTTTGGGTGTGTGTGAGTGTGTGTGTGTGTGTGTGTGTGTGTGTGTGTGTGTGTGTGTGTGTGTTGGTGTTTGTGTGTATGTGAAGTGCAAGGAGTTTTAGGTAATTCACAGCATGAGTGTCCGTCAGCGAAATATTTTCATATATGTGAGTGTGTTTTCGCACACGAGCATATGAATCACCGTCGGCATATGCGCTTTCATTTTGCAGGGTAATCAGCTTATGTCTACAGAGGGTAGCGGAGCACAGGAGGTGAATATTTTGTGTGTGTGTGTGTGTGTGTGGACATTTTAGCATCACTTTCGATGTCAGCTCATGTCTCTGTGGAACAGCGGAGCCACGGGAGGTAAGAGCCCGCTGAGAAGCAGGAGGCGGGGGACCGCGAAAGAGTCTCGAGAGTTTTTCTTGATCTGTTTCTCTTCCTCTCTCCATCCCTCTCTCCTGACCTCCATGCCTCACGTCTAATGAACCATCGCTCTGATTCCGCGTGTGGAAAAGCTTTGTGGAACTTAAAAGCCAGACAGGTAAAAATGTAATTGGGAATTTGCACATGTAGCACGCAATGGCGACACGCACGCACAAGCCTAGTTTGCTTTGCTCGTTTATCAAATGATGACGGAAATTGTGTCATGGAATTAAATAGGTCGAGAAAATGAAGCCCACCTTAATAAGCCTTCAGTCTGTGCAACTCATTTCAAAGTCGGTTAAATAAACTGTTCCCTGTTCGTTGGTGCAGTTTCTTCATGCACCAAAGAAATAGGTTGCAGACCAGTTTCTTGCTCGTTGCAGTTGTTCTTTTTAGACTGTGTCCTTCTATTTCCCAGACAATATATTCTATAGATTAATGTGAGCAATAGAATTTAAGGACACGTTGGCAGCCCTGGGTTTTGTCTCTCAGGCAGTGTATAGACTACCCTCACCTTCTTATGGACCTTGCATGGGCTTAATGTTGCCTGACATGAAGTTCTGAAAATGCCATTTAGGAGTAAAAAGTTGAAACCACGTTATTTTGTGTTTTTTATATTCATAGCTGATATTGTTAAATTATTTTATTTATCTAAAAAAGGGGGGTTATTGATAAATCTATTTTTTTTATTATTGCCTGGCCTCTATCAACGGAATGTATTTTTTTAAGGTAAGTCATCATGACTATAATTCAATATAGTGTGCTAGGCCTATTTACCTGCCTATTGAGGATTGAGCATTTACAAAGTGTTATTTCTTCACTTCCCATGTATCATCAGCATAAAGGGGGAAGTCTCTCTCTGCTCATGTCTCGTCTTCTGTCTCTCATACTCTCTCTCTCTCCTGTACTGTTTTATAAGTCTGCAACAGAAGCCATTTTTTGCTAAAGCTTTTGTAATGAGGAACATTGTTGGGCTGGTAAGGAAAGGGACACATCAGATACACTGTCAGAGATGGAAGCGTGTCTGTGTGATTACTGATCTCAGAGTGTAGTAGCCTGGAGAAAAGCGGGAACTTAGGGAACTTGTCATTCTTATGCAACTGTGTGATGCTGACTACTGTGGAAGATGGAGCCACGGGGAGATGTCAGAAACATTTCTGAAATACAAGTGTCTGTGCTTCTGCCTTTTAGCCCCTCTTTTCTCGCCCTCCCTTGTGCCACGTCTGTTTCCCAACTAATTGTATCCCTCTTTTCCTCCTCCTACTCCTTTGTTATCTACTTCTTGCCGATATCCGCCTGTTCATTCTCTCCTTCTTTTTTTCCCCTCTGGCAATTGGACATGTACAGTGAGTTCCTCCGAAATAAAATAGTGGGTGTCTCTGAGCCGCACAGCCTTGCCCAGCTGAATTACAACTAGAGTTGTTTGTGGAGGCTAAGCATTAACTTTCAAACCTCTGTGAGCTATAAGCTGTCAGGGTTGGCACAAGTCCACGGAGCCAGTCTCAGTGATGAGAGTCCTGGGCAAGAGTAAGATAATCCTTCTGTACTCCCATTTCAACAAGCCGATGGTGCCTCAGACCCTGTGGTTTTCTATGTTCATTACAACAACAAAAAAACAGAAAGGACACAGCACCAGTCAGAGGAATGAGTCACCAGTGCTCAACAAGAAGTCTGTAATCATAAAGAGTTTCAAGTATGAATTGAGAGAAATGTCATACAAATGGTTTGTTTGACAGAAAGAAGTGGGAGCAACAGAAGGGCTTTTATGAATTTGATTGGTTGTAGTGACAGAACTTCAGTCTCTGGACTCATTTGTGACCTGAATGTTGAAACATGATTGGCGCAGACTAAGTCTGACAGCCCCGGCTGGCACAGCTTGTCTAAACTGATCAAACATAATTTGGCCTTTTGTGATATTGGGGGCCGTCGCGCTGTCCTTTTCGCCGCTGTGACCACTTCAGTCAAATATAAATGCATACACCTCAGGTGCTATAAAATCATTTTAGAAGTTTGTTTAGTTCGTTACAGGGGCAGTACGCGATTCGAAAGCAACACACGTTTTGTAAAAAACAGCGAATATTTCCTCACCATCCGTTAGCTGTCGGTACTCTATGTGTGCGGGGGAAAGATGTTCTGGTTTTCCTATGTCTTGTTCATTTTAGACTTCTACTTAAAAAGGATGCTCCTTCAGTGCTCCACTGATTTCTCGCAGCGCTCTCTCTCTCTCTCAGCTAAGAGCCCTGCTTTCCTACGGATGAACACTGATTGAATTTCCAATCATGCAATGGCCAAATTGCTTCTTGTTTTTTTGTCAAATTTCTCTTGCGGAGAGAAAGTAGGCAAGTGCATCACGGGTGAGGAGGAGGAGGATGAGGAAGAGGTGGCAAGGACTCATGGACGGAGATCGAAGAATTGCAAGGAAACAAGAAACGGGAGAAGGAGAGAGGAGATTTAGAAGGAGAGGAGGCAGACAAAGTCAGCACGACATCTGACTTGATTTCCTCTTCACTCGTTCTGTTTGTGCCGTGGCTTGCAGAGAGAAAGGGGTGTATGTAAAAACTGGAAGGAAGGAGATGAAATAAGAAGGTGTGAAAAAGAAAAGATGAGTTGTACCTGAAAGCTGATGCAATAATCTCATCCAATGCGCGTTATACTCTCAACTTATCAGTGTACGTGAGCGGCAGGAGCACCAAGGCATGAAATACAAAAACGGATCAAATAAATTATATTCAAACAGAAACTTTTGTTTTCATGCAGGTCTGTCCCGGTGGCAAACATATTTTGATCTTTATGCTTCTGTGCTTTAATGCAATTCGGAGCTCAACATTCTGCTCCTCTCCTGCCAACATCTCCTGTATGCCAACCTCCTCCTCCTCCATTTAGCTTTTATCTCCTCTGTTTCCTGTGCGCCGCACTTCCATCCTTCCTTTCCACGCTTTTACCTTTCTTGTCTCTCCTCCATTTTCGTGTTCATCTCTTGTACTTGACTTCTTCCTCCTCTTCTCTCGTCTACTCCCACGGATTTTCAACTCTCTTACCCTTTCCTCCTTTAATTTTAATTTTATTCTTCTCCTGTTGTTTTTGGTCCATCATCAATTTTCTTCCTCTCATTTCTTTCTTTCCTTGTTTTCTGTGAAAACTCCTGTCCACTCCCCTCTTCTTTCCCCATGTCCTTCTCCACCTTCTCATCCCCTCTTATCTCTCCTTCATACATGTAACGTCTTCGTTCTCTCCCCTCTTCTCAGGGTGAGGACCTTCCCCAAGGATTCGGCCGTACTGGGCAGGGACACTGTTCGAGCCCTGATGTACTACGCCCTGAAGGTGTGGAGCGACATCGCGCCGCTCAACTTCCACGAGGTGGCCGGCAGCGACGCGGACATTCAGATCGACTTCACCAAGGCCGACCACAATGACGGATATCCGTTTGATGGGCCGGGGGGCACCGTGGCACACGCGTTCTTCCCCGGAGAGCGGTTCACCGCCGGGGACACGCACTTCGACGACGACGAGGCGTGGACCTTCAGGTCACCGGGTGAGGCACATTGCAATCACCTATAGTCAACCACCGAGTTGGTGTTTGGGCAAATGTATAGCATCCATTCGGAGCCAGCAGCACAGACTGAAATAAAGACAGTTTTTCACTGGCAATTTGTATATATTCTCCAAAATGCAATATGAAAGTGTGATTCAGATGACACGCTGACATCCTGAAGTACCAACAGAGATTGTTGGCAGAGCTTCAATAACCTCTGTAACCGGAATATTGTTTTTCCAAGCAAAGATTCTGTTAAGCAATGCGGGAATTACCCCAACAAAACATCTCCAAGTTGTTCATCAAAATTTGAAAACGCCTCGCATTACTTCCTGAAATGCAAAGACTTGTAGCTTTACTCTGAACCATATCATTGTAGATCACCTGTATTTTGTCTTCGAGCATTGTTGAAAGGAAACAAGTGACTTGAGAGTGACTAAAAATAATTATTTTGCATTTCAGTAATCTAAGAATTCGATCCAAAGTGTCGATTGAAAGGATAATTGACTGATCGATCAATATTCATTGGTTTCAAACCAGTGCAAGTTAAATCTTTTATGCATTCAAAGGAAAATCCATTAAGCGCCATTGTGCTCAGGTGCAGGCAGAAGTCCGAGCTGTGCAGCTCCTCATAACCTTGTCTAATATACCTCTATTATCATTATTAAGTCTGTCTTTATTATAGGTGTGGGCTCACAGGGTGTGTTTGGCCCGTCCCAGTGAAACACACATTCATTCAGTGCGTTTTGTCCGTGAGTTGTGTGGGCTAATAGATCCTGACTGATCTGGCCAAATTTCTTTCATCACACCGTTTTCAGAGAGCTTCATTACTGCGCTGGGGGAAATCTGCGAGTTTGAAATGAGGACAGCGTGACAGCGGCTCTAAGTGGAATTCAATCAGCTCTGCCAATCAAAGATAGTCCAGCGTATATTGGCAATATCTGTCATTCTTCGACAGCTGGGGAAAACAAAAGAAAGCTCTCTGTTTGGGTTTGGTTCTCGCTTTCACTGGTTCATTGATTCACTTGTTCATGCGTTCACTCCCTCACAATGCCAAAAAAAATCGATCCTCCCTGCAGACACCGCTGTTCGCTCGCGTCCTCGCTGCACTTCTGCTCATCTGTGTGTCCTTGTTATCGTATGAATGCTTGTGAATCCCGGAGCCTTTGCTGTGTGAAAATGAGAATTATTAATGGCACAACAGGACCATTATTCAAAAGCCACATTTTGGTTTCCTAAACCTCTGATGTCTTGTCACTTTGCATCAACCTCATTTTTGTCCCTACCCTAATGCACAAAAAAACACAACAAAAAAACAATGGAAGGAGGGAGGCGGCTAGCAACAAAGGGCAGGGGAGCATTAAAAGTCCAGTCATCCGGATGAAATGAGCCGATGGGGCGATCCAGTCACACTGATTGGATCGTCAGGCAGAGGCCGCCTGGTCACACGAATGACGGCGTAGATCATTACCTCTACTTTTCCTCTGACTTGTTTTCTTTATTCTCCCCTTTCGTGCGGATGACTTAACTTTAAATGACATTCCTCACTCCTCGCCGCCTCCGTTTATCCCTTCTTTCTGAAAGAGGGGTGGACAGAGGAGGAGAGAGGTAATGGTGATGAGAGAGGCAGAGGTGATGTGGCCTAAAACGTCTCTCACAACAAGTCACAAAAAAATGAGAGACAAATCACGCATGAACGTTCATGTCTGACCTTGGCGACAACGCGGTGACAAAACAACCTCACAATAGGAGAAATTCGCTGGGGTGCAGCACTTAACTGGGTCCGTCACACAGATTGTTGGAGATGTAAAACTCAGTTACAGAAAGTGAGAGGTGCTCTCTGTTTTTAGCTGTGATCAGTATCTACAGTTCTTTAACTCGATTGGTTCATCCCATTCAAGTTTGCTTGACGAGTGACCTGAGGATGTGATCCACAATGAGATAACTTAGCAGGAAGCTAAAATGGGTATTGGCATGTGTAATGTTCACAAACGCCCCAAGGGTTGGACAGAGATGGAAGACCAAAAATGACCTGGCTAGAAACTGTGAAGAGTGTGCCAAGATGAACCTGACCTTGGGGGGGAAGCTCAGCATGTTGCTGGATGGAGTTAACTCATTTTGACTCTTGGTACTCAAGGGAACGGGGAGGGTTGTAACGTGCTTGAAACAAAAATATCTCAAGGCTGAGGTGTTTGTACCTGTGCAAAGACGACACTTGAGCCTTGCTCACTTCAACAACCTCTAAGCTATAGCAACCTACAAGCTGAAGATTGCAGGTTTGGATTGTAAGACCTGCTTGATGCTTTTGGTGAATGGTTGTAATGATTTACAAAGAATGGCAAAGGCATGAGTAGCCTATGCATGGTTTTGGGAGTGTCCGCCTTGCTCACAATTATGGAAGACCGAGTGAATTAGACATTTTAAGAGGTTTGTCTCGAAGTATGTCTGAGGCAGACATCATGGTACTAACAATGCGGAAAGAATGAGGTCGTCCATTGGTTCACCGCTTGCGTCTTGTCACGTTTCTCCTGGAATTCTAAAGATGGCGCACAATCGACATAGCGTTAGTTCGTTGTTGTTGTAGACTACAGTGAACGTCAAGCGACAACTTGTTTATGACCTTTCAAAATGGAGAAAGCAGTGGTCTCGAAAACAAAACATCACTAAATCTTTACATCGTCGACGTGAGTACCGCTCTTCTTTCCGCCATGTTTAAATATCCTCCACTGTCAGAGGGAACGGGATTACAAATCTGCTGTACAACCAATCTCGTTTCGATCTCTTATGGTGTTGTTGGCCCCTACAACACGGCAGAAATCATAACTCCATTTTAATGACAGCGATTTTCTCCCAATATGCAAATGTCCCCCCCCCCCCCACACACACACACTGGGGCACCACTGCTGCATCCCGGGCGTAGCGCTGCCCAAGACGGTTGTAATTGCCATGCAGTATATACCACCATCTGCTGTAAAGTCCCTAAAACCAACAGATGAATCGAGACGGTGCCAAAAAGTTTGTGATATGTGGGGATGCCATAACTTCTCATCTGATTCTAAGTGAGGCCTTTTTACCTTCCTGCAGAAAAAGAATTGCACGACTTGGCAGCGCCATACCTATTTCTAAATATGTCTCTATCTCACCTCACCCTCAGACATCCCAAATAGAGTATTTCCTGGATGAAAGATGAAGTTTGCCTCCGGCTTCTAGGGCTGGAAGAAAGACCGCGAGAGAGAAGTCTGAAAGCAAGCGACGTTTTATGAGGCAGCAGCACTGATACGATCAGTGATTTTGTCATAATGAGATATGCTATCTTCACATTTGTGTGTACTTTATCTCGTGTGATGCATTGTACGGAGCAGCTCAGTTACAGTGCACGCACATTTCACACCAGTACTATACTGTAAACCTCTTTAGTATTGTACAGTACTGAAAAGGTTGCCTCTTGTCGGCCATTGCCAGGATTATTCCATTTCTAGTTTTAACTTGTTTTTAACTGTTTTCCGTGTGTGGCATGATCATCCTGGTTCCTACTGTCACGCTCATTTGCATCACCAACGTTTTGTCATTACACGGTTTTATGTGCTTGCCATTTAAACTGCACAGCTTCTCCATCTCCATCACGGCAAAGCGAAGACATTTTGTGGGCCATAAAGTTAAGTGGATCTTCTGAAATCACGGACATCGAGGGTGAACTTTATAAAACTGAACAGAGACCGCCAGGCTGTTTCTGGGCCAGTGTCTGTTTCTGAGGGGGTTTGATCGAGTCAGGTCGGTGAAGGTTGAATACATATTGTATGTCAGTGAGCTGAGCCCAAATACACACACACACACACACACACACACACACACACACACACACACACACACACACCACATGCTTGTGTGAGCACACTGAATGACAGGCGCACACAAAGAGACGACCGGTAAAGACAATGACAGGGCCAGTAAATGCTTTATTGATTTTTTGTGGCGGTCCAGTATGCCTGACGGTGAGTACGCCACTGGGCTGAACCATTGTTCTGGAGACAGAGAGATCCAGAGCCCCATGTTGCATTTTGACCTCATGTTTTTTCGATTTCACTTCAGCACGAAAGATGCTCTGTGTGTGTGTGTGTGTGTGTGTGTGTGTGTGTGTGTGTGTGTGTGTGTGTGTGTGTGTGTGTGTGTGTGTGTGTGTGTGTGTGTGTGTGTGTGTGTGTGTGTGTGTGTGTGTGTGTGTGTGTGTGTGTGTGTGTGTGTGTGTGTGTGTGTGTGTGTGTGTGTGTGTGTGTGTGTGTGTGTGTGTGTGTGTGTGTGTGTGTGTGTGTGTGTGTGTGTGTGTTGGAGAGAGAGAGAGGGAGAGGGAGAGAGAGAGGGTGTCTGCCCCAGCTGGTGAGTCTGTGATGGGGCCAGGACCTGCCTGGAACTCCCTCCTTTGTTTTGCGCCGTCAGGGCTGCGAACCATATGTCTCAGGACAGCAGCTCAATCTGCTCCAATTAGACCTCCGACGGGGGCCGCAGCAGTTTGCAGGGCGAGCGGGCGATGCCGACTTTTTGTCGCGGCGTGTTTTCGAATACGTCTGTGGGGCGAGAGGGGGGGGCGGGCAGCAACAGCTGCAAAGATATAGATTTGGTTAATGGCAGGAGGCGGGGGGTCAGAGGTGTGGTCTATGTGACTGTAATTTATGTGTCATTGTAGTCGGCCTCCGTCATAGTGCTTTCCAAAACGACGTTAGTGCTGAGCTACAGTAAATATTCTAGATATATGTGCCAAAGTCTTTAGATTCTAACTTAATTTTGAGGATGTTGTTGATTTTCCTAACCATAAATGGCCATAAATAATTCAGGGAGATTGACGAATGATGACAAACACTGCGTTCTGTGGTGAAGTAGCCTTTTTATGTGGCAGAGGTATGGATGGATACTCTGTGAGTCCTCGCACACAGACTTGAGACGCTCCTGTTTTCAAGGATACTTCTTCATTGTGATGGATCCCCTCAAGGGGTGAAATCCACATCCAGCGCATCAGACTTCTTCATCTGTACAGCAAGCACATGCTGCTATTTTTAACTGTTAAAATCTTGTGAAGACAACAAAAAAGAAAAAGAAACCTCTCCTCAGATGTCTTTTAATCAGCTCCCCGAAGATAGCCCCGGACCTGGTAGAGAGCTCCCATCTCCTGTGGCGTCGGAGTGAAGTTCAGGTCACCGCAGGATTTTTTCAATGTTTTCGTCTAGCCGCTGAGTTTTCCCTTCTCCGTAACTCTGAGGCTGCTCAGACTGACGCGCTGGGGCGTAGCGGGGCGGGCAAAAAAAAGTTAATTAAACAACTCTTTAATTTCTCCACGTCGCACTCTGCCAGCTTCACCTTGCTGCTATCTCGCCACGTCTTCCTCCGGCGTCGCCAGCGCGTCTCCGAGGCGTTGTGAAGCCAATGTCAGTTATCTGCTTCCAGTGCATCGCTCCGCCCCTAAGACGAGTCCTGTCAGATTCATAAATTGTTGTTCTTTGCAACTTTTTTTCTCCGATGGCGAGGTAATCCCATGAGAAGGTGTACACTTGTTAGGTCAGCCCCCAAGGTGAGAGGTGAATGTGCTGGCGCTTCAGCAGATTTGCAGAGCTCCGTAATCGTCTTTAGAAGAAAAAAATTTACCCTATCAGACAAAATTCGTAGCCGAGTAATTGCCTTTTTACTAATTCCCTGCCGCCCCGTCTCCCAGTGCGCTGCTCTCAGCAGGACCCCGGATCCGGGGTCCGCAAAGGCCACATCCTAATGTGCACGATGGTGCTGAACAGTGGAATATTAAGCGCCACACTTAGCGGACCGGTTCCCCCCCCCCCCGCGGTGTGATTGATGGTGCTGGTGTCCATTAGGAGTCGTGAGAGGCGGAATCTCAGTGAGATCAAATAAGCGAAAGGTCTGGAAGTGCTGCTTTTTTTTTTCTTTGACAGACTCCAGATTGCTTCTATTACTTACCATGTCGCCGGCAATCTGCTCCTGCAAACTGATTACTCTGACTAAGCCAAAGGAACCATTAAGCAGGTGAATTTTTCATGACATTTATTTCCCCCCCCGGTGCATTTGCCACTGTGGCGTGTGTGCATGCAGCTGATGCCCCCGCCGTCTTGCCACTGCTGTTTACTCGTACATCTCTCCGTCGTGTGCTCCTTCGATGACGTGTCCACGATTCCAATGGTTCTGCTCAAAACGGGTGGAAATTGCTAGATGGTACCAAAGTTCAAATAACCGTGAATGGAACAAGTTGGAGAACCAGTTCCCTGTTGGTGGAGAAGGGGCTATGTGTGTGCTGAAACAAGGTTTTTCAGTTGTGAAAGGGCGAAGGGAACTGAGTTTGGGGATATTGACTTTTGACTAACCTTCGACTGGCCGAGTCATGTCGGAAACTAATCTGACTGTTCGACAGACACTAATGAGCCGTGCGTCTCCGAAAATATTGGGAATTGGAGATGAATTCATGTGAAATCTTGTCTATGTGTTCTTAATATAACCCAATATTCTGGCTTTCCTCAGAATAACACAACCAATTAATTCTGACAGAGCTGGAGAGGAATGAGGCAAATACAGCATTGTTTAATTATGTGTAATGTAAAGTTATTCTTGCCCCCTTGTTCCGTTTGCCAATTTCGAATCAACTTTCTTGTACACATGCAGGGCCTAAATAAACCTATCCTTTGCACCTTTGAATAAGCTGAAGCAGGACTGAGTGCCAAAAAAAATGCACTGGTAATAGATGTTATGGTTATAATAATGACGGTAAACAGAAATACAACTCTAGAAAACATTGCACTGGGCTCCAGACTAAAAATAGAAATATGTTGCAGTGCGGAAAGAACAAGTTGTGACTGTTTGTCTGCGAGAGAGAGAGAGAGGGAAAAAAGCGTCCTATCAATAATCAAAATATAACGGGAAAATGGAAAAGAAAGAAACCTTGAGCAGAAATGAAGGAAGGTTACCAGCACCGGGACGATGGCCTCTGTGGTATGTTCTGGTTCTGTTTTGGGTCTGGTCTTTATCCCAATGTGTTGCGTGTCACGGTGGTGCTGGATGTTGAGCCGTGGGCCACCGCCCGCCGTCCTCAGCTGTTACATTGAGTGCACCTCCTCCCAACCCCCCCGCTGTTGAGCCTGCCTGTTCAGTGACTGAATCAAAGATGCGATCTCAAAGGGGGAGAAGAGGGAACTTGAATGATTTTGGATTAATGCGCCCTGTCGCGGGAGCTGCCTCGTGCCATGTTTGATTCAGTTTGGCTCTATATCGTCACCATGTCATGTCATGTCATGTCATGTCGTCGTGCCCCCAACCGTATTTGGTAGAGATTTACACATCACAGCATTCGAGCGCGTCGCACCGCGCAAACGTGTTCTTGAGTGGAGATTAGTTCTTACTAAATATTTCACAAAATCACGCCCCCAAAAAAAGACTTTTTCTAAATTGCCAATTGACATCAGCTTACTTTAGCGAGACACTTATGTAATATAATTTCCTGTTGAAAACACATTTTTGGCGGTCATGTCACGCCACAGGATGCTCAAGTGGCGTCCTGTTGAGTCTCTATTAGCTGAGCCATTCTTCACGTGCACAAGGGATTTGCAAGAAGTGTCAGCAAACCGTGTCCTTGACTAAGTTCCACAAAGTTCCTCTAGTTTCATTACGAGCTGTGCGAGCTGTTTTCAGGTAGCCAGACGGATAACTCACAGACGTCCCCTTTGAGTGGTGCAGAAGTTCTAGTGGATCCAGCCTTTTAATTCCCGTCCTCAGCATTCGGGGGGGGTGGATTAAAAGCTCACTGGTGAATCCGGTTGAGCGAAATATTGAGCCCCCGAAACACAAAAGAGTTCAGGTTGTCTGTAGAGCTACTCTGTTGCTTTCTCGCTAAACTCAAATCTGGCTCATCCACCCGATTCTCTCCGCTCCCACTTTGTCCGCGGGCATTACGTCTATTCTGTCCGTCGCACATGGGCCGTAAAAACGATGACATGGTGCCTTCTCCATTGTGAGCCCCTGTTCTCTCTCTCTCTCTCTCCCCCTACCTCCCTCCCTCCATCCTTCCTTTTGTTCACCTTTCCTCTCTGCGCCGTGTGCTCCCGTAGATTAGAGTTGGCGTTGGCCTCCTGAAATACCCCGGGTGGGCGCTGTGAGCGGGAGCGCGTCTCCCAGGCTGAGGACAACGTTGGGTTAACCGAATGCCGACTTGAGCTCAGCCACCGAGGAGCTCTAAACCGGCTGGGCTCGACACGCCGACTCTTTTTTGCAAATGTGAATCTCCGAGCCCTTTGGTTTTTGTCTCGCTCGGCAAAGCCAGACCGGGGGGGGTTTTGGTGGATTTTTCGTTTTTCCATGTAAGTTGAACAGTGAGCGCGAGTGTGCTTGAATAGCCCGAAGGCTCTCGAGTTGTCTCTGCGCACTCAGGTTTTGACTGGCGGCCCAGGGACTCAGGCAGTATTACCATAGTTATCTGGCCACGCCACGCGCCTAACAGCACTCGGAGGCTCCCGAGCTGTCTGTCACGCCTCTTAATTTGCACCATGAGCAGGTGAGTTGGGGGAGACAAGAGGGATCGAATACCTGAACGAAGGGTTGGACTGGGTCATTTGGGGACACAGACTCAAGCTCATAGCAGGGAGGTGACATTGGTGAGCGTCGGCGCTGGGTCATCCCAAACTTACTCACTGAAAATCCTTCACGCTTAAAATTCTATATTACAGAAAAACAAATGTATCTTGAGTATTTGTTCATAACCTTATCTATATCAAATTAACTTGAAAATGAGCCACATGTTGTCTGTTGACAATAGTTTTGCTGAATTCTCTTTCTCCCCGTCTCCGTCAGACTCCCATGGGATGGATCTGTTTGCGGTCGCCGTCCACGAGTTCGGTCATGCCATCGGCCTGGTCCACACCTCGGCCACGGAGTCCATCATGAGGCCGTACTACCAGGGTCCCGTGGGAGACCCCCTGAAATACGACCTGCCCTACGAGGACAAGGTCCGCGTCTGGCAGCTCTACGGTACGGAGGGAAACATGTGGGCCACTCAAGTAGTTTTTGACTTTTTCCATCCTGCCTTTCCCAATATTTCCAAAATTTGCATGAAAATGTTGCCCTCCGTTTTTTCTGCAACTCTCTCAGCCGATGTCATTTTCCACTGGGCATTTGCTTTTCCATCATTATGTACAGTTTTATCTCATCACGAACATGAAATTTACAGATGTTACTGATTCATTTGGTGGATCCTAAAAGCAAAGGGAGACTCAAAGATATCTGTGCTTCTCCCGTGAATCTGTGAGCGTGTGTGACCATGACTCGTGACTCAAGAGCCCCGGGTGTAATTACGTATGTTTCCCGGTGCGGCGGCGGAAGCAGCTGCTCGCTTCAGAATGCCGAAGATTGCGGAGCCCCCCTCATGCAGGAAGCAGTTGATGAGTTTCTAGTAGAGCGAGGTTATTGATTTAATGGAGTTAATTGGGCTTCGCTGTGGCATCTGACCTTATAACACCGTTTCCCTGATACGGGCAAGTAGCAGGGTGAGAGAAGAGAACGATAAACGTAAAGAGGAGAATGAAGTCGGGGGAATAAATGTCGAGGGCAAATGAATTGAGTGAGACGGAGGTGGGGGGAAGGGAGGTGAGGTACGTGCGTGAATAAAGAGGTACACACGGATTGCACGCGGTGTTCGTAATAACATCGCACGGGACAGGAAAATAATAACAGCCAATAAAGAGCAGGAATAGAGCCAATAACTATGTTGTGCATTTTGATCTCATCCCAGGTGTCAGAGACTCGGTGTCCCACACAAACCGACCGGGCAGCTCCTCCCAGACGGCCGAGCCCCCGGTGCTGCTCGACCTGCCCGAGAACAGATCCACCGTCCTGTGAGTAAAACATCCAGTACCTTTCCACGTTCAACAGAAAGCAACTGTACCTGGCTGTCCAGGTACGACACGGCGGCTCCCAAAGAGCGAAGCTGAATCGCGTGGATCTGCCGTGTGCTGCGCGCTGGCATTTAAAAAGTCTCCATTTCGCTGATTGGTTTGGTTTTAGTTAGTTCTATAAAACGTCATGATGTAGGTGTAGTGTAGGAGGGCGCGCTGAGAGTTCCCTGTACATGAGCATAATCATATTTCTGTTGTTACCCCGTCGCCCGCCAACGAGGTTCTGTACTCACCCCTGTCCGTTTGTTGGTTGGTTGTTTGTTTGTTTGTCAGCAGGATTGTGCAGAAACTAATGAACTGATTTCCACACACCATTAAATCTTGCGATGGAATTTATTACATTTTTTTCACGTACAAGATTTTTTTTGGGGGGGGGGGGTGTTTTCACCAATTTCCCAGGGAATAATGTCTGGATGTTGATGAAAGATTCAGGCATTACAGACTTGATATCTATGAGTGCGTGCAAATTTGGTACGGCTTGATTGAATTTAAGCGGACCGCCGGGTCTTGGCGGAGGTTTGCCCGCCAGCCTAGTTTTGTAATTTCCTTACTTTTTTCCCCACTGAGAAACGATACACAGAATCCATCGTGGAATACTGCAGTCGAGCCTTTTGCATCCTGATTTGAAATCATGAGGTGACAACGAGGCAAATTAGCTAAGAAATGTGGAGCCTTGCCCTTCTAATTAAGTAATTCCCTCAAGCAAGTTGGCTGGCTGTATTGACCTGTAGTATTTTGTTGGGTTTGTTTATGCGATCACAGAGAGAATTAGACTTTAATTTATTCCATTAATGTATCTTGAATATAAAACCACCAAGCGCTAACCTTACACTAAGTCCCAAAGAGGTGCGATCAACAGCATTTCACAAACACGTTTACATTCTGAACATTTTCTAGTTTAAATTAGTTTCAGAAAACACACACACACACACACACACACACACACGAGCTATCAATGAGATTGCACTGGGAGGAGGACGTCTGAAACACGCCGCGGTGGGATATTTCACCGTCTTCTGTTCCCGGGTCACAGACGTCCACTGGCTTCATTAGTGGTTTCCCGCCGACTCCATCAGGTCGTGATGCGTGAAAAGGCTGGATCAGCCCCGACAAGGCCGGCGCTGCTGAACACTAAGCAGTGGTGTAGTGTTAATCGAGCTCTGAATGGAGACCTTTGTTGGCGATACAAGGCCTGGCAGGCTCCCACCCGCAGCATCGCGGCGCTAATGGATTCATCATTGGCAGGCGGACCACATCAGCGCTTCAAATCTGTGATAAACCTCGGGGGGGATAAATGCACAGAGGGACCTCGTCATGGAACCCTCCTCTTCAGTTTAGCCCCCGGTTCCACCGATTCATGCACAGGGGAAGGACGACACGTGGGGCGTGGGGGCAAAATTTGGATGGGATCAACGAATGGATTAAATGTTGAATAAAATCCTCTTTTATTCGCCCTGTGTGTAAGAAAAAAAGCAGGGACCCATCCGATTTACAAATGAGGCTTCCAAGTTCAAAGTGGTAGAAATGTCCGGTTTTATTATTTTTCCCTCTTTTACAACCTTCTTTTCCCGCCTCTTTCTCCCTTCACGTCTCTCAGGCTGGCGCAAGATGCCCCGGACAGATGCTCCAGTCACTTTGATGCAGTGGCCCAGATACGGGGGGAGGCTTTCTTTTTCAAAGGTACAGCGGGCCAGGGGGAGAGAGAGAGAGACGCAAAAATATTAATATATATATGTATATATATATATACATATATATACATATATATAAAAAGAGCTAAATGAGCGGAAGTAAGATAAGAGATAAGAAAAGAGGATGAGGGGAGGGAGGGGAGGGGGGGGGGGGGGGGGGGGGGTAGAGGCAGACACCCAACTGTGCCGGTTGAGCCGCGCTAACAGACTTGCAGTCCAAAAATTACATCAGGCTTTCATGCTCGGCCCTCTGGAGGGATCCCCCCCGAGCCGTCCACCGGGAGCCCGAGACGAGGAGCCGACTCGCAGACGTTCAGCGGCGGCGTTAACAATGCTGAACTTCAACTGACATTCTGCAAAGCTTTGTCTTTTTCTTTCTTTTTTTTTTACCTTTAAATCTTACAAGAATGTGACATTAAATGTCCATAGATCATTGTTGCGGTCGGTTCTTTCTTTTGAATGCTGTTTTTTTGGAGACATTTGCAGTCTATTTTGAACGTGAGGGTTTTTTTTTTTTTTTTTTCCACTGAGCCTCAGACATGCCAGTGACAGCACAGTAGACGCATTTACCAGTTGCCGGCCCGCCCAACTCAAGCTGGTCTTTTTCCCTCGTAGGAAAGTACTTCTGGCGACTGACTCGAGAGAAGCACCTGGTGTCTCTGCGTCCCGCGCAGATCCATCGCTTCTGGAGGGGCCTCCCGACAAATCTGGACAGTGTGGACGCCGTGTATGAGCGACCTGGAGACCACAAGATCGTGTTTTTTAAAGGTACCGTCCCAAAGTTTCCTCCCTTGGCTCTCTCAAGCTGTGAGTTTGCACGCTCGCGTGTGAAGAACGCAGCAGGGGTTTTGTCCGAGTCGGACATTGGGGCGGGGGGCTGTCGCCCGCGTAGAGCGGCCCACTCGCTTGCCATGAACACGGGCTCACTCTGACGTTCTCCGGATATTTCATTGGGGAGCTGGCGGGAAAGCGGCGCGTCCGGAATGTTCGGAGCAACATTTTTACGGACATATGCGTTCTCACGTGCAAAAAAAAATCTGGAAAATGACTTCGGTGCATAGTTCTGAAATAAATAATCATATATGCATAGTGAGAACATACTCTACTGTTTATCCTGTGTGTTTTTAAACTGCTGGTGACCCAATGACTTTTAAAAAAAAACAGATTCTATAAAGATAACGAAATAATTATAATGATAATTCACACCTTCCTTACAATTTGGCAGGAACTCTGAAGAACCTTCTTTCTGCTGTGTGATTAGGCACAAGAGTTACAAACTGCTTTTTTTTTTAATTGGTGCAGAATCAAGGGCAGAATTTGGTGTTAAATTTCAAACAGCTTTCCTGGCAGAGAACGTCCATCACTGGCTGATGTTTTCAAAAACATGTATGACTCTTTTATTTTATTTTTTTCTAAATTATTATCTTTCTGTCCTTCACACGTCTCAATGGTCTCTCATCTTTTCCGATGTGTCGTCTCAAGTGGACTCACTCTGCGCTCTGTGCGATCTTCCAGAGTGCTCAGTCGACTTTCCCTGTGCGTGTCCCTCCCTCTTCAGGCCTAAAGTACTGGGTGTTCAAAGACAACATCGTGGAAGAGGGTTACCCTCGTCCGATCAGCGACTTCGGGCTGCCCTCGGAGGGCGTGGACGCCGCCTTCGTTTGGCTCCACAACGACAAGACCTACTTCTTCAAGGACAACCACTACTGGCGCTACGACGACCACCTGCGGCGCATGGACCCGGGCTACCCCAAAGACAGCGCGCTCTGGAAGGGGCTGCCGCCGCAGCTGGACGATGCCATGAGGTGGTCTGACGGTGAGCGCTCTTCAAAAGATACTCTAAAAAAATATGTGATTCCATCGTCGTCCGAGGTTACGCTTGGCACGAAGGGGAAGACGATGGCGCAAGGCCGACCATTTTTCTAGCACTGGTAGTCCAAAAAAAAAAGGAATCCTCAGACAGGAATGAACCAAGAGAGAAATATGAGACAATGGTGGAACAACCATGCAAGAAATAAACACTTGGCCCATGCTATGTAATATTAATTTAAACAATTTGTATAAATCTACTTCTGTCACTCCAGAACCCCAAAATATGGTCCATATTTCAGTTTTTGTCGTCATTCATAAAGTTTATTCTATTTTATTTGTGATTATTTCATTTTGGCAAATCCCCGGCTGCGCCGGGTGCTCGTGTTTTTTCTTGGCGTGGCTGCAACACGCAGATTAGAGGCACATTTGCATTTGAGGTATTTTGGGGGGGTTTTTCTCCACGTGTCTAAATATTTTTCTAACCTTTATCTGTCATTTTGACGAAGCACACACGATCTTTCCTGCCAACGCTCACACGCTTCGCGTTCACACACACACACACACACACACACACACACACACACACAGTCAAACACACACACGGTCCAACGCGGTCCGGACCTCGGAGCCAACCCAGTGTAATCACGGCGAGCGTCAAGGTCGCGGCGCAGTCATCCGGTCACGTTTGTGCGTTAATGAGGGGCGTAAAAAAGGTCCGAGAGCATTTGGTTGAAGTGTGCGGCATTTGCTGTCCGTTACGGGGTGATGTGCTGCATGTTTGTGTGTGTTTGTGTTAGGCTCTGGGTGGTGCTAGATGTTTCAACCCCCCCCCCCCCCCCCAAAAAAAGAACGTGAAATTTGAGACCACTCTCAGTGGGAGCCAGGATGTCGCTAATCCCCCCTGCAGCATGTGAATACAAGGAAGCTCTTTCCCTGTCAGGTGTTTAGAGCTTGTCGACTCCGAGGTCTCGCTCCGAGCTCTCTCTGATGTGTGTGTGTGTGTGTGTGTGTGTGTGTGTGTGTGTGTGTGTGTGTGTGTGTGTGTGTGTGTGTGTGTGTGTGTGTGTGTGAGAGAGAAGAGGCCAATCGCACGGTCCCGACCCTGCTTCACCCCCCCGACTATTATCGCCACAGAGCCCGCGAGGGTAAAACTTGGAAACCTACATGCACAGGCACACACAGGGGAGACCATGGGGCCTGGGAACTGGCGCCTCATCAAAGTGTGTTCTCTGTTTGTCTCAGCAGCTCAGGATGAATGTGAAGAGAAAGGAGACAGTGTGTGTGTGTGTGTGTGGGGGGGGGGGGGGGGGGGGGGGGGGGGGGGGGGGGGGGGAGAGAGAGGAGAAGCTGCGACGCCTCTCCGT
Organism: Scophthalmus maximus; assembly: GCF_022379125.1. NCBI lineage: Eukaryota > Metazoa > Chordata > Actinopteri > Pleuronectiformes > Scophthalmidae > Scophthalmus > Scophthalmus maximus. The sequence continues at coordinate 6,148,080 of NC_061534.1, forward strand.
GAAAACAGAACAGAAGGGGGAACAGAGAGCGGTGAGACAAAAGAGGAAGTGAAGGTGCGAGACAAGAGGAGATTTGAGGACACCTGAGGAATAGAAGACAGTGAGGACAGCGAAAGAAGAAAGACGGAGGAGATGTTGGAAGGATAGACGACCCGACAAAGAGGAGGGACGGAGGAGTCGCAGCGAGACGGGGGGAGGAAGAGGCATGAGGGTTATTAATGTCGCTGTAACGGTGATGATAATCTTGGCATTGCATCCGGGAGCTTTAGCCTTTTTTCGGTCACGAGGAGGAAGAATGGAGTTTCCTCGGGCGCGAATATTATCTTTAACCTGTGGAGGATATTCACATGAATCATTCAGCGGCCGCGGCGGGAGCACTGTCACATTTGTCAGAGACAAAAGTTACAACCTCTTGTTGCCATGAAGTCGAGCGGAGTGAATCCACCGCTTTTTCATACTAGGGAAGTTTTTTTTTGTTGTTTTTTTTTAAGATTTGAGACCTCGGTCCGAATAAATTAGACGGAACTTGAGCTGAACTGAACCGAAACAGTCCCCCAGTGGTTTCTACAATATGTTTGGATGGAGAGAAAAAAACAAGAGATCATGGAGTAAAACCGGACAGAATTCTCTGTCGCCTTATCGTCCGCAGGTCCGATGAAAATACCACAAACAACAATGATTGTATCTTACTAACAACTGCCTGTGTATCCAAGGCCGGACGGCGCTCATTCCTCTCTGCTCATGTTGTCCAGAAACTAATGGAAACACATCAATGAGCCACTCTCTGGCTCAGTCGCATGTTCCCTCAATGCCTCAAGCCCGGGAACTGCAGTTTAACGTGACACTGTGCAGCAGAATCCTAACTAGCTTATTAATCAAGCAATGGTCCCCAATAAATTGTTTGACCGCCTCTTTCTGCACTTTGCAGCCTCAGGCTATCGCAGGGAATTAGACTCTTCAGTGCGAACCAATGGGCTCGAGGCCGAGCTGGAATTATTACACGATATGTACACACTTAAAATGATTATTAAAAAAACTACGAGACCGCTGCAGAGAAATCAAAGAGCTCGTATGAGTTATTATGCTCAGTTTGTTGACTTCCTTTGTTAAGCATGATTGTGATGAATGTTCTTTATCTACAGGAGATAATATTCTCAAACTGATTCTGGGGGTTATGAGCCCGTGAAGGATGATTCCTTCACAGACTGCGGCGGCTCCGAGACATTTTTGGGTCTCTGAGGGAAAGAAAGAAAGACGCTGGAGGAGTCAAAGTGGCATTCAGCCCTCGAATTTATCATTCAGAAGAAGACAAGAACGTTATCTGTCATCCGAAGACCTTATTTTGGAGGAGATGTTGGGCATTTATTATCAAGGTGCCAATTGTAGAAATGAAAAGAGATTTGAAAAGAGATGTAGAAAGAGCTGCGTCCAACGAAACAATTTGATCAAATAAACAAACGTATTCTTTCCCCGTGTTCCCTCTCATCTCATCGTCATCACTTGGATGAATGCCAGGCTCGTCCCTGTACGACACCACACCCAAGATGCTCTGGGGAGTTTCCATAGATCTTGCGTGACAAGCCTCGCGTTCTTCTGCCTGCGTCTCGAGCAGGTGGGGCAAGGTGATAGCAGTGTGGAAGTGCTTAGCGTAAACACTTCCTCCTCTGGATCAGTGGCTCACGAAATTAAGGCCCTTAATGTTTTGCCTGTGTCTTCGCTTGTCGCGCGCGTCAGACGAGAGCAAAAGGTAATTCTGCTCCTCGTGTGAATAGAAAACAGCACACAGACGCTGACGCCAACCCCTCTCTCTCTCTCTCTCTCTCTCTCTCTCTCTCCTCCGTCCTCGTGGAAAGGCTCGTCCTATTTCTTCAAGGGGAAGGAGTACTGGCAGGTGCCGGGCAGTGGCATGGAGGCGGAGGCCGGGTACCCCCGCCTCGTGGCCAAGGACTGGCTGCTGTGCACCGAGATGCAGTCGGACTCCCCCGACACGGAGGCCAAAAGCACGGAGACGCGGGTCAACGTGCAGCATCAGCCGGACCACGCGGAGAACGGGTACGAGGTGTGCTCCTGCACCTCGGACTCCGCCTCGCCCCCGGGCGCCCGCCCCTCGCCGTCGCCCGCGTGGCTGCTGCCGCCGCTCTGGACGCTCTCGCTGGCCCTCCGCTCCGAGCTGCTATGATGCCAAAGCGTCGGGACAAAGTCGGTGGAAGGGCCAGTGGACACACACACACACACACACACACACACACACTCACTCACTCAACAACTGGAATATTTTTATTCTCATTATATCATTTGGAATCTTTTTTTATTTTTTTTCTTGCAGAATTTTGCTGTTATTTATTTGACATGTCATCTGGCGGGCACTGCCAACTGAAACCACTCACGCTGTTGGACCATATTTTGTATTGAATGGTCAAACTGCCTTATCCCTGCGAGGACAGGGGCCATTGATTCATTCTCCTCATGAGCAGCGAGTTTTGCGGCAGCGACGTCTCGCACGCAGACGGATCAAGCGGCCGTCCTTGGGCCGCAGGCGGGTGCAAAGGTGAACGGAATGCAAACACACACTTGTTGCCTACTCCACGAAATTACAGCAGGGTCACTTCACTGAGATTAGCACACAAACTGTCTAAAAGTAAACATGATCACACTCATCTGACTTTACATGTGGCTCATTTCTTTATGTGATGGAGGTGGATGGAATTTAAACATTTGAAAAACTTTGAAGAGCATTTTTGTCTGAAAGACAGTGTCAGTACAACTCCTGATAATCCCCACAACTATTTGGGACTTTTTATTTTTATGTTTAAAAAAAAAAAGAAGAAGGTTACGAGTGTCATTTTTTTCTTTGGCCACTGACAAGTTCCATTCACCTCCGTTGTATCGGATGCCTCAAAAAAGTGGAGACGTAAAAACCCGGGACTCTTTGCGCCGCAGGGTGTACCACCACCACGGACAAGACGGGAAGATTGGATTTCTTTTTCTAAACTGTGGAAATGGCCCTTTAACAGACCTCAGAAGAGGGGGGCCTGGTCTGGCTCGACTCAGGTGCTTGTGATGAGCTTGCACCCCCCCCCCCCCCCCCCCCCCCCCCCCCCCCCCCCCGACCCACTCTTGGGTGAAGTTGTATATTTTTTTTTTGTGGGCCATAGTTTTCCGATGAAATCTTTCCCCCTGATCATTTCACATTGCTTGGATCAGGCTGTAGAGTTTATAGAGACGCCTCTTTGTGACGATTTTCCTTCACAGATCCTTCTGACGACAAGGGTTCGCAACAACGGCGCCGGGATTTATTCTTGCTGTAAAGATATATTTACCTATAGACTGATATATTTGAGTCGAGGGGTTCTGCAGCTGCTGCATAACCAAGTGGGCCGTGTATATTTTAAGCTGTATGGTTGTTTTTTTTTATGTAAAATATTTTTGTAGAAAAATTAAAAAGATCTGACGTCATCTGACTTGAGCGTGGTCACATGAATGGGCTACTTGCGCAGCCATGTCCGGGTTTCCACTTAGTACTGCTCAACTGTTTCCGGTCCGGGTTCAACAACGGAGAAATGGTCCAAGTCCCGGAGCTCTCTCCGCGGAGTCAAGGTCCGTCCGAGGGTCACTCGAGTTTGACCTCGTTGTCTATCCCTCTCCTTCTCCGCCCGTCTGCCTGGGGACAGATGCCAGTAGGACGCTGCCCCCTTCCCTGTTGAGGTAGTAACGCAGTGGGCGTCGCGGCTTCCGTGAAATCGAGTTGTTATCTTTCCCACCAAACCGCGTCCCGGTGGCCAAGAGAAGAACATGGTGAAAGTAAAGCTGATAGTGCATCAATATCAGCCTGCATGGTGTCATGTTTTTCCATCACCACTACGCTGTGCAACCAGTTTTAACGTCATAATGACAAGTTGTAGCGGAAAAGTTGTCTGTCTCCGCTCTCAGTTCTCAGTCTTGCGGCTGTGCGGCCTGAGTGTGTTATTATTATTTATATATATATATATATATATTATTATATCACATATGATAAATGATATGTAAAAAAGACACCGACTGGGACACGTTCTCCAACTCTGATGTTCCCCAAGCATGTTGTCACTTGTACCTGTCCCCAGTGTTCCTCGGTAATGCAAACCACCGTGTCACACACACACACACACACACACACACTAACTGACTGTCTGACTGACTGAGTGGCTTCATGAACAGACGTGTTGGCAGAGGATTATACTGTACGCCCGTGTTTCTTAAGGAAAGAGAATCAGGGGGAGTGATGTCACCTGTTCCCAAAAATATTCACCAGCATCCGATATGACTAATTCAGAGATAATCAGAGATTATCAAAGATAAGATAAGATAATAGGATGTCAGGCCTGTCAAGTCTTCACACACACACACACACACACACACACACACACACACACACACACTCTGAAGTAATATCACAGCTGCGCACAGACACAAGCGTGTGCATGTCTATGAAGGTGTTTGCTGTGGATGAACGACCAATGTAATGCCGACGCTGTTCTGAGGTAAAAATGACGTTTAAAAAAGTTTAAAAAGTCACCCGGTCACCATTTCTGCCAACTGCAGCAGTTTTTCCTTCCCCTCCACTTGACACACTCGAGAGCACCTGCACCCACGGGGGCGAAAACGCCGCAGGGGCTGGGTCACTTTCCTTCCTGTGAGGTGTCATCAGCACATCGACTGAATGTGTTTGATTTGATAATACCGGGCGTTCTACGAAGAGGGAAAACGCACGATTTTAAAGATATAGGAAAATAGAGGCGTCACCCGTGAAGCTTCCCCCAGACAGTTGACACATGCGGCACTGTCGCAGCTCGCGTCTCCAGATGGGGCCCGGCGGAGCCAATCAATCACGCTGTATCCAAAATATTAGAGAGGGGAGGAAGTGCCCCCTCGCAGAGGCTGAGAGGACTCGCAATTAAAATGTCATCTCAAGACAGTGGCAAAGATAAGAAAGCAATTTAGCAGTAAGTGTATAATCCACGGAGGAGATGGAAAAAAACGTTTCCATATGGAAATTGGACAAATAGAACTCAGGCCTTGTTTTGCCACGCGGGTCATGAACAAAATCGAAAATCATTAGATGCGAAAATTGAAGGGTATGCGACCGATACGTGTGCACGCAGGAGAAGAGCATGTGACCACAACGGCAGCCAATTTGTAGGTCAGACTGGAAGCAGGAAGTTGTTGACTGCGGCGGATGTTGACCGAGTACAGTGGGGGGGAGAGGAGCAGCTATTATTGTGTCCATTTTGCATTTCACCTGTCCTGACGCAGCCCTCAGCCTGGAGCCCGCAGCAGGACGCCCCCCCCCCCCCCCCCCCCCCCCCGGAGCTGGCACAGGTGCAGAACACACAACCTTTGACAATTTGACAGGGTGCAACATTCGAGCCACGGGCGAGATGCTGCAGGGAGTCGGGGACGACGGTCGGGCAGTTTTTGGGATCACAATAAAAAAAAAAACGACTTATCATTTAAACAGTCCGACTGCCGTTTGAACTTGACTCGGATTCGGCACATGCATAAACATACATGGATATGAATGCTGCTACGCGGACGCGACGACACCTGAGGGGCCTGTGCACCTGTTACCAAGTAGAGAGTTCAGTTCAGTTCCTCAGTCGGCCTGAGGTGAACCAAGCTGAGGTCGGAATACCCACGGCTGCAGAGACACCAAGGATTTGAGAGGATGTGGTATAGGGTGTTTCCTGTGTGAGGAGTGTTTTGGCGACAAATGGCCTTGCCATATTTGCCATCAAAAGAATTTTCAGCGACTAAATGGAAACTTAGAACTCATAAGGATGATGTAAAATAAAGAAAGACATTCCAATCGCTCACTACAAGAGAGTCTCAGCCTCAGTCCATTCTGCCTGGGTAGCTGTGTGGGTGCAGGTGATGCACTTTCCCCCAGGAAATGTTCATTCCGGTCACTAAAAATGTTTTCTTTCTGATTTATTATGTGTGTTCCGTCATTTATCTAGGGGTTCAAGAAATAACGTGATGAGAAATCTGGCAAAAAAGAAAGGCAAACATCTTCCACTTTGACTCATGTTTCGAAACTTTTTGGGATCGTTAATATGTGTGTTATTAGACTCAGTGTTGAAAAAAATGAAAATAAGTTTATTTTTCATGCGTTACAACAAGTGAATGGGAACACATGCGGCTAAAGGACCCACGCAACCAGGGTTAGGGGTTCAATCATCCAGAAGTAGTTGGTGTTATTAACTCATAATCAAATATCTGGATCTTCCTAAATCAATCAATCAATCAATCGTTCATTTATTAAATTGTAGTCTCACTCATTTTAATTTCTGGACTTGTTGAAGGTAAATATGCAATAAAAAGTGCTTTAAAAAAACAAACAGTTTAACTTCTTCAATGGTTCGAATGTAAAACTCTGCTGCCCTCTGCTGGTGATAAATACCACCAATCTCTTTTAGAGCTGATTCACTCATGAAATGAGTTGTTTTGGTTTTCATTCATTTGACTTGTTACTGTTCAATCAGTCAAATCTAAAACTGTTTTATAATTGCCTCAACTTGGCTCCGTTCAGTTTTTAATAAGACACTAATCTGATCCGAGCCACACGTGTAGGAATGTGTTGCTGTCCACAGTCATATTCCACATGTAATGATCCTGCCATAGACCAAGACTATATATATATATATATATATATATATATATATATCTTTTCGCTCTCCTCTTCGTCTTGCCTGTGCTTAAATGATTCACTCAAATCATTTCCTTAATGTCTCTCCTTACGTCAATTTCCATTCATTTGTCGTGCTTTTTAAAAAAAGAGTCATCAGTCGCTTTCACAAGACAAATCTCTCCTTACCCCTCTGTGTGTTCAGATGTCCTTGATCGGGCTGCACTTTCAGCACAAGCGGGACATTTATTTTCCTTGCT